>NW_027531893.1:12270256-12293395 GCF_008692635.1 Crocuta crocuta
TTTGGTTTATTCATCTGTGGGCAGACACTTGGATTGCTTCCATTTCCTGGCTCTTAGGAATAATGCCGCTATGAACGTAGGGGTGCAAATATCTGTTCGGGTCCCTGCAGTGAAGTCTTGTGGGTGCAGATCCAGAAATGGACTTGCTGGATCATATCCGGTTGGGTTGTGTACTAAGCATGGTGGGGAGGCCATGGCAGCTTCTGTGTGGGGGTGGGGGTGATGCTTTCTTGCTTTTAACAGGACCCCTCTGGCTGCCGACCGCAGTGGGGAGGGGTAGGCATGGGACAGCAGGAAGGGGCTGGTGGTGTAGTTCATGAGAGCAACAGCAAAGCTGGTTCCTTCCGGGGTGGCTGGGGAGGCCAACATGGAGCAAATAAGTAAGTGGCTGCAAATGGTGACAAGTACTATGAGATAAATGAAGAGGAACAGGGCGCTAGGATTCAGGGAGAACTAAAAAGGATCTCTCGGCTTTCTCATCTGCTGGATTCACTGCATCACGTTCTAGCAAAGCTGCTGCTGCTTGCAATCTCCTTCCTGCATTTTCATCGCCCTTTTTACTTTGTAGGTTGTCAGTTGGGTAGGTTTGCCCCAGGGCCCAGAGCCTCTTGGTCTAGGGTGTTGCTTTTTTTAAAAAATTTTTAATGTCTTTATTTTATTTTGAGGGAGAGAGACAGAGCGTNGAGCAGGGGGGGGTCAGAGAGAGGGAGACACTGAATCTGAAGCAGGCTCCAGCTCTGAGCTAGCTGTCAGCACAGAGCCCGATATGGGGCTCGAACCCACGGACCATGAGATCATGACCTGAGCTGAAGTCGGATGTTCAATCGACTGAGCCACCCAGGCGCCCCAATGGTGTTTCTAAGTGTATAAAGGTGAAAGATGGGGAGGAAGGGGACGGAGAGAAGGGAAGGCCTTCGGGTCTGTGGCTACAGGAGGGGCACGGGGAGGGCTTGGCAGTTCAGAGCAGGGCTGGGCCTCCCTTTGCCACATCCTCGCTATGGGGCCTTGCTCTGCACCTTGTCTGTTGGCACACTCGTTATTTATTACTTATTCATGCTCTATTTAAAATTTTTATGCAAGGTGTAACTTTTCTAGAGCAAAGAACAACCTTGAGTGTCAAGTCAGTGAATTTTAAAATGTGTGTGTACAAACCATGTACCTACCACCAGATCCAGTTACAGAACATTACCAGCTACCTAGCGGCTCTTCTTATNTTTGCCACATCCTCGCTATGCGGCCTTGCTCTGCACCTTGTCTGTTGGTACACTCGTTATTTATTACTCAGACTTATTACTTATTCATGCTCTATTTAAAATTTTTATGCAAGGTGTAACTTTTCTAGAGCAAAGAACAACAAAGTCGGCCACCCGACTGACTGAACCACCCAGGCGCCCCTTATTATAGACTTTACTAATTAATACCCCCTCACACTTAACCATTATTCTGACTCCAATCAAAATCTGTTAGTTATGGGACGCTTGGGTGGCCCAGTCACTTGAGTGTCCCACTCTGGCTCAGGCCATGATCTCACAGTTCGTAGGTTTGAGCCACGCATCAGGCTTTCTGCTGTCAGCACAGAGCCTGCTTCAGATCTTCTGTTCCACCCCCCCTCTCTGACCCTCCCCTGCTCATGCCCACTCAAAAATAAAAATAAACATTAAAAAAACATTTAAAATCTATTAGTTGTGACTGTGTTTGATCCTCATATAAATGGCACTATGAACAAATGTACATTTTTATGCCTTTTTTGCTTCGTACTGTTTGGTGAGATTCCATTCTTTGTGTTATATGTGTTAGAAGTTTGATTCTTTATTTTTTTTATTATTGTTTAAATTTTTTGAAGTTTATTTTTGATAGAGAGAGAGAGGGCACCAGGGAGGGGCAGAGAGAGGGTGAGAGAGAGAGAATCGGGGAGAGACAGTTTGGGGCTTGAATCCATGAACTGGGAGATCATGACCTGAGCCGAAATCAAGAGTCAGATGCTTAACCAAGTAAGCCACCCAGGGGCCCCAGCAGTTTGATTCTTTTTTAAAAATGTTTTTGCGGTATAGTGATCTATTGCATGCATAGGCCACAATTCATTCGTCCTTTTTTTAAAAAACATTTTTTAATGTTTTTAAAAAAAATTTATTTCTGAGAGAGAGAGAGAGAGAGAGAGAGACAGCGTGAGCACGGGCGGGTCAGAAATAGAGGGAGACACAGAATCCGAAGCAGGCTCCAGGCTCTGAGCTGTCAGTACAGAGCCCAACTCGGGGCTCGAACCCACGAACTGCGAGATCATGACCTAAGCTGAAGTCGGACACTTAATTGAATGAGCCACCCAGGCGCCCCACAATTCATTCATCCTTTTGACTACGGATGGGCCACCTGGTGACTTCTAGTTTTTGGCTATGTGAATAAAGCTCTTATGAGTATTTTTCATCGATATTTTCCAATGAACATAAGCACCCCTATCTCCCATAAAGGAGTGGAATTGCTGTGGCCCTGCGTAATCCTATGTTGAGCTTCAGCAGAAATTTTTTTTTTTTTTAAATTTCTGAGAGAGAGAGAGAGATAGTGTGAGCAGGGGCGGGTCAGAGAAAGGGGGAGACACAGAATCCGAGGCAGGCTCCAGGCTCTGAGCTGGCTGTCAGCACAGAACCTGACACGGGGCTCGAACTCACAAACCGTGAGATTATGACCTGAGCCAAAGTTGGACGCCTAACCAACTAAGCCCCCCAGGCGCCCCTCAGCAGAAATTATCTAGGAGTTTTCCAAAGTGGTTGAACCAATGCACACCCCCACTAAGAGAGGAGGAGAGTTTTACTTCTGCATCTTTGCTGAAACTTGGTATTTTCATTTCTGTCACTCTGGTACATTGTACTGGCTGGGTTTGGGTTTTGTTTGCTTTTTTTTTTTTTCTAATTTTTTTATTTCCCGGATGACTAATGATGTTAAGAACCCTTTCATATGTCTGCTCAATCAATATTTGTTGAAATAATTAATGAGCAAAATGTTTGTATGAAAATGGAAAATGTCTGGCCCTGTCTTGCCCCACTTAAAATCCAGCAGTGGCTCCCCATTGCTCTTAGGGCCAAGCTGAAACCCCTCCGTTGGGAGCAAGACCCTGCAAGCGCTGGCCCCTTCTGATGCCTCGTGCCCATATGGGGCCCTTTTGCTTCTCTCTCTGGATTCCTGCCTCTCAGACTGTCTCCTAGTTCTGAGGACCTGCTCTGTCCTGTTGCATGGCTTTTCCGTAAGCTGTTTTCTGCAGCCTAGAACACAGTCTAGGCCAGAGATCAGACTCATCTCTTGTATCTCAGGGCAAAACTCCTTCCTCCTGGAAGCCTTCCTTGACTTCCACTGTAGGCAGGCCACGGCCCTCTTTGGCCTGCTTCTGTGTTTTCTTCCCAGCTTCTATCCCAGCTGTAAATGTCCTTTTCTTTTCTTTTTTTTAAATATTTTTTATTTATTTCTAGGAGAGAGAGAGAGAGAGAGAGAGAGACAGCGTGAGCAGGGGAGGGTCAGAGAGAGAGGGAGACACAGACTCTGAAACAGGCTCCAGGCTCTGAGCTGGCAGTCAGCACAGAGCCCGACGCGGGGCTTGAACCCATGAACCGCGAGATCATGACCCAAGCGAAAGTCGGACGCTTAACCGACTAAGCAAACCAGGCGCCCCATAAATAGCCTTTTCTTTATGTGATTATTTAATTAATCTGTCCTTCTACCATAAAAAACACTTAAAAAACCCCCAACGCTTTTGGGCACTCTGAGACTCCATGAGCAGAGTACCTAACTCTTGATCTTACGGTCATGAGCTTGAGCCCCACACTAAATATAAAGATCACTTAAAAAATCAAACAAAGAAAACCCTCAACTCTAAGGCTTTGAACTCCAGGAACAGCAACTCTTTCTTGTTCCTGGAAAGCCATGGCCTATAATAGGTGCTCAATAAGTATTCGTTAGATATATAAATCTCAAAGCCACCAGCCTCACTTGAAAGAAATTATCCCTTAAAAACTCGCCCTCAGGGGAGCTTGGGTCAATAAAAAAATCATAGAAGCCAATCCTATCTGCCTAAGTCCTTGGGAGGAGGGGCCTCACATTCAATCACTATTCCTCTTTTGTTTGGTGCAGCTGGGGTGTGCGTGTGTGTCATGGAAACTATACATCAGGCAAGGACTAGGGACGAGAGTAGGACGAAAAGGCATTGCTGGTGTCACAGTGAAAGCTTAGACTCTCAGGCCACAGTCCTGGCTCCTGTCACTGACTGCCTGTACATCAAACAGTGCCGAGGCAGTAAAGGAGAAATGGTCAGCGTTATACATTTCTCCCTTTCCGGTCTGCCTGAGTTCAAAGTGTGGTTTGTAGAACTACCGTCTCCATAATCCCTGACAGATCACTCTGCCCCTCTGAGGTTCGGTTTCCTCAACCACAAAATGGGGATCATGACAATAATACTGACTTCATGCGGTTGTTGTGAGCATTTACGTTCATTCACGTTCGTTGCTAAGAACACGGCTTTGGGAAGCCTCAAGACTGTGAATGCCTGTTAATTATCACTACACGTGGCCTCAGACTTAAATGATGGCTTGATGATTTCACGATGGGGTGAAAGCGGTACATGTTCTAGAGAAATTGGACTTGGAAATTTGAAGTTGGATCTTGTCCCCGGCCAGCGATGTGCTATGATACTTTCTCACCACGCACCAAGCTGCAGCTCCCAGCAGGTCAATCAAGAGCGCTTATAACTGATAGATAAACTAACAACTGTTCTTTCAGTTTCAGTATAATAGTCAACAAATTAGGGGACATCCTCAACACTTATTACAAAGTAGGCTCTGTGTTAGATGATTTTGTCCGACTGTAGGCTAATGGATGTGTTCTGAGTACATTTAAGCTAGGCTAGGGCTAAGTGTGATGTTTGGTACTTTAAATGCGCCAAATGCATTTTCTTTCTTTCTTTCTTTTTTTTTTAAGGTTTATTTTTGAGAGAGAGAGAGTGAGCGAGCGCACAAGCAGGGGAGGGCAGAAAGAGGGAGACAGAGGACCCAAAGCGGGCTCTACACTGACAGCAGAGAGTCCTATGTGGGGCTCGAACTCATGAACCCAAGATCAAAAACCCAAGATCATGACCTGAGCGGAGTCGTTCACTTAAGGTACTGAACCACCTAGACGCCCCCTAAATGCATTTTCAACACAGGAGATTTTCAAGGTCCCATGTAACCTCCCACATGAGTTGAGGAAGATAGGTCTCCAGGCCTCAGTTTCTTTACCTTTAAGGTGAAGATCCACAACCTGGTCATTTGAGTGCTGCCAAAGATGATGGAGAAATTGTCCAGGTACTTTGTACACATGTAGGGGGCGACAACTGTTTGGGATGGAGTCTTCGAACCATGAGTGCTCTGAGGTCAGATAGGTCACGGGTTCACATCCCACTTCTGCTTTTGACATCTGTGTGACCTTGGGCAAGTCGCTTCACCTCTCTGAGCCTCAGTTTCTCCATCTGTGGAGGGTAGAGCAATGAGCTTCTGGAGTCAGCTGGCTGGGCCGACCCGGTGACCCTGGAGAAGTCACTCAACCTCTGTGCTCCTAGTGAGGATCCAGTGAGGGCACGGCCAAGCCGTTTGCCAACTGTCCTGCCTGGCGGAGGGCTCAGTACCTGTTTTCTCCCGGTGTTACCATTACTGTCGCTGTGGTCGTCGCCACCGCGGGATTNGGGGACGCCGGGGGTGGGGGGCAGATTGGGGGTTCCCCCCCTTTCACAAAGAACGCCCCGTTCCCAAAGGGCTGAGCTGGGAAGAGGGTCGGGCTGGAGGAGGGGATGTCGGCCCCTTCCCCGGTTGTGCTGCGTCAATATGACTCCGCTGTGGTTACGTATTTTTGCCTTCTTTTACTTTTTGTCCGCTGAATTACTGTAGGAGGGATTTGCGGAAACAGGGGAAGAATACGGGAAGTTTGGGGCACAGCTAGGAAAGAAGTTGGGGTGCCCGACCCCCGTGTCTCACTTGATGCTCTCGTCAGGTTTGGGGTGTCCCCGAGGATGCCCCCGGCCTGGTACCCGTGCCATCCCACCCCTGTAATGTGAGGCTCCTCTGTGGGGATGCACGTGGCTACCCTGGCACGCTTTCCCCTGCTCTCAGTGCTGAGCTGGGCCCGTCTCCCGAGTCCACTTTCTGTGGCTTAATCCCCACTGTCTTGGGCTTTAGCTTCCCTCTAATGCGATTTACCTCTTTGTACCAGAAGGGCACGTCTGTGGCACACCGTCTTGATTATTGGGAAACACAATAGGGGAATCGGGCCATGATAGTTTTGTTTTCCCTGCTTTGTCTTCGACTCAGGAGAGAGAAACAGCCTTGGCTCTTAGGAGCTGGTGATTCGCATCCCAAAATACCTCCTTGTTCTGTTTTGTGGCCCTTTCCTTGCAGACTGCCTTTGGAGTGTTGAAAAAGTCATCCTTGAGGGCCCCAAGGGAAGGCTTTATTTTTTGGGGGGAGGGTATCATTTGCTAGAACAATCAAATACATACCTTAGTATGTCTCCCGGCTTTCAGGCCAGTAGGACCAGAGATGGACTCTAGGGCTGGAAATCGGACAGAGAACTTTTGCATGGGGTAGGGGGGTGGGGTTGGAGGACAGAGCTTTTGCAAGGTAAGACTGTCTGGAAAACGTGTGGAGTCCCTGTTCGCAATGCCAGGTGTAAGAGCCTCAAGAAATAATCTTGAGGATCCAGAGGGGGTCTGGTCTAGTGTTGCTGTAAATTTTGGAGTGTTTCCTTGTTTCTTTTCTTCTCGTAAATTACACAGGGGAAAAAATAGGTGACTGCAAATCAGATTTTGCATCGGGATGTGCTTTATCGATGACAGTTGATATTTAGCGAGGATTTCCAAAGGTCATCGGGGGTCCTCTTGTTTATTTAGCTTGAGAAGTTCTCCAGGAAAACCAAATGTGTTTGTTTGTTTTTTCTCTTTGGGTTTTTTTTTTTTTTTTGGCTACAGAAATTAGCAGATGGTTGTTTTGCTTGGGGCGGGCAGTATATGGTCTTGACTGCCAGACCCTCCCTTTTCCCTAGTCTTTGGCTTTGCACACTTTCCTCTGTCTCTTCTGGATTCCAGGATGCCCCAGTTTTGTTGGGGGAGGGGGTTTGGAGCTGGGAAGAAGAGTTTGAAAGCTGGTCACTGCCACATAAGAACTGCCAGGTAGCCAGAGAAACCGAATGTAACAGAAAGCAGGTAGGGTGTTTTCTTTTTAAAAAATTTTTTAGGGGCGCCTGGGTGGCTTAGTCGGTTAAGCATCCGATTTTCGCTTAGGGCATGATCTCGCGGTTCGTGGGTTCGAGCCCCGCGTCAGGCTCTGTGCTGACTGCCAGCTCAGAGCCTGGAGCCTGTTTCAGAGTCTGTGTCTCCCTCTCTCTCTGACCCTCCCCTGCTCACGCTGTCTCTCTCTCTCTCTCCTAGAAATAAATAAAAATATTAAAAATTTTTTAAATGTTTATTCATTTTTGAGAGAGAGAGAGACAGAGCTTAAAAGGGGAAGGGAAGAGAGAGATGAATCTGAGGCAGGCTCCGGGCTTTGAGCTGTCAGCACAGAGCCCGACTCGGGGCCTGAACCCATGAGCTGTGAGATCATGACCTGAGCTGAAGTCGGACGCTTGACCCACTGAGCCAGCCAGGTGCCCCAGCTTCTGTATTTTCTAGGACAGCACCCTCAAGCTGGGAGAGGCAAGCCACTTTACCTTTCTGTGCCTCAGTTTCTTCTTTTGTAAAATGAGGACAGGATCCAAAAAAAGCCCCGAAGTCTTAGGGTTGTTTGAAGAGTATATGAGATCATCTGTATAGGAGGCTCAGCATAGGCCCTGAAGAGGGTCCATTCTTTCTGAAGATGAAGTTGTATGTTTCCAGTTGTGTGTCCTTCCTTGGGATCCTCTTTTTCTTCAGTGGGGGNGGCTTCTCTGTGACCAAGGTCATGTGTTTAGAAATTAAAGGGACTGGCCCACGTGAAACTCTTATCAGAGCTCTGTTCCTGGGCCCCTGCCTGTCTCTGCCTGTGAGCTGAAAAGTCCAGAAGAACCAGAATGTGGGAACGGCCATGGTGAGGGTTCCTGGGTCTTAACTGCCTTTACTCGCTCAGGCAAGTGCTCTGGAGAAGAGAGGAGCTTCGTTATCCAGATAGGAGCCAAGTTCACCAGCACCTGGCTTGTTTTTCCCACTGGTGCTGGTTAAGAAGGGCTGTTTGGTGGCTGGTGTTTGTATGGTGATTGGGAAGATGCGCCTCACCTCTCCTCGTGGGTTCTTTTTTGTAATTTTTTTAATGTTTATTTTTTGAGAGAGAGAAACACACAGTGCAAGCGGGAGAGGGGCAGAGAGAGAGGGAGGCACAGAATCCGAAGCAGGCTCCAGGCTCTGTGGGGCTCGAACCCACAGACTGTGAGATCATGACCTGAGCCGAAGTCGGACGCTTAACCGACTGAGCCACAGGCGCCCCACCTTATGGTTTAATTTTTACAAAACATTTATTATGTTGCAGACCCAGTATAGAACAATTGGAAAAATGTCAAAAAGTAGGAAAAACGAATTAGCAGTGTAGTGCCTCAGTGCAAGGGCCTGCGCCCCCTGTCTTCAAATCCTGGCTCTGCAGCTTAGGCGAGTGATTTCTCTGCGTGCCTCAGTTTCCCTGTGTGAAAATGGGGGATAACACAATGCCAAGCAAAGCGCGATGGCGCCAGGAACAAACGAGGGAATGCTTGGCAGGTGCGTAGGGTATCGCTGCTTAGTATACAGTTAGCGCCCAGTAATTGTAAGCTGTCCACACCCGCTGGAATTCTCTAGTTAGTTTCCGTTGCTGCAGCAGCTGCTGTAGCTGAGGGTGACCAGAAGTAGCAGATCCGCATTGCCGTTCATGGAGACCTGATAATACTTGGCCCCTAGGTTCCTTTTAGCCTTGGAAACTCAGGAAATCCTCGAATATGTGAATAAGCAGCCAAAGGGGTGGGAGAAAAGGAATATTTTAGAAGCTATTAGAAATTTCTCTTGGGGGTAGATCTGGCCTTGGAGGGAGTGTGATTCATCTCCTCATAGCTCCTCCTGTCCTCACAACAGGGACCAGCTCCCTTTGTGATGCTCTTGCAGGTGCTCACCTTTTGAATGTGGTGGTGGCTTCAGCTCTGAGGGGTAGACATCTCCCCCCGTCCCCTGGAGGTGTCTCATAGGGGTCTCCCACCTAACGCGTCCCTGATGGAACTTCGGATCCTCCCCGTCTCAGTTAAGGTCCGTCCTTGGAGGCCCAGGCCCCAGACCCACGGCATCCCTGACTGCTAGCCTTCCCCCCCTTCCATATCTCCGCTGTGGCCGTTTCCTTCAGATCGTTTCCCAACCTGCCAGCCGCCTGCCACCCCCACCCCAGAGCCAGAGCCGCCGTTGCTCAGCTCACTTCAGGAGTTGAACGTTCCTCCTCCTCACTGCTCTCCCTGCTTCAGACCTGACCCCCTGCAGTCTAGTACCGTCTAGTCTCAACTCAGCAGCACGCAGGGTCCAGTTCAAGACACAGGTCAGGGCTTGGCGCTCTTCAGCTTGAAACCCTGCGGTGGCTCCCCACTTCCCTAGGTGGGAGCAAACAGGCTTGGGCCTATGAGAGTCAGCAGAAACTGGCCCCATCACCTCTGTGATCTCATCACCTGCTACTTTCCGTCTCCTTTCGCTCCTGCCACACTGGCTACTGCCTCAGGGCCTTTGCACTTGCTTCCTTGCCTGGAATATTCCTTCACCTTCGACTGCTTGTTCAGATGTCGCCTCAGGCAGCTTTTCTCTAACTCCCTGCCACTTCCTGGTGCCTCCAGTCCTTCTCTGCACTCTGTCCTCTACCCTTCCCTCCCGAACTAATCTAATACACCAGATATTTATTTTATTTTCTGTAAACTTCCACCAACAGGTCAACTCCACAGGGCAGGTTTTGGTTTTTTGTTGGCCTGTTTGCTTATAGCCGCAGTGAGAATGGTGCCTGGAACATAGAAGGTGCCCAGGAAATATTTGTGGAAGGAATTAATGACATGAAGCACTGGAATGGTTCTTGAGCCAGGTTGCAGCCCCTCAGAGATCTCTTAGGACAGAATAGTCACTCACCTGTCTGGAACGGATACCCAGGGACACCAAGCCCTCTAGCTTCTGCAAGTGACGGCATGGACTTCACCTTGAAAGGGTCAGTACTGAGTCTTGTCCCTGTCTCTTTTCCCAGGACTCAGCGCCTCAGACATAAGTGGGCTCAGTCAGCATTAAAATAGGAGTGTCCGGGGCGCCTGGGTGGCTCAGTCGCTTCGGCGTCCAGCTTCACGATCTCCCCGTTCTTGAGTTCGAGTCCTGCGTGGTGCTGTCTGCTGTCAGCACAGAGCCTGCTTTGAATCCTCTGTCCCTCTCTGCTCCTATCCCATTTGCGCATGTGCACGCATTCTCTCAAAAGTAAACATTAAAAGTAAATAAATAAATAAATACGAGGGTCTGAGGTATTTCTTCCAAACTAGGAATTGGAAATAGCCTTCCAGTGGGCTGGTTTGGCTTTAATTGTGGATGACTAATTGCTACCGTTTACTGATGGAAAGAGTTCACAGAAAAATGTGGATTCCTGACTTCTGACAAACCAGGAGATCTGATACGCTGGGGGGCGGGAGATGCATTTGTACGCGGTAGTGGTCCCTGGGGGGGGCTGCCCTCCCCAGAGCAGACCTCTGCCGGCTCCCCTTTGCTGCGAGCCCCTCTCCTCCTCAGTCGTGAGCCCAGCATCCATCCCTGGCTGTTTGTCATTGTCCTTCCGCACCCTGCTGCCTCCTTCACTGAGAGAACTCACCGGGCACCTGTAGCCTTGATGCCCAAGCTCTTGGTGAAGGACGTGGGGCCCATCTGACTGGTTATTTAATGGTGCAGAGAGCCCTGGCTCCATCAAGGTCACGTCTGCTGGAGGGGGGTGGATAAACTAATGGCCCATAATGCCTGAGGAGTTTGAAACAAGCATCCTGTGTCGTATGTTCTAGATTTTCACGGTGGAATAAGGTCTAGCTGTTGTTATTATCATATCTTACAGGGTTAGTAGAACTGTAGCCCATCAAAACTTGTCTGAACATTTTGCAGAGAGAAAGTGCTAATGAAAGGGTTTGGAAGAATGACAAGGACTCGAACATCCTGAGGCAGGTGTTTCCCCCAGCCTGGCGTGGAAACTGGGACGGCGTCTCCGGATGGAGGGAGCCAACCTATACTTGACTCTGGAAGGCTGGGACTTGACCGGGACCCTTTGAGGAAGCCAGCTTGGGGAGGTGGAGGCGAAGCACAGTTTCTCAGCCTGGGCACTTTGACATTTGGGGCCAGAGGGTTCTCTGCCGTGAGGACTGCCCCGTGCCCCGCGGGGTGTTCACCGGCCCCCTTGGCCTCTGCCCACCGGGTGCCAGCACTGGGTGCTAGCTCCCCATGTTGTGACCACACAGATGCCTCCAGACACTGCCACGGGTCCCTGTGGTGGTGAAGTCACAGCCGTGGGTGTGCAGGAATCTGGAGAATAAATCTGGGGCAAGGCTTGCCCTCGCCCTTGCGTTTCCCCCGAGAGATTCTTGGGCTGTTGTGCGCCTCATGTAATTGGCTTATAGGGGTTGCCTTGGAGAAGCTTAATGAGATGTTAAGAAGGTTCGACTCCAGATGCGCAGCAAAAGAGGTTGTAGTCTTTTCCGTGCCGTTTGCCTCTTTCCACCGAGGCCTGTGCTTTTCTACAGGAATCCATCCCGGTTGGAGTGTGTGATGCTTCATTCCCAGGGCGTAAACACCTCTCCGTAGAGGTTCGCTTTGAAGCTTCACTCCCTCAGTTTAAAGTGCCCCAGGATAGATGGACAGTCACCAAGTCGAGGTTCCACTCAAGTATCCCCTTAGCTTAATTGTGGGATTCACGTCCCCGGGGAGGTTGCAAGCCCTGGAAAATGGGGAGGTAGTAATTGACGTTTTATGGGGCTTTTCCCTTCCGCCTCTGAGAATCTCGGTTTACCGTTTATTGGCCTCGTAGGTAGCTGTTTGGTTAGAGACGCCCTCCCCGTGGCGGCGCATTTATGCAGGTTTCCCTGGTGTGCAGGGCTTCAGAGTGCTCTTCTAAAACCCTGGGTGTGGCCACTTCACTCGTTCTCCCCACAACCGTTTCTGGTTCATTCCTTGGTTTAGTCTTTTGTTAATTGAACATCTATACGCCGGCACTGTTGTAGACGCTGGAAATGCAGCCACGAACAAGGGAGATGACGTTCACGTGCTCGTGAAGCTCATGCTAGGAATTCCCACAGTAATTCTGGGGAGTGGAAAGTGCCACAAAGACATAAATCAGAGGAGCTGGTGTGGCGTGCACGCGGTGATAGAGGGAGACCCAGGGACAGCCTCTCAGAGGAGGTAACATTTGACCTGTGATCTGAACGGTGAAGCTGGCCGTGGAAGGACTAGGGGAAGGAAGTATTAGGTATTGAGAACCGCAAGTGCAAAGGCCCTGGGGTGCCTAAAGGGGTCAAAGTATCACAGTCACAGTATCTACCCCAAGGAACTACAGAGCCCATCTCATAAAAATCTTGCAGGCAGCATTCTGCAAAAAGGCATAAATCACTAGTAAAATGACTTGTGCTAATAATCAGGGCCTGAAAATTCCAAAGAGGAAGCTTGGCGAGGAAACGGAGCAATACTTGCAGAGGCATGGGCCTCTGATCCATTTAGGTTGGAATGGGTCTCAGGTTTTTATCATTAATTTCAACTTTTTTTTTATGAGTCTCCTGTTTCCGAAGCACAGCTGAAAATCCTTCAGGGTCAGATCGAGTTGGGATTCCCCACTCCCAGGCTGCCCTTGATTCTCTTCCAGAGGCATTTCCTGACCAGTTAAGATGACTCTCTTCAAATTGCTAAGAAACTCTTAGTTTTTTTCCTTTATTTTTTTAAAGGTTTTTTTCTAAGTAATTTCTGCACCCACTGTGGGGCTTGAACTCACAACCCTGAGATCAAGAGTTGCATGCTCTTCCAACTGAGCCAGCCAGGCTCCCCCAAGGAAAGTCTTCTTTTCAGACCAGATGTTGAATTGAGCTGCTGATTGTAGGAAGATCTTGGGTGGTAACTGTTTTGATTGTGCTATTATTTTTAAAAATGTGAATAGTCTCTACAGAGGGAAAGCAAATGTTAAGTTCTTCCCCCTCCCTCTTTTCTCAGAGGTAGCCGTTGATGATAAGAGTTTCTTGGGAGTCCTAGGAAAAAATGCCAAGCATGCTCAAATATGTACGTAAGGGCGAGGGAGTCTGTGTATCCTTTGTTCCTCTCTAGGTGGCTTTGTATTCTAAATAATCTGTATTTTGATCCCTTTGCTTAAAAACCGAAGATAGGGCACCTGGGTGGCTCAGTCAGTTAAGTGTCTGACTCCTGATTTCAGTTCAGGTCATGATCTTACATTTGTGAGATTGAGCCCTGCATGGGGCTCTGGTGACCATGAAGACCCAGCTTGGGATTCTCTATCTCCCTGTCTTTCTCAAAATAAATCAGTAAACATTAAAAAAAAAAAAAAAAGAGCAGTGTTGATTTTTTTTTCCTCCCGCGCTAAGTCCATGCAGATCCTGGAAAGAAGGAAATGACACTTCTGTACGAGCCACACATTTTTCTCTTCCATGATTGTGCCGTGTATTCCCCTCAGCCCCATCTTCGTCCCTGTGAGGCTTGGTTCCAGAATTTTGGCAAGATGAACAGCCCTGCCTTGAGCGTTCCTGGGCACTCATCTTTGCGTGTGAGTAGATGTAAATGACTCAGCAGAATGAGCTCCTCCCTGAGGAATGGCTCGGACCAGCGATCTGTGCTTTAAAAATTTGATCGTTCTGATCGGCTGGTGGCCGCTGTCCGCTCTTGGACCCGCCAGCATATATTAAGCACCTGTTGTGTTCCTGGCGTGACGAGGCGAGGAAGCAGGCTGGAAGTTGACCAGATTCATGTTGCTTCCCGGGTATAGGAGAGGGTTTCTGTCCGGCTGAGTTAAACCTTACATTCTAGGGCGTTCTGTCTGGAGAGTGCTTGGTTTTGCTCCCGTTAAAAAAAAATATGGTTGAATTTTACAATTCTTTGCCTTCTCTGTCATTTCAAAAGTGCATTTACATCAACAATTTAATGACACGTAAAGTTGCACTGAGAGTCCCATCGTGCTGATGCAACTCAATTCAATTTTTTACACATAAGCTTTCTGGTTTTGTCAGTTACTTGAATTACAAAAGCAACACTTGTTGCTACAAAGCAGTCATCATAGGCATATTTATTTTATTATTAAAAATTTTTTTTCAAATAGGCTCCGTGCCCAGTGTGGGTCTTAAGCCCAGGACCCTGAGATCAAGAGTCATGTGTATTACTGGCTGAACCACCAGACTCCCCACTCTACTTTTTGATTCTGCTTAACATAGGATATGTGTCAGCACATAGAACTCATATAATATTCTTTACATATAATACACTGATACATATTTTAAATATTATTTTTGAGAGAAGGCATGTAGGTGCAGGAGTTGGGGATGGGCGGGGTGGGGGGGGAGAGAATCTCAGGCAGGCTCCACACTGTCTGTGCAGAGCCTGATGTGGGGCTTGAACCCACCAACAGTGAGATCATGACCCGAGCCGAAGTCGGACGCTTAACTGACTGAGCCACCCAGGGGCCCCAAATTATGTACGAAATTTTAAAAACAGGTATTAGCTGATTTTTTTTTCCAGAAAGGAAAATGTAGCAAGTCCATTGCCACTGACAGTGAATGAGAATTCCCATTTCTCTGTGTCCTTCCAAACCCTGGGCGAAAAACAAGTTTGTTACTTGGACAGATTAAAAAATACATTACTTGTGTTTGCATTTCCCTTTAGGTTAGAAACTGGGCGGACAGCAGTGTATATTCCTGCGATATGCGTGTTCTTTTCTGTGTGTGTGTGTGTGTGTGTGTGTGTGTTTCCCGATGATGTGCAGGAGCTTTTGATATACTGGGAATTTGCCCCCTTGGTCTGTCATGTGTGCTGCAGATATTTCCCTGCAGCCATTGTTTGTTTACTGGGGTGCTAACATCTGAGTCCTGTCCAGGTTGTGTGTAGTTCCAGGTTTGTGCATGAACAGTGCGTACTATTTTCAGTCTGATGTTTTTCTTTTTTTTTTTAATATGTTTTTATTTATTTCTAGGAGAGAGAGAGAGACAGCGTGAGCAGGGGAGGGTCAGAGAGAGAGGGAGACACAGACTCTGAAACAGGCTCCAGGCTCTGAGCTGGCTGTCAGCACAGAGCCCGATGCGGGGCTTGAACCCACGAACCGTGAGATCATGACCTAAGCGAAAGTCGGATGCTTAACCAACTAAGCCACCCAGGCGCCCCCAGTCTGATGTTTTTCATTTACTGTTGCAAGAATTTTCCCACGGGCCCATATAATTTCTTAAATTATACAACGTGGAAGCAATGGTTCCTTGTATCAGTGAACTATAATTTCTGTAATTACTACCTGTGGCTTGACATTTAGATTGCTGTCTCTCTCTCTCTCTCTCTCTTTTTTTCTTTTAAAGAAAACATTGTAATGAGTATCACTTGGATAGTGCCTGTTGATTTCTTCCTTAGAACATGTTCTCAGGGGTGGGGTGAGTATCTGAGAACATTTGAAAAGATTTCACTCTAGCTAGAGGTTTGTATTTTAAAGTGTTTGTTTTGAGAGAAAGAGGGGGAGAGAGAGAAAGTACATGCAAGCAGGGGAGGGGTGGAGAGAGAGACTTCCAAGCAGACCCTGCAGCTGTTAGCATGGAGCCCGGTGTGGGACTCGATCTCACAAACCGTGAGATCGTGACCTGAGCCGCGATCAAGAGTCAGACGCTTAACTAAGCCACCCAGGTGCCCCTAGAGCCTTGTTTTTGTTTTTTTTTTAAATGTTTTATTTATATCTAGCAGAGAGAGAGAGAGACACAGCGTGAGCAGGGGAGGGTCAGAGAGAGAGGGAGATACAGACTCTGAAACAGGCTCCAGGCTCTGAGCTGGCAGTCAGCGCAGAGCCCGACGTGGGGCTCGAACCCACGAACCGCGAGATCATGACCCAAGCGGAAGTTGGACGCTCAACCGACTAAGCCACCCGGGCGCCCCTAGAGCCTTGTTTTTTAAAAGGGGTTGGGTCACTTCTCCATTCTAGCAGGGTCTAAAGATACCCATTGTTGTTTTTATGACTATGGGCAAATGATAGGTACATACAAGTGACATTGTCTTCTCCAGTCTTCTCCAGTCATCCTGATAGGCTAGAGACCAGTGGCCCAGAGGGAATTTGGAGCTGCTGGATGCTGGGAAGGTGACTAACTAACTTGGTTAGTAATCAACTAGATAAATAACTAAATAACTTGGTTAGTAATCTAACTTCCTTAGATTATCTAGGAGCCCTTTGATAGGGCATCTTCCTCAAGACCATTAAGTTACTAAGCCAAGGTCAAGGAGAAAAGACACATGGTAGATTATTAGATTCCGTGAGGACTGCTGTTGTATTGTCATGGGGCTCTTTCATTTTTTACTTTTCTCCCACGGCTCAGCCCTGAGTCAGACCCTCTTTATTTTCAAAGGGGCTGCAGGGCATGGACGAGCATTGGCGGCTGAAGGCACGGGCTGCTTTGGACAAGAAAGTGCGGTTCCAGAGAAAGCGAGGAGAGTCCGTGGCTGGGGTCCAGAGGCCAGATGCAGGAGCCTGAGCTTGAAAATGAGTCCTGCCACTGCCTAGCTTGGGACCCTGAGCCAGTGACTTAACTCCTGGGAGCCTCCGTTTCCTCCCCTGTAAGGTGGGGATTGCGATCATGTAGCAGGTCTTCCGAAGCTGTGAGGGGAGGCAGGGCTTGAGCAGCTGGCTGCGGTTACGGTTACGGAGGAGGCGGCTGAACAGTAGGGGACAGCGGAGGGCAGCGGAGAGGGGGTTCCGGCGGCCGTGATTCTCTTCTGGTTTATCATCTCCTTGTGACCTCCGGCCCCACACAGGCCCTGGCAGAGTCGGAACCGAGCCCAGCCTGACCCCAGGGCTTCAGACACCTGTCCCCAGCGTCTGAGACAATTCGGGTTAATTGGCCCAGTTGTTACAGGGCGTCCGGGGAGACTGGGAAGGCTCCCAGGTCTGGGAGAGGCATGCCAAGGTATCGCGTATCAGCTAATGTGGGGGGTGGTGGTGGGGAATTGATTTTCCCCGTGGGTTTCTTTATAGTTTAGGAATCAGAAGATGTGCTGAAGTATTTAAATCACTGATGTGCGAGGCAAGGTGGGTGTGGTGACTCTGAGCGCTGCCGACATTCACATGCTCGGACTGTTCCAGGTTTCCTGCAGACAGGGCAGGGGTTGACTTAACGGGACTTCTTTTCTCTTCTTGGTCTGATATTATAAGAGGTACATTATAAAATGAAACCGTTCAGGGACGAGTATGGTCAAAAGTGACAATCCCTCTGTAACGAGTCTTCTGGAGGTAATGTCTTATTGGCAGATTGGCGTTTTAACTTTCAAATCAGTCTGTTTTCTCCATGCATGCTAAAAATATATAGTATATTTGAAAACAAGGAGGGGGGCGGCTAGGTGGCTCAGTCGGTTAAACATCCGACTTCGGCTCAGGTCATGATCTCGCAGTTTGTGGGTTCGAGCCCCGTGCTGGGCTCTGTGCTGACAGCTCGGAGCCTGGAGCCTGCTTGGGATTCTCTCCCTCTTTCTCTGCCTCTCCTGCTCGTGCTCTGTCTGTCTGTCTCTCTCAAAATAAATAAACATGAAAAAAAAAGGATGATCTGTAAAAACACATTCTTTATTTTTTGTTTTCACTCATTAGTGCATATTGGACGTGACCCATTTTTAATTAACATATTTACTTGATGAAATGCCATCGTGAACCTAATTAAGTAATTTGCCAATAATTGCTCCCTCCTCAGGCAGTTGGTCTCGGCGTTTTTTTAGTCTGTGTACCAGGAGCTCCTGAGGAAAATGTGAAGCAAGTCTTGAGTGGGTGGGTGGGTGCTGGAGGGGGACGTCTTAGACCCTCTCAGGCGCCCCATGCAGGAGACAGAACCTCTAGAGTTCAGTGCTTGTGGGGCTGGCCTGGCCCATTGAGTGGGCGGTCTCTGAGGGTCTCCTGGGTACCCTTGCCCTGGGCTTGGCCGCCGCTCGGTACAAGGTGGGTGGGGAAAGTGAGCATTTGGTTTTCTGTTTCTTTCATGGGAGGAGTGAGCTGGGAGAGGCTGGTAAGTAAGCCAGCCAGTAGTGTCTTGCCTCGAACTTACTTACTTCTTTCCTTTAAACGAATTCACTTTTTTTTTTAAACCTAAATAAATTCATCCCGAACACAAGTTGCCTATTACTTTATTGTCCATGTGAAGCCACAGGGTGGCCATATTCGTGTGTTTACCAGACAGTTATTGACTAGCTCATCACTAACGTGCAAGACTAGGGTGTTCTACAGACTGCCTAGATCAGCGGTTCCCGTCCCCGGCGATCTTACCCCATGGGGGACATTTGTCACCATCTGGAAACCAGAGAGAGGGCACCTGGCATCTGGTGGGTAGATGCTGCTGATGTTATACAATGTACAGGGAAGCCCCCCCCTGCCCCCGCCCCCCACTAACACAATGATCAGGGCCTGGACGTCACTGGTGCGGAGGTTGAGAAGCCCTGGCCTTGACTCCATCCACGTGCTGCCATCTTTGAGTAAAGCAGTGGTTTGCTACTCAGCTAACTGTGCAGTTCTTTCTCCGGGTGGCTGGTGGCCGAATCGGTTACACTCTGCAGCCGCAGCCTGCCAGCGGTTTTCAGGTCTGCGCCCACACCTCCTGCCAGGTCGCCTGAAACCGGCTGTGCAGTAGTTTACGTGTGGGCGTCAGTTCAGGATACTATTGCCTCCACCCCCCCAGTACCTTGTAGAAATTGGGGAGAAGGGGGCACCTGGGTGGCTCAATCCAGGCCTTGCAGTTCGTGAGTTCGAGCCCCATGTCGGGCTCTGTGCTGACAGCTCAGAGCCTGGAGCCTGCTTCGGATTCTGTGTCTCCTTCTCTCTCTGCCCCTACCCTGTTTGTGCTGTGTTTCTCTTTCAAAAATAAATATTAAAGTCAAAAAAAAAAAAAAACTGGGGAGAAGGGAGCATATGGACCCTTGGGTGCTTGAGATTCGTAACCCTTCCGCCAGGCAAATCTTACCCAAGTGCCATGTTTCGGAAAGAGTACCGTGCTTGCAAGAGGATTTCTCTGCTTGCGGGGCTCGTCGGCAACCCTGTCCCGTCGGAAAGGGCTGTGGTTTGTGAAACGGGGGTTTCACTGCCTCCCCTCCGCCTGCTCTGGCTCAGACAGCCTGGCCTGGGGAAGGCACTGTGGAGACAGGCAGGTGGCTGGCGAAGGGCACGGTCGGACCAGCCGTTGGCAGCTCTGCCCGAGTCTGCCCGGCCGGGTGGCTCGACAATTACGCCCCCTCCGTGAAAGCCACTGGCCTTGTTATGGAGCCGCAGTGAGGTGCTGGGCCCAGCTGCTTGCTGCCTCTCCCTGAGGGGGAGCTGGGCCCAGCAGGGAGGGCCTTTTTCGTTTTTCCTTCTTGATTTCCAGACACTTAGAGAAAAGCCTCTTGCTTTCCCTAAAGGTGAGTTAGAGTAGAAAAGGGTGGGCTGCGCCGCGTGTCATTGAATCCAAAAGATTGGCAGTGGTGACTTGCATCGTGATTTCAGAGGTCAGAGGTCATAGGGGGCGCCGATTGGGAGAAGCTGGTATCACAGTCAAGTGTGAGGAAATCTGGGTTTTACTTTATTATTTAAAAAAATATTTTTTAAATATTTTATTTTTGGGAGAGTGCAAGCGGGACAGGGGCAGAGAGAGGGGGACAGAGGATCCTAAGCGGGCTCTGCGCTGACAGCAGTTAGCCCGACGCGGGGCTCGAACCCACAGACCACGAGATCATGACCTGAGCCGAAGTCGGATGCTCAACCGACTGAGCCTGCCAGGTGCCCCTGAAGCCTGGGTTTTAGAATCGATGTGTTATGATAACTTCCAGTGCCCTCCTCCCTTCCTCCCTCTTGTGTGTATTTATCCTTTTACTGCTGTAGGTCTGGTGCCCGAGAATATATACGTGGTTAGTGAAACACGCGGACTCCCTCTTGGAGGCCACAGTTGTGTCGATGTGTAGAGGGACAGAACATGCAGGTTGCCAGTGTGGCTTCCATTCAGGCCCTGGTTCTGCTGCTTGCCAGCTGTGTGACCTCAGACAAGTTGCTTCACCTCTCTGTGCTTCCGTTTTCTCATGTGCAAAATGGGGATCATGGCCGTGCCTGCCTCATAGCGTGGTAAAATTCGAAGCGTGGAAGGCTGGCGAGTGTGCTTCCCCCGTTACTGAGTGCTGTTATTGGTACTGTGGCTGATCTGTTGCCATTGTGGCCGTGGTTGTCTTCGTCATGACACAGTGGCCTCTGCTCTGGTCCAAAGGGAAATTCTTAGCATCTGCCAGAACCCCGAGATGGAAAAAGTACCGGACGGTGATGTGGTTCTAGGTTGGCCCCCCTCCCCCCCCAGGTCAGCCACTGTTTAACACCCGGTTCTCTGGGTAACGTGGCCTTCTTGCCTCAAGTCAGGAGACCTTTATACTCTGTGCCTCAGTTTCTGCGTCTGTGACACAGAGAACAGTAAAGGCACCTGTGTCCTCATAGGTTTGTTTGAGGGATTAGACAAACTGAGATGTGCCCAGTGCCCTAGTCCTGTGTAAGGATGTGCTGTGATGGTCTGTCAACCTCTCTGGCGAGAAAGGTACCCCCACTCCCTTCCCCCTTTCCTTGACTGGGACCCTCCCCTGACCTGCGACCCCGCTCTTAGGCATTCCTCCTTAGAGATGGCGTGTGCCCTACGTCTTGGACAGAGGGCATGAACCCCAGGGGGCCAGTGCTAACCCTTCTTCACTGATGGCCTCTCCCAGGCCGGGGGGGTGGCCCCTCACTTTGGTTCATGACAGCTGGGTCGTTTTCATCAGGATCCTCTGGCTCCATTTGCTTAGGCCTCGCGTGCTGGGGAGCTCCCTGGGTTAGGCTGTGAAGGGGGAGCGTGTACAGAAGTGCTCTTTTCTTGCTCTTGGAGTTATTTCCTTTGGACCCGTGCCCGTAGCCGGGATTATCGGGTCACAGCAGGCCACAGAGTCTCTGGGTTTCCCCTGCATGTTTCTGTGTTGCTCTTCAGGTAGATTTTATTCACCCCTCCTTTGATTTGTTGAGCAAGCATTTGATGAGTGCCTCCTCTGTGCAGGGGAATTAAAAAAAGGATGTGGTCCAGCTCCGGGGAGATTACAGGTGGGAGGGAAAGAGACACTTAGAACTAATGGAGGGGAAAACCGAGGCTGAGAGAGGTGAAGCGAGCCAGCTCGCAGACGGCAGAAGCAGATTCAAACCCGGCATCTGGCTGGCAGCCTCTGCCGTGTGCTGCAGGAACATAAAGGTGGGGTGCTGGAGGCAGTGGCACATTGTGGCTCTGGTGAGCAGTGGCGGAGACAGGCCCTTGAGGTGAGCGAGACCTCCATCTGTCTACCTTGGCAGCTGAGGCGGCCCTGGGAGCATGAGAAGTTGCTGACCAGGCCTGGAGTGTTCCAGGCCCGGGGCCGACCCGGCACGGAAGAGCTGGATGAGCCGGGAGAGCGGTGGGCGGCCGTCACAGCCAGAGCAGCAGAGGCTGGGGCCCAGCGTCCGGGGCTGAGTGGAGGCATGACCACGCCTTGCAGGGCTCAGTCGGGGTGACAGCAGTGAGGCCCTGTTCTGAGTGCCTTCCAGCTAGTCCTCAAAACAGCCCTGTGACGTTTGATAGACTAGTGACCATCCCCATTTGACAGATGGGGCACCCGAGGCCCAGAGAGGTCACGTGCCTTGTCTCAGGCCCCCGCAGCTCCTAGGTAGCAGGGCCAGGATGGAGCCATGGCCCTGTGGCCCAGAGCCCGTGCTCCTGACCCTTCAACCTGCCTGCTCCCCAGGGCCCGCCTCCACCGTGGCACCGTCTGGCCCGGGAGGGGGGCGCGCGGTGTGCGTGTGTGGCTGCAGCTGAGAGGCCTTGGGGTCGGAGGGTGGGCAAGCTCGTGTACTCTGGGGCAGGGCGGCCAGGGCTGGCGTGGCTCCGGGGCAGCTTGGGGGATGTCGGTGGCTTTGCCAGTGTCCGGTGCTGGGGCTGTGCTCGAGGGAAGGGCCGGGGGGGCGGGGAGCGAGCCAGAAGCCTGGGCTCCCGGTTTCACAGCACCGCGGAGCTTTTGCGACGTGAGGGTGACGCGGCGCTTTCTCCGTGGGAATCCCAAGCGGAGCATCGGTTCTCCCTCTGCTCCCCCCGCTCAGGCCTGTCCTCGGGGCCTGCTGGTTGCCCAGTCCCCTCCTGGCACTTGGTTCTGTTCGTGGACGGGCACGTTCCCCCGCGGCTTGAGCGGTGGCCGGCTCGGATCCTGCCCCGCGCTCCCTGTCCGGTACCGCTGCCCCGTCTCCACGGCGGCACAGCCTGGCGGGTTCGCCCCGAGCTCCCAGGTGGAAGCGACGGTGACACTGACTTCCACTGGTAGACTGGTCCCAGGTGCCCGTTTATCGTCCCCGCTCTCGACTTCTCAGGGAGGCAGCACGTGCAGCGGTGAGCCCGCCCGCCTGTGTCGGCCTCCGCTGCTTCCACCCGCAGGCGGTGCCACCTTGGGCAAGTTGCTTTACCTCTCTGCGCCTCAGCTGCTCTCTCTGCAAAATGGGAACAGGAGTACCCACTTGGGGATGAAGACGAAATCATGTAATGTGTAGATTTAATCTTCACGATGACTCTGAGAAGCAGGTGTGGCCCCAGCTGTGAGCCTGAGGAAGCGGCGTTTTCTTCCTCTTTGTGAGTTAACCCCTGTCTCTGCTCCGAGGTCTCTGCTCATTTATGTGCACCTGTTCAGTGACATTTAGTGCTTTTAAAATTTCTGTTCCTGCTATTTATGTGCCCACCCTACTTCCTGTACAAGGTTCTAAGCTACTTGAGGGCAGGACACAAGGGTGGGTGTTGTGGTTCAGCTCCTGGTGTGAAGCAGGGCTCGGTGAGTGTGTGTTAATGAGGATGGTGGTCACTAGGCTTTGGTGGTAGGAGTGGGGCCTTGGGGAAACGCTGCTAAGACAGTGGGTCTCAACTGGAGTGATTGCCCCCCTGCCTCCCCCCCCCCCCGCC
>NW_027531893.1:12293416-12299729 GCF_008692635.1 Crocuta crocuta
ACAGTTTCTGGAGACATTCTCGTAGTCATGGTTTGGGGGGGAGGATGCGTCCTCCCGCACCGCCCTCCGTGCACAGGACAGCCTCACGGCAGGATTCTCTGCCTCCACAGGTCCTCCAAGGGCGAGGGTTAAGGGCATAAGTAGCAATGGGAAAACGCATTGCATTAGAATATACGTTTTAACAACTGCAAACGAGTCCCATCTAGACAACATATCTTCTTAGCGAGGTGAGGAGGCAGGGTCTGTGGGTACTTACTCGTTTTTGAGGGGGTGTTATGTTCTGAAGACACCATATGCAACGTGAGAGTCACATAGTTAAAATGATACCGGGGTTATCTTTTTTTTTTTTAAACAGCTTTATTGAGATACAATCCACATACCATGTGCTTCCTGGGTTTCAGGTACCTGGTTTGATGCCTTCTAGGATAGCCGCGGAGGGGTGCGTCCAGCATCATAGTCGATTTGGGAACATTGTCATATTTGTGTCCTTCAGCCCCAGCCCATGTGTGCCTGGTGTGTTGGCCTTGCACATGGGCCACATCCAAGTTACAGTTTTTTAAAAAAAGTTTGATTATGTTTATTTTGAGAGAGCGTGTGTGTGGGGGGGAGGGTCCGAGAGAGAGGGAAAGAGAGAATCCCACGCAGGCTCCACATGGAGCACAGGGCCTGACACGGCTCGATCCACAAACCTTGAGATCACGACCTGAGCTGAAATCAAGAGTCACATGCGTAACTGACAGGGCCGCCCGGGGTCCCCTCTAATTTACAGTTTACTGAGACTCACTCTGGTGTCTGCTTCATCGAGTCCACGGATGCTGCCACATGCCAGGGGCTGCAGCAGGTGGGCGGTGTGAAGTCCAGGCTACCACCTGGGGCCTTCCCTGCTCCCGCAGACCTGACCGTCCAAGGTGGGGGAGGCTGTGGCCAAGTCATGTTCTACGTCAGTTGCATCAGATCATATGAAATTGCTGACCTTCAGTGCTGACCTACCTCGTGGGTTGGCAGACTTCTTCTGGAAAGAGCCAGGTGGTAAACAGTGTAGGCCAAGGCAGAATCACGGGACTGCTCTTGGTGGTGGGCAACCCACCTGTGCTACATTTTATACTTAAAAACGTGAAATCCCTTCCTAGTTTGGGGATGCAGCAGGCAGAGGGCCCATGGGTGTAGTTTGCCAACTCCGGACCTGTGCAAACAGCAATGTGTATGTTGTTTCATAGTTCCGTGTATTATCGATAATGTACTGTGTACTATATGCATATTCCATAACATATAACATACAGTGTAAAGATAGTAAAACATCAAGGAAGTAGTATCTGAAAGAAATATTTAATGACCGTAGGGTGAGTGTTCCACAGGAAATGTACAGAGTTCTATTAGGCGGTTAAATGAAGGATTTGATGTGATGGACAGGGTGTGGGGAGGAAGGAGGGAGGGCTGCTTCTGCTGAGGCTTGAAGGTTGCCTCTGAGTTGAAGCCAGGGCAATGTGGGGAGAAGAGCTCCAGGCAGGGAGAACTGACTGTGCAAAGGCCCTGAGGCATAGGGGTGGCCATAGGTATAGTGAGGAGCTTCAGGCAGAGTGTGCCAGGATTGGGTTACAGCTTGAAGCTACCCCTTTGGCTGTGGGATGAACGGTGGTCCGGAGGCAAGGCTGGCAACCAGTTAGTAGCCTAGGTAACCCAATAAATATTTGCCAGGTGTGGAATGAATTGAACAAATACCCCGTCTTCTGTTGTTTGGACCAGCACCATCTGATAGAAAAAGAATGCAGGCCAGGCATGGAGTTTTTACTGTCTGGTTGCCACATTAAAAATAATAATAATAATAAAAAACAGGTGAAATGATCTTAAAGATGTATTTTATTTAACTCCATATATGCAACATGTTGGTATTTCAACATGTAACTAATGAGATATTTTACTTTTTTTTGGTACTAAGTCTTTTTGTAAATGTTTAGTTTGGGGGGGGGTAGGGGCAGACAGAAAGGGAGAGAGGGAGAGAGACTTGCAAGCAGGCTTTGCGCCTTGAGTGCAGAGCCCAACTTCGGGCTCAGTCTCTTGAACTGTGAGTTCATGACCTGAGCTGAAACCAAGAGTCAGACACCTAACCTACTGAGCCACCCAGGTGGCCCGTACTGAGTCTTTGAGTTTTATAGCACGTTCGGCCTAGCCTCCGTTCAGGTGCTTAGTAGTCCCGTGAGGCTGGTAGTTAGTGTATCGGACAGGGCAGTTCTGTTACTTTGTTAAAAATCAAACATTATATAATACTATTTGTAGAGCTATGCACGGCCAGGAATGCACACTCCTGAATTTAGTGAGTTTTCTCCTTGCAGCTTTATTGAGATACTGACGTGTAACATGCATAAAGCTCAGGTGTATAACATGCTGGTTGGATAAATGTGTGTGTTGTAAGTGATTATACAGTTAGGTTACTTAGCACCTCCATTCCCTCTCATTATACCTTCTGCTCTATCTATTTAGAGGTGATCACTTTTCAGATCTACTCTCCTAACAGCTTTCGAGTATACAACACAGTATCGTTAACTGTAATCACCAGGCTGTGTGTCAGATCCCCAGAGCTCATTCATCTTACGATTGGAAGTTTGTTCCCTCTCACCGACATTCCCCCAATCCCTCACCCCCTAGTCCCTGGCAACACCATTCTCTGGCTCTAGGAGTTCAGCTTTCTAACTTCTTAATTTTTATTTTTTAAAGCTTTTGTGTGTGTGTGTGTGTGTGTGGTAATCACTACACCCGACGGAGACTTGAACTCATGACCCTGAGCTCAAGAGTCACATGCTCCACCGACTGAGCCAGCCAGGAGCCCTGAGTTCAGTTTTTGTAGATTCCACACGTAAAATGAGAACATACAGTAACTGTTCTCTGTCTGGCTCATAGCACTTAGCATAATGCCCTCGATGTTGTCTCACATGGCAGGATTTCTTTTTTATTTTCTTTTTGAATTAGTGGTTTTCTTTTCTTCTTCTTTTTTTAAATCTAATTCATTGTCAAGTTGGCTAACATACAGTGCATACAGTGAGCTCTCGGTTTGGGGGTAGGTTCCTGTGACTCGTGGCTTTCATACAACACCCAGTGCCTTCCCAACATGTGCCCTCCTCCATGCCTGTCCCCCCATTTCCTCCTCTCCCTGCCCCCGAGTCAACCCTCACTTTGTTCTCAGAGTCTCTTATGGTTTGCCTCTCTCCCTCTCTGGATTTCCTTCTTGTTTACTATGGTTGCTGTCCCCATTGCATGTGTCTACACCACATTTTCTTGATCCCTCCGTCCGTTCTGTGACTGTTGCGAGTGGTGCTCTGCTGAACGTGGGGTGCGCATCTCTCTCGAGGACCAGGATTCCATTTACTTTGGGTTTACTGTGATGGCGTAAGACTGAATTCCTATGGGGATCACTGGGTCAACACCGATCATCATTTCTGTGATGGCGCGTTGCGCGTCTGCGGGTCCGTGCCAGCTTGTGTTCTGCCCGGGAGGCTGAGTAGCTTGGGGTCCGGCTCTCTGTGTTTTCCTCACTCGATGGAGTAGTTTCTAAGGGGATCCCTCACGTCGTCGTTTGGAATAGCAAAAGATGAGCAGCAACCCAAGAGGCAGGCAGTAGGACGCTGCGTAGGTATACTGCGTGCTGCCCGCTGGGGGCGGGGGGGGGGGTGTGCTTCCAGAAGAAAGTGAAAGGTGAGGACAAAGCCAGCTTCCCAGATTCAGTGAAAACATCAAGATACACTTGTCATATTTGGTATGATACCTCTTAGGTGCAAAAAGGGACAAATAAGAATATGCATTTGTAGGGGCGCCTGAGCGGCTCAGCTGGTTAAGCGTCCGACTCTTGGTTTCAGCTCAGGTCATGATCTCATGGTTTGTGGGTTTGAGCTCCGCATTGAGCTCCGAGCAGACAGTGCGGAGCCTGCTTGGGATTCTCTCTCCCTCTCCCTCTCTCTGCCCCTCCCCTGCTCATTCTCTGTCTCTCTCTCTCTCAAAATAAATAAACTTAAAAAAGAATGTGTTGTTGTATTTGCTTGTATTTGCCCAAAGAATTCCGGGTGGGTACACAGGAACTCACACACGTGGTTGGGTTTGTATACGGGGGTGGGGGTGGGGGGTGTGCAGGACCGGGCAGAGGGGACGGAGCTCGTGGGGGCGATGGACACAGGAGTAGCTTTTTCCTTTTTGACACACGTATTTAAATTTGAGTCATGTACTACCTGTTTTAAAAAAATTTTTTTTAATATTTATTTTTGTGAAAGAGAGAGAGAGAGAGAAAGAGACACAGCATGAGCGGGGGAGGGGCAGAGAGAGAGGGAGACACAGAATCTGAAGCAGGCTCCAGGCTCTGAGCTGTCAGCACAGAGCCCAATGTGGGGCTCAGACCCATGAACCGTGAGATCATGACCTGAGCTGAAGTTGGACGCTCAACCGACTGAGCCCCCCAGGCAGCCCCACATAGTGCTTATTAAAATTAGTGTGAAAAGAAGTTAATATTTTCTGTTCGCAGTTCCACGGTTTAAAGGCCTTTTCTGAGCACCTGCTCTGCGAGGGAGGCAGGGAGTATCATTCTGAAAGTGCCCTGGGCTGGAGAACCCTGGGCTGGCAGAGCAGGTACTTAGGGGCTGAGCTGATGCGGGGCAGCACGAGGCCAGGGCCGTGGCCTGCACGTGGGATGGAGGCCTGAAGTGGGGGGCTCAGTGGGGGGACAACCAGCCCTTGTTTCCGGCTGGCTCTGTCTGCCTGGCCTGCTGTGTGCAGCAACCTGCAGACGCCCCATGTGGAAATGGTGGTGTTTTGCATTTAACTCCTGTGGAAATGTGGAAGGGGTATAGCAAGCGGTCGATCTGGAAGTAATCCAGTAATGGCAGTCACGTTTATTGAGTGTCTACTGT
Source organism: Crocuta crocuta (assembly GCF_008692635.1). Lineage (NCBI taxonomy): Eukaryota > Metazoa > Chordata > Mammalia > Carnivora > Hyaenidae > Crocuta > Crocuta crocuta. The sequence continues at coordinate 12,298,306 of NW_027531893.1, forward strand.
GTGCTCCGGCCTGTACTTAATTTTGTGCTTACTTGGTTCATTTCCTTGATATCCCCACTTTCCAGATGTGGAAACTGAGGCCTAGTTGGTTGTCACATGGTGAGAAGCTGCAACTCTGCCTGATAAGGGGTGTGTTTGGGGAACAAGGACTCTAAACTTGATAAGGGCAAAGACTCTGTTCAGTGGAGTTTCTGAGCCCCAGCACTGCTGATATTTAGGGCTGAGTAACCCTATGATGTGGGCCTGTCCTTGCAATGTGGATGTTTGGCCCTACAAGGTGCCCAGAGCATAGTGACAGTAGTGACAGCAGAAGCACCTCCAGACATTGTTGGATGTCCCCTTAGGCATGTTTCCTCCACTTGAGAACCACTGTCTGAAAAAAATAAATCCTATGATGACATGAAATCCATGGTCCCCACATCACTTGGAGTAGAAGTTAAAAATGCCTGCAGTGGCATGTGAGTCCTCCAGTCTGCCCCTCCCTGTCTCCCACCTTCCTCCCTGACCTCATTTCTCATTGCTGTTGAGTCATAGTGGCCTTTCTATTATTGCTGTAAAATTGCAGACATTTTCCTGCCTCAGGGCCTTTGCATCAGCTGTTTCCCCTGTGGTTCCCCCAAATGGCCTTTGGGTTTACTCCTTTGTTTCTCTAATATATTGCTGAGATAGACCTCAGCAAGTCCTTCCCACTTCTCTGAGTCCTTTTAATCCTAATACATGCATGCGCGCGTGCACACACACACACACACACTATATGAGTATTTCTTATGTGTCTACACTTTTCCTTTTATCTTGTTTACTCTGTGTCTTCTTACAAGGCTGTCAGCCCCAGGAGGGCAGGCCGTTTGCCGTGCGGTTCGTTGCTGTGTCCTCCGCAGCCGGAAGCTGTGCCCCGTAAATGGGTGGGGTGCCGTGTGTTGACTGCTGTGTCCTTAGCTGTATTCCTCTGGCTGGCACATGCCTGACTCTGCCTGGCTCCCTGGAATGTGACCAGATGTGGGGTTTGGTGACGCTCCAGAGTCTGGTCGGAGGAGAGGAAGTGGTTGGGGACAAAAATCCGCAAAGACAGCCAGGGCTGGATAGAGACCGTGCGGGCAGATGTGTGCTTTTACTGTAAGGGAAGGGCCCCTCATTGGGCGAGCTGGGGTCCAGGCAGGTCGGCAGCAGCTGCCCGCTGCCGGTGACGCTTGGACGCCGCGGCTCCGTCCTGCTGGCTGCCCGCCCTCTCCAGACACGAGTCTTGGGTTTGCAGGTGGCTCCTGTCCCTGCCTTGCTGAGGTGTTCAGTTCTGCACCTTGGGGGTTAGGATTCGGTGAGGATTTGGGGCTCTCGCCCGAGCAGGGCCATGCCCTGCCTTCCCGGGTGCTGGGGGGAGAGGTGGATGTGGCCCTCCTCCCCGCCCCCCCCCCTTACTGCCTCCAGCC
>NW_027531893.1:12300295-12302790 GCF_008692635.1 Crocuta crocuta
GAGAGACGGCGGCTCAGCCCGGCCGCGGGCAGGGGATATCGGCACCCGCGTGACCCTGGCACCTGCCGCCCTTCCCCCAGCACACCGCGGGCCGCCCTGGCCGCGCGCCGGCCGGGGCAGGGCGGCCTCAGGCCTCCCCGTGCGTCTCTGGCTCGCCTGTGCTGGGGAAGCCGAGCCCGTGCCGCCTCTGGAAACAGGATTAACGTCCCGAGGCCCAGCAGGTCCCGACCCGACTGCTGGGCCCCCGGCGGCTCCTTTTCTCAGCTTGCTTCTGCTTCACAGCTGCCCCTTTGCCGGCTGTGTCTCGCGTTTGGACCTGTTCTGAATCTGGCTTTATAAACCAGCGGTCACCTCGCCTCTGCGGGTCCGAGGCGGGACCCCTTGCTGGGCGGGCCTCCTTCTGCCCCTTTGCTGGGGCTCCGGTGCCGGCCTGTCTGGGTTTGAGTGCAGGCTCCACCAGGTCCTGCCCACGCACCTTCCGGCGAGGCTTCTGACCTCTCTGTGCCTCTGTGTCCCTCTCTCTAAAACGGGGGTAATGCAGGACGTGCCTTGTAGGGTGCGGCTCCGATGCCTGGGCGGAGCGACGGGCGTTGCAGCAGGAACACTGTGGCTGGCACACCGTCAGCACTTGCCACGTGCGATGTCTCGTTGGTGCTCCTATTGGCCTCAGGTTCAGCCCCCGGGCGTTTGTGCCAGTTTCATGGTCAGCCTGCCCTGTACCCCTTGATCCCAGCCCGTGCTGCCCGCAGCTGATTAGGCATCTCTGGGCAAGCTAAACCCTTAACCCTGCGGTCTCCGCAGCGGGTTCCGTTATTAGATTGCAGGTGAAGGAGACCAGAGCCCAAGAGGTGAGCTGATTTTCTGAAGGCTGAGGGGCAAGTGAGCGGTGGCGGCTGGATTCAGACTCAAGCCTCCGGCTCCAGGGTCTCCAGTCTTTGCTGCTGCCGCTTGAATTCATTTTATTTATTCCCTCCCTTCTGCGTTTTTGAAAAGGTGAAACCCGCACGGTGTCTTCCCCCATCCCTTAGTCCCTGCTGTCCCTCCGCCGTAGACGTGCTTCCCCCGGATCTTTGCACCACCGGCTCTTTCTGACCCTGGCACTCTCCTCTGCTGAAACGTCGCCTTCCCGGACCCTCACCTTGAACTTGCTGTCCCAGCATCCCTCCCCTCCCTCTGTAGCAAGCATTGCTCTTTGCAGTTATGTTTTGGGACCTTATATCTTTCTTTTTTAATGTTTATGTATTTGTTTATTTTGAGAGAACGAGTGAGCCGTGTGTGCACGTGGGGGAGGGTCAGAGAGAGAGGGAGCGAGAAAGAATCCCAAGCCAGCTCTGCGCTGTCAGTTGAGAGCCCGACACGGAGCTCCATCTCCTGCACTGCGAGATCATGACCTGAGTCGGAATCAAGAGCCGATGGGTACTGAGGAGGGCACTTGTTGGGAGGAGCCCTGGGTGTTGTACATGAGCAAGGAATCACGGGAATCCACCCCCAAAACCGAGAGCACACTGTATATGCTGTGTGTTAGCCAACTTGACAATAAATTTTATTTAAAAAGAAAAGAAAGGAAAAGAAAAATCAAGAGCCGGACACTTAACCTACTGAACCATCCAGGAGCCTCATGTGACCTTCTGTCCCTAGTGCGATGTGAGCCTTCAGAGGGCAGGGACGGTGCCTGATGTACCCCCACATGCCCTTGATCGGTCCAGACCTGGGTGCAGAGTAGGTACTCGGTAAATATTCATCGTGTGATGGAGAGGGTGAATGAATGAGTGAGTGAGTGAGTGAATGAATGAAACCAAGCAACCCTTGCATTTATTGATGGGTCTCTTGTCCGGGAACTGAACCTGGAACCTTTTGGGTCAGTCATTTAGCCCTCCTGACTCACCTCTACCAGGTGAGTTCCCATTTCACAGATAAAGAAACCGAGGCCTGGCAAGGCCGCTGCCGTAGGGTAGCAGAGGCAGGTTTTTGCTTCCCCAGGGGCTATTTGGCAGGATATGGAGACATCTTGGACGACCCCACCTGGCTGTGTGTGCTGGCTTGCAGGTTACACAGGACCTCAGTTTCTGTGTCTACAGAATGGGTTTTCGTACCTGCCTCCTGGGGTTGTCTGTGAGGATTGAATGTGACGGTGCGCCGACTGGTGTCTCTCAGAGAGGTCAGAGACGCTGCTTACCATCCTCTGAGGCACGGGGCGGCCTCCCAGAACAAAAAATCTTCTGGCTCCAAACGTCTGTAGTGCCGAGGTCAAGAAACCCTGCTTTTGGGTACAAGTCTGTGACGCGGTAGAGATGGGAGCCAGGCCGCCCAGCCTTGTGTGTGTTACCATTGCGCCCCGTGGGTAGGCGGCCGGGCAGCCGGGGAGGCCTCTGCGTCACAGCGCTGCCTCTCCCTTCCGCATAGGTGAGCTCAGGGTCCCTGAGGCCCCAAGAATCTTGGTGTCCTGCCTCGGAGAACACTGCCTTCCAGGCTGCCTGGGAGGGGGGGGGGCCCGC
>NW_027531893.1:12302935-12355883 GCF_008692635.1 Crocuta crocuta
CCCTGCCGAGCTCCTGGGGTTCCCAGCATCCGGGTGAGAGGTGGTGCAGCTCAGGAGGTTAGGGCTCAGCGTGGGGCCGTGTGGGTCAGCGCCTGGCTCTGCCTCTTTCCGGCTCTGTGACCCTGAGCAAGCTCCATAGCCTCTCTGGGCCTCAGAGTCCCCTGGTCTGAAAAGGGGGAGTTTTGATAGCCTGGGCTTTGTAGGGGTTTGAATGCACTGCTGCTTGGAAAACACTTAGCACCCTGCCTGGCATTTCAGCTTTTGGGGTTATTGTAGGTGCCCAGTCAGTACGCGCTTTCTCTGTGTGCCCAGCTCAGCATTTAGAAATTTTCACCCTTAAGTCCCTGCTGTTGCTGTTTGTTTATTGGAAGTGCAAGTTCGTTTTGTTACTAGTAGTTTAGAGGTTAATCCCTGCAGAGTGGAAAATACAAATAGTGCTAAAAATAATAAAACAAAATGAATAACGTCTTCTCGCTCTACCCCCTGGAGGTAATCTCTGCTAGCTTTTGTTTTTCTTGCGTCTTCCTAAGAAAATTTCCCTGCCTGCAGAAGCATCCATGTACCCTTTCATACAACTGGGAACAGTAGTACATGCGTGTGGTTTAAAAACAGAGGGGCGCCTGGGTGGCTCAGCCGGTTGGGCGTCTGACATCTGCTCAGGACATGATCTCATGATTCGTGGGTTCGAGCCCCACGTCAGGCTCTGTGCTGACAGCCAGCTCAGCCTGGAGCCTGTTTCGGAATCTGTATCTCCCCCTCTCTCTGACCCTCCCCTGCTCATGCTGTCTCTCTCTCTCTCTCTCTCTCTCACTCTCTCTCTCTCTCAGAAATAAATAAAAAAACAGTGAAAAAAAAAGAATCCTATCTTTAAAAAAAAAAACACAAAAAACCCCAAAACAACAGAGGGGTGCCTGGGTGGCTCAGTCGATTAAACGTCCGACTTTGGCTCAGGTCATGATCTCATGGCTGGTGAGTTCAAGCCCCGCATCAGGCTCTGTGCTGACAGCTTAGAGCCTGGAGCCTGCTTCAGATTCTGTGTCTCCTTCTCTGTATGCCTCTCCCCTACTCATGCTTTGTCTCTCATTGTCTCAAAAATAAATAAACATTAAAAAAAAATTTAAAAAAGCAAACAAAACATTTTCTGGGTGTATAGAAGCATCTACACTTGGATTTAAATTCCCAGCTACACATGCTACTTGCAGGTATGTCACTCATACAGGTATAGAAACTGTATCCTCAGTTTCTATATCTGTAAAATGGGTTTAATTACAGTGGCTGCCTCCCAAGGTTGTTTGTGAAGATTAAATGGGATATAAAGCACTTATTAGCTCAGTCCTGGCACATGCTGCTGAGAACCTCAGTAAGCCCTTGGTCTTTTTGTTTCTGTTGATCGAGGAAGGTAACATATTTGTTTCCTGCAGATCTTTGCTGGAATATCATCCCGGCCCAGAGTTTTTTCTGTAATAGCGCCTACCACCCACCATTATTCTCTACCCCCGTTAATTCTTCTTCAGGGGATTTGCCAACATTGGACAGGCACATAGCTATTTATCTGTTTAGTGTCTGCCTCATTTTAAATTTTTTAAAACTTTTAAAAAATTTACTTTTGAGAGAGAGAGAGCAAGTAAGCACACACGCAAGTGGGGGAGGGGCCGAGAGAGGGAGACACAGAATCCAAAGCAGGCTCCAGGCCCTGAGCTGTAAGCACAGAGCCCCACACAGGGCTCAAACCCATGAGCCGTGAGATCATGACCTGAGCCATAGCTGGATGCTTAACCTACTGAGCCACCCAGGCGCCCCTGCCTCTTTTGATAGAGTGATAGTCTGAGAGTAGAAATATGATGTCCAAATGTTATTGGCCCACAGTCCCATCCTGATAAATAATTGTCCACTTAGTGGTAGAGCGCCAGCTGTCCGGCGTTATCGCGGCGACCGCCGCAGGCCCCAGTGGAGTGCCTGCTTTCACAGTCAGTCCTTGTAACTAAATAGGGCTGAGCAACCTTTGCTCCTGTCCTTGGGTGGCCCAGGGCAGCGGTTCAGACTCATAAGCTCGTACCCCTCTGTGGTCTGCCTGCCGTTCTCTACTGGCGCCCCTCCTGTCCGGGGGGTCAGCCAGCAGGGCCCCCAAGCAAGGCTGCTTCCGGTGTCCCTGGGGGCCCTGGCCTGCTTCCCTCTAGAAGCCGTGTCAGGCCAGAGCAGCAGGATGTCGGGAACCCCCGTGAGGCTCCTGGTGAGGAGGTGCCCGCACACGCCGTCTCCGTGACCAGCTTGATTGAGCCAGGTGGGGCCGGCCACTTGCTGTGCTGGGCACCAGTGGGGTGGCTTCTGGACCTGACCCAGCCAGGGGGAGTGATGGTGTGGAAAGCCATTGAATGAGCTCAGGACGGACCCGAGTAAACCTGACAGCATGTGGTAGGCAGACTGATGGCCTCTCCAAGATGCCCTTGGCCTGGTCCCTGGAGCCCGTGATTATGTGATGCTGCAGCACAGGGCAAGGAAGGTGGCGGGTCGAAATAGGCGCAAGGTCATCGCAGCTGACCTTGAGATGGCAGGGGTCCTGGTTATCTGGGTGGGCCCAAGAATCACGAGGAATGTGGAAGAGGGAGACCCAGGAGAGGAGATTCGGAGAAGTGGCAGTGAGATTAGCCCTTGGTCTTGTGCCCTTGGCTTTCAAGAGGGAGGCAGAGGCGGTGAGCCAAGGACGGTGGGCGGCTCCTAGAAGCTGAAAGAGGCAAGGACATGGATTCTTCTTTAGAGCCTCCTGAGGGAACGCAGCCCTGCCCACACTGAGATCCCTTTCAGATTCCTGACCCTTCCACCCGTATGATTAAATATCTGTGTTCCCTGAAGCCACCCAGTGGGTGGTGAGTTATAACGGCAGCCATAGGCTATGAGCACAGGTAAGGGGTTCCGAACTTGCTGGTGATTTGAGGACCCCCATCTTCGTGGCCCAGATTTTTGATGGATGCAGGCACGCTCCAGAAGGCCCTTCTAAAATTCATAGGTTACCCATCCCTGGGGGGCAGCTCGGCAGTCACACTTCCAAAGTTTGAGTCCCAGCCTCATGACAGACAAGCCGGGTGACCTCTGGCAAGTTCTGTGTCTTCTGTCTCAGTTTCCTCACCTAATAAAGGGGCATCAAAATAAAACCTCCCTTCTGGGTAGTCATGGAGGTTAAGTCAATTAATTCACTTAATGCAAAGAAATAGTGCCTGGCACATCGTTAGTGTTGAGTTGACGCTGGGTGTTATTATCAATAACAATGTAAGATCACCATGTTAAGAGTTTAATGATATAATCGTCATTTATTGTCATTACTGCCATAAGAAGTAAGTCTCCTGACAATAGTCCTCTAGTGAATGTGTGGGACCCTGTGTGCATACGATTTTATTGAATCTTGAGAATAGCTCTAGGAGACAGGTATTCTTAGCCTTAGTCAGAGATGAGGCTCAGAGAGGTGAAGTAACTTGTCTAAGGTCACCCGGCAAATAGGGAAGAAAACTGTGTCTGTAAGAGACAAGGGAATACATAGTCTTTTGGGGAAATGGGGTGGGTGATGGGGAAGAATAGGAAAAGAGGGGAACAGAAGGGAAGAAGTGGGCTCTAAAAAAGTCAGCTGAAGAGGGTGTAATTAATACTAACGATCAACATTTATATGAGTGTTTATGGCCCTCTTGGGGGAAGACGGCAGTATCCCCATTTTGCTGGTGGTCTATTTGAGCCTACAGAAGATTAGGATTTACCCAGAAGGTAGACTACTACTGGCAGTAGTATAAGCCCTAAATTCATGTGTGTCACATTCTGAATCATAGTGTGTAAAAGTTGATTCAGTGTTTCAGAACTTGTATTATTAGGATGCTTTGTGTTGTAAGTGAGAGCAAATTCATTTTAAACTTGTGTGAACAGGGTGCCTGGGTGGCTCAGTCAGTTAAGCGTCCAACTCTTGATCTCAGCTCAGGTCTTCATCTCAGGGTCATGAGCTCAGGCCCTGTGTGGCGCTCTGTGTTGGGCATGAAGCGCAAATTTGTGTAAAGAATACAGTGAATTTATCAGAGAGGTGCTATGGGAGGGAGGCCTGCAGGTGAAGTGTGATCCAGCAGCACCTCCCCTGTCCCCCATGGCACCAAGTACCATTTTTCTTCCATCTCCACCTTTATGGTGTCCACTTTGTTCTCACTTCTCCGTGGTGGTGGCACTCCTTCCTTCCCCTCCCAGCTTTGGCTGCTTGTCTTGTAAATAGCTGAGACACCTGTAAAGCCCACTTGCTCCCTCTGCATCACTGGGGACGAGAGAGTAGTGTCCTTGCCGTGATGGGCTTGCTGTGCATCAGGTTCTAGATCTCTTCAGCAGGTGGGTGAAGGACTCTGCTGATTGGCTGGTTCTAATGGACACCTGGCCCAGGAGCTTTGCCCGAGTGTGTGGCTGAGTGGACAGCAGGATTTCTTTATGAATGACGGCCAGGGGCTGTTAGGGAAGGGATGGTGTGGGGGGAGGGAGCTGGGGGGGACAGCGTAGACCCCCTGCAGCACCGCCTTCGGGAAGCTGTCTTATTGCCTGGTGCCTCGGTTTCCTCATCTGTGTAATGGGGATAGTGGCCACGTCTCTTCCGGGGACTGAGTGACATGCCTCATATGTGAGGTGCTCAGTGTGCTGATTGTCGTCATTCTGCCCCAGGAGAGGGCTGCGCGGTGACACCGTTCAGGAGCGGTTTTCCCAACTCACAAAGCTCATGGGCCAAGCCCACTTGGACTCACATCCTCGAGAGTCAGGGCTGCGGGCGGGGGCGGGGCACGTAAGGGGGACTGAGCTGCGGAGGCGTCCTGTGGCGAGAAGCCCGGTGGGGGAATCCCATATGAGGGTCTCCTGGGAGCACATCCCCTCGCGGGCGCTTTCTGAGCCGGCGCTGGGACTGTTGTCTGGCCTCGCTTCTCCCAGGTTTTGTCACCAGCACTGGTCGGGGGGCGCTCAGTTCGCAGACCCAGAGCGTGGTCACAGCAGCCTGGTTGCTGAGGCTCCCTGGCCCCGGGGCGGTGGGGGGCGGGGTGGGGACGGCCTGGGTGGAGGCCACACTCTCTGGGAACCGGGAATCCTGGCCCTTCCAGAAACCCCCCAGCCGCCCTCTGCAGTCGCTGCTTCCCACGAAATCCCAGATGGCAGGGTCACGCTGCTCGTCTCCAGGGGTGGTGGTCAGCAGTGGGGGGAGGGGCGGCCCCTTTGCCCAGCCAGTGAGGGGCACCGGAGGCCCTGACACTTATCTTCCCTCCGGTGACAGCTGTCAGGGCCTCCACTGGCCGCGGCGGAGGCAGTGTGGGGGCCTGCTTCCCACAGCAGATTCCCTTTCCCCTTTTCACGTGCCCCTCGGCTACCCGCCCCTACTTCCCCTCCCTGCCCCTGACTCCCTCTGGGGTGGGCGGGTGTGTCACAGGCCTGTGGCTTGGAGCCGGAAGCTGATTGTGAAGAGCCAGCGCCCCCTTCGCTGAGCTGGGTGCACGGCCTCCGTGTCCTTGGCTGCCCCCCGCCCCGGTCCCTCTTGCTCCCTGCCGCGCGCCCGCGTTTCTCTGCCCTGGAAGCTCCCAGACTCCCAGCCGTGCTGGGGGCCGTGGTGGCCTGCGATCATGAGTAATTACTAGCATCTGCCACTCACCGTCACCGGCTGTCTCTGCGCCGGCCCGGCTGGTGCGAAGCACCTCATCGCTGGCCTTTGAAACTGGCCGAAACCCTCCCAGGCCCTCGCGTTCTCCTGACCAGGTTACTGCTGAGCGGCGGGCGCTGGGACAGGTGGAGCGGCCCGCACGGGTTTGCACGAGGTCGGGGCCTGCACTTCAGTCCGCACATACCTGGCCAGACCCTGGCTCCGAGCGGGTTCCACCTGGATGCATTGTTAATTTTTTATAGCAAAGTAGGAAATAATGTTGAGAAGGGAGGTGGGGGAGGCCTGGTGGGGCCGTTTGCTCAGTAACTTCTGGGCATCTGCCCGGTGAGGGGACAGGAGTCCAGAGTAAATACACATGGCATTGGGGAATTTGCATGGTCCTTGTAGGACAGAGGCAGTGACAAGTAAGAAAAGCATTGCAGGGGCGCCTGGTGGCTGTCATTTCGGCATCAGCTCAGGTCATGATCTCACAACTTTAGCTCAGGTCATGATCTCACGGTTCGTGGGTTTGAGCCCCGCGTCAGGCTCTGTGCTGACAGCTCAGAGCCTGGAGCCTGCTTCGAATTCTGTGTCTCCCTCTCTCTTTGTCCCTCCCATGCTAACACCCTGTCTCTCTCTCTCTCAAAAAGTAATAAACATTAAAAAAAAAATTTTTTTTTTAAAGAAAATCATTGTAAAGGTTGGGGATGGGGGGAAAGCTTCGTTTTTGGAGCAGGTTCGAGGGGAAGGAAAGCTGCTTAAGGGAGATATCCAAGTTGGGTTTTGAAGGATGTATAGGAGTTTGTTACAGTCGAAAGACATGGCAAGGAGAGCATCTAGCAAGAGGTATCCCAAAGCACCGTTCATTTGGCCAGCACCTGGGGGGTGCCTTGAACAATGCCTGACACGAGCTTCGTACCTACTTCTCTGAGTGAATGCCTCAGTTGACACATTGGGGTGGGAGAAATGATAGAAACAGAGGGGGCGCAGGTGTGGAAGGCCTCATGAGCCCCAGCAAGGATCAGCTTTTGAAGGTGATAGGGAGCCGTTCGAGGTTGTTACCCAGAGGAGAGAGAACAATCACATCTGTCACAATTTATTAACACAAATATTAAAATTTTTTAAAAAAAATTTATTTTTGAGAAAGAGTGTGAATGGGGGAGGGGCAGAGAGAGGGAGACACAGAATCTGAAGCAGGCTCCAGATTCTCCAGGCCTTGAACCCACAAACCCTGAGATCACGACCTGAGCTGAAGTCGGACGCTCAACCGACTGAGCCGCCCAGGCGCCCCCTGTTAACACAAATATTTTAAGTCTGTGGATTTTCCTCTGAGCAGGAAAGTCTTACTGCTTTTTTTTTTTTTTTTAATATTTTTATTTATTTCTAGGAGAGAGAGAGACAGCGTGAGCAGGGGAGGGTCAGAGAGAGAGGGAGTGACAGACTCTGAAACAGGCTCCAGGCTCCGAGCTGGCAGTCAGCACAGAGCCCGACGCGGGGCTCGAACCCACGAACCACGAGATCATGACCTAAGCGAAAGTCGGACGCTTAACCGACTAAGCCACCCAGGCGCCCCAAGTCTTACTGCTTTTAAACACCCATGGAAAGATCTTCCATTTCACTCAACACCAAAGGAAAAGGAATTTAAGCTACAGAGAGGTATTGTCCACCAGCACGTCTGCAGAGGTCAGCAAGCTTGTAGTATCCGGTTCGGGAACTCGTCCCGCTTGTCCCTTGTGAGGTGGTGTATAAATTGATGCCCCGTTGGGGGAGGGGGTAGCGTCTGTCTCCATTTTAAAAGCAGGCACCTTTTGTCCCTGCAGGTTCACTTGTAGAAAGTTACCGTATAAATATGCCTGCACGTATGTGAAATGAGGCACCTACCAGGGTGTCCGATCACTGCTGCGCTGCCAGTCTGTCCGAGCGGCCTGGTGCCCACTCAGCAGGGGGCTCGTCACATAAAGTCAAGAGCATCCTGCAGCGGAGTACCACGCAGCTGGAACAAAGAACGAGGAAACACTTTGTGTGCAGCGCAGGGTGACCTTTAAGATCTGTTATTAAATGAAAGACGCTGGGTGCCTGGCTGGCTCAGTCAGAAGAGCATGTGACTCTTGATCTTGGGGTCCGGAGTTCAAGCCCCACATTGGGTGTAGAGATTACTTAAATAAATAAACTTAAAAAAATCTGAAGAGAAACAAGCAAGGTACAGAACAGTATAAGGAGTGTGCATCCTTCCATTTGGTAACGGAAAATACATATTTTTGTTAATATACATGCACAAAATAGTTTCTGGCAGGGTACATGAGAAACCAATAATGATTGCTCCTAGAGAGAGGACCTAGGGACTCACTCGGGCTGGGAAGATGGCTGGTCACTTTTCCTTTTTCAAAAGAAGTAAAATTAAGTACTCAAGAATAAGACATCGATTAAAATCAGTGATTTTTTTTTTTTTTAAACAAAGCAAGATACAGAACACGTTATATATTGTGCTTTCTGGGGGAACAAAATAGATAAAAGTGTATGTGGAAGATATTTGGATGTTAGGAATGATAGTTTTGCCTGTGGGGTGGGCTGGGGGGCTGCAAATTCGGAGAGGGAGACTTTCACCATATGTATGCCATTGTGTGTGGTTTGAAGCAACTTTTTAGCGCATAGAATGTCTGACCCGTTAAAAATAAATTAATACAGAGAGAGAAACATAGATGGATGCCTGGGGGGTTGGGTGCACAGTTGGCTAGATTGTATGGATGAGTTGGCGCATGGCTGGGTAGATGATGGGTGGATATGCATGGTTGCATTTGTAGAGAATGGCTAGATAGATGGGTGGGTGGGTAGAGGCGTGCATGGATAGAGAGGAGGTAGATAGTTCGATGGGTGGATGGATGGGTGGATGGGTATGTGCATGGGTAAGGAGGGGGTAGATGGTTCGAGGGGTGGATGGATGGGTGGAGGGTACATGCGTGGGTAGGGAGGAGGTGGATGGATGGGTGGTTGGGTGGGTGCGTGGGTAGGGAGGAGAGGGATGGATGGGTGGTTGGGTGGGTGTGTGGGTAGGGAGGAGGGGGATGGATGGGTGGTTGGGTGGGTTCGTGGGTAAGGAGGAGGTGGATGGATGGGTGGAGGGTACATGCGCGGGTAGGGAGGAGGTGGATGGATGGATGGTTGGGTGGGTGCGTGGGTAGGGAGGAGGGGGATGGATGGGTGGTTGGGTGGGTGCGTGGGTGGGGAGGAGGTGGATGGGTGGGTTGGTGCTTGGATGGGTGAGTGGGTAGCTGGCTAGATAGAATTGGGTGGATGATGTGTGGATGGGCTCATGGGTGGGTATGCATCTGTGGACGCATGAATGGGTGTCTGGATACGTAAGATAACCTGGCTGTGGTGGGGAGGACCGAGCGGGGCCAGGAGGTTAGGAGAGAATGGTTAGGAAATTACTGCAGTGGTCCAGGCAGGAAATAATGTCCCACCCGTGGACCCACCTTCTGGTGTCCATAACTGCGTATACTAAGGCCCAGCGTTGTCTTACGAGGTGGGTACGTTCCTTTGGAAGGCGCTTTCTCTGACATCTGCTTGGGGGCAGCTCTGCGTGTACCGTAACCGCCACGGTCTCATGTCGCTTCCACCACCGCCTGAAGAACCAACCACACGTGACACGAAACCAGTGAGAGTGACCGGTCTTTGACTTCGCTCACTCTTCCTCCTCATCAGGTCCTTGTTTGCAAGGCCATCTTCCAAATGCGCAAGCCCCAGAGGCATGGCCTTCGTCCTTTTAGGGTTTCTTTGTGTCTAGAAGTTTCCTAGCTAATCCCTTTGTGTGCGTTGACCTTTTCAAGTTTATTTTTCAACGATTTCTCGATTTCTCGTTCTTGGTTCTGGAGGAAATAATTGTTGCTTTTGTAGACTAATTACATCGCAGAAGGACCAGCTTAGGTGCCTCGTTAATACCCAGAGCTCCCTCGCCCTCTCTCTCTTTTTTAAAGTCCAATCCTTTCTTTTTATTAAGCATCTTAATAACCATTTCGAAGCGTAGACTTGAGTAGTGATAAGTGTATTCACATTGTTGTGTATCACAGGGTCTCTTTTCTGAGAAACTCAAAGCTCGTAGTTTGATCAGATAGTCAAATGTGCTTTTTAAGTGAAATGATCTTTCTGTTCCCATTACCTTCTTCTTCCCACCCCCCAACCCCCAATGTTCTTTGATGTGGCTTCAAAGCTTGTCCCGGAGTCCTAGGATTCTGGATTCCTTGCAGTTTCTTGGTGGTCTCGCTTCACTGAATGTGGGGAGGCTGTTGGGATCAGGGAGATCTGGAGCTTTCTGGAGGGGTGTGTTGTCTGGTGGCGGGGAGACAATGCCAGGAGGGAAGTAGGTGCCATGGGGCCTGGACCTCGTCCTAAGCCAGGCTGCTCCCCAGCTCCAGGCTATGGCCGTAAAACAGGAATTTGGGTCTGGTGCTGCCAGGTTTTCCTGATTTTCTGAGAGAAGCCAGATCTGAGTTGTTGTATGAAGTCTCCCGATGTTAGATCCTGGCAGCTAAGCGGAGATTTTTACAAGCGTGCTAAAACAGCAGGAAGAACAAGCCGTCTCCGGGCCAGTGTGGCCTGGGGTCACCTGTTGTAGACTTCTAATCTCACCCGACCTAGTAGTGGTAGAAATAGGAAAGGAAGACCCACGATCGGGCAATAACTTTTCCCCAAGTCGTTTAAGTGGTCAGTGGTCTAATCAGGACTTGGATTCAGTTCTCCGTTATAGAAGTCCTGCCTGCTGGTGGAAAGTTTTTTCCTGGGCAGATATACCCATTCTGTTTATTATGCGTCTGGCTACTTATCTGTTTGGCATGTTTTTTAAATTAAAAATTTTTTATTTTAGAGAGAGAGTGTGAGTGGGAGAGAGGGGCAGAGAGAGAGACACACAGAGAGAGAATATCTTAAGCAGGCTCCACCCTCTGTGCATAGCTCAGCACAGGGCCCCATCCCACAGCCCTGGGATCATGACCTGATCCAAAATCCAGAGTCGGACGTTCAACTGGCTGAGCCACCCGGGTGCTGCTATTTGGCATGTTTCTAATGAAGTACGTGTGAGTTTTTAAAAAAAATAAAAGCAATTAAAACAAGTTTGTGTCTGAGGCTGGGTAACTTAGTGGTTCAGTGCAGGGACATCAAAACCAAGTTGGCTGGGTTCGAATGGGGCCCCAGATCTTACCAGCTGTGTGATGCTGGGACAGATCACCAAACCTCTCTGTGCCTTAGCTCTCCCTTGTGAAAAAGGACTGATAAAGTGCTCACAGAAGGAAGGGAGGGAATTCATATAAAGAATAGGGCCTGCCGAGTACAGAGGACTGTGATTTGGGGTTATCCTTGATGCTGATACTGATGGTGCTAATGGTGGTGATGGCGGTGATGATGGTGGCGGTGATGATGGCAGTGATGGCAGTGATGGTGATGATGTGGTGGTGGTGGTAGAGATGGTGGGGGTTGTGGTGGTGGTGATGATGGTGATGGTGATGATGGTGGTCGTGATGGCAGTGATGGTGGTGGTGGTGGTGGTGTTGGCGGTGATGATGGTGATGGTGATGATGGTGGTGGTGGTGATGATGGCAGTGATGGCAGTGATGGTGATGGTGGTGGTGGTGGTAGAGATGGTGGTGGTGGTGGTGGTGGCGGTGGTGATGATGGTGATGGTGATGATGGTGGTGTTGGTGGTGTTGGTGGTGGTGTTGGCGGTGATAATGGTGATGGTGATGATGGTGGTGGTGGTGGTGGTGATGGTGGTGGTGGTGATGATGGTGATGGTGATGATGGTGGTGTTGGTGGTGTTGGTGGTGGTGTTGGCGGTGATAATGGTGATGGTGATGATGGTGGTGGTGGTGATGGTGGTGATGGTGGTGATGGTGGTCGTGATGGCACTGATGGTGGTGGTGGTGATGGCTCCCATGGTGATGTTGGTGGTGGTGATGGGGATGAAGAAGACCACTTTCTGAAGTCCTCGGCTGACAAGAGTGTAAAGTAGAGTGATTCATAGTGAAAAGAGGATGTAGTTGGGAGGAGAATACCCTTCCGGGTTCCTTCATGTGGATGGCAGTCCCCACCTGTTGTACGATGGTGGAACTTGTGACAGATCCTAGGACTTCAGTTATGAGAGACAAGACCTACCTTGATTTCTTCTTTTTTTATTTTTTAAGTTTATTTATTTATTTTGAGGGCAGGGAGGGGCCAAGAGAGAGAAGGAAACAGAATCCCAAGCAGGTTCCGTGCTGTCCACGCAGAGCCCGACGTGGGGCTCAAACCCATGAACCGGGAGATCATGACCTGAGCCGAAGTCAAGGATCTGGGGCTCAGCTGACAGCCATCCAGGCCCCTCTGATCCTTACCTTTTGTTTCATGGTGTTTCGGGCTCCGGGTGTTTCCATTTTGCGCGTTCTGCCCCAGAGGACCTTGGGTGGACCAGGGCTCTGGTCTGTTTTCTTAAGCCCCGTCGTGTCTGGTTTCAAACTCCATGCAGATGTGTGCGCCTCTTCGGTGCGGCCTGTTGACCGTGACCCTGTGTCTTTGTCCACAGGAGTGGAGCGTCACGTGGAACACCAGCAACCCCGACTTCACCAAGTGCTTTCAGAACACCGTCCTCGCATGGGTGCCTTGTGCTTACCTCTGGATCTGCTTCCCCTTCTACTTCCTCTATCTCTCCCACCATGACCGGGGCTACATTCAGATGACACATCTCAACAAAACCAAAACTGTAAGTCACTTGGGATTTCCTCATGGTGGGGGAGGCAGGGCGTGCTTGGGTGGGGTGGTGGTTGGTGAAGACGGACATGTTTCTTCTACGTCATGGGCCCTGAGTTCCTATTTCTAGAAGGCAGACGAGTGATGTGGTAGATAAAGGCCGAGGCTCTGGGTTCAGATGTGGATGCAGATACGGGCTCTTCGGCTCACGAGTGAAATGATCTTGGACAAATGTTTTGACCTCCCTGGGCCTCCGTTTCCCCATTATTACCTTGAACAGGATAGGATCCGTGGCAAGAGATGATCAGGAGGTAATTAGGAGGCCTTCCCACGGGACCTGAGACTATCATTTTTATTCCCCCAAAAATGTTTTCACCTTGACGTAAATTCCACCTGCAGAAGACTGGCAAGAGGGAGCCCAGGAGCTGCCGCCAGCCCCCGACACCGGCTCACGGTCCCCAGTGTCTCCCACTTTCCCATGTCTGTTTCACACTTGGCCCTTGCTCTCTCCCTGGAGAGATCTAGTTGAGGACACCTTTCTGAAGCACCTGAGACTCGGTCGCATCTCTGCTACGTCCACCCCTTGATTCTTCAGTGTGTCTCTTCTCAGAGCAGGGACATTCCCGTGGGTAAGGGCAGTACAGTTACTGGAGGCTACTTGACACGGACACAGCACTTTGAAAAAGAATCCAGTTTTGTCACTGACCCCAATAGTGTCCTTCCCGGTACCCTCAGCCCCCTGCAACCCCCGCTGAGATCCAGTCCAGATCCTGTCCTGCTCCTAGTCACGGGTTTCTTTTGGCTTTCATATTTCCCAAGATTGATTTCCATAAAAACAGGAAGACTTGAGTTATCTTCCTGAAGCTCTCCCTTTGCCCACAGTCCCCGCTTCTAAACCCGTCTTGTTCATCCCGCACAAACGCTATGGATTTCCATGTCCTCAACTAGATCTAGTGTCTTCCTCTTAAGGAGCAATTTGTATTTTGGGGAGGGAGCAACACCTCCCTCTAAAATGTAAAACAGAGGGTCACATGGGTGGCTCGGTCGGTTAATCGTCTGACTCTTGGTTTCGGCTCAGGTCATCATCTCACGGTTTGTGAGTTAGAACCCCACGTGGGGCTCTGCGCTGATGGAGCAGAGCCTGCTTGGGATTCTCCCTCTCTCTCTGCCCCTCCCCTGATTCTGCTCTCTCTCTCAAAATAAATCAATAAACTTAAAAAAAAAAAAAGAACTGGAAAACAGTCTTTAAAAATAAGATAAAAAAAAAACGTAAAACAGATTTTACCAAAAAACAAAAAAAGCCTTGCCTGAAAGCCCTCTAGTAGCTTCTTGCCCACAGAGGCCCAGCTTGATCTGGCCCCAGGCTCCTCTTCAGCCATCTACCCCACTCATTGCTCATTCTGTAGCAACCACAAGCCTATCACGTGTTCTTACCCCAGGGCCTTTGCACTTGCTGTTCCCTCTGCCTGAATTGTTCTTTCCTTCAAATATCCACATTTGGCTCATTTCCTGTATGTCACCTGATTGAAAGGCCTTCCCTGACCATTTGTTACCTCTTCATGTCAGTTACTACTCTCTGGTATTAGGTATTTTCCCAGTTTGTTTCTTGCCCGTTTCTTCCCACGAGAGTCTCAGCTCCACGAAGGCATGGACTTTTGTGTGTTCTGTTCACCGTTATATCCTTGGCACTTTGAAAAGTGTGTGGCCCGTAGTAGCCCCCAGTGAACTTGGGTTGGATGAATGCTGTTTAACGAACGCTTATTGTAGGAGGCGCCTTACGCAAGCATCCAGGGTGGCCGATGGAGGTCAGCTGCAGACTGAGAGCTTGAGTTGTCGGGGGATGGGAAAGCTGGACCAGACGGGGAGAGTCTGGCCCTGGCCGTGAGGGGACATCGTGCACTGGTTACACGCTGGTGTGTGATGCCCCAGAGGGCAGCTCGCCCACCCTACCTGGGACTTGTCCGTGTTCCAGAGGGTGTGAGTCTAAGGACCACAGCTGGTGGGTGAGGGCTCGGCTGGTCCCTCCAAGGCCGAGCATTTGGCCGGGGTGGGGCCAGGGGGGAGGGGTGCTGGGGAAAGTTCCAGGGCCGTCCCTTGTAAGACCTGTGTGTACTTCTCTTCCAGGCCTTGGGGTTTTTGCTGTGGATCGTCTGCTGGGCAGACCTTTTCTACTCTTTCTGGGAAAGAAATTGGGGCAAATTCGTGGCCCCGGTGTTTCTGGTCAGCCCAACCCTCTTGGGCATCACTATGGTAAGTAGAAGCCAGCTGTCCGCCAGGCCCCAGGGACACCAGACTAGTGGCCAGCGTTTAGAAATTCGGGGCGCCTGGGTGGGCCGGTCGGTTAGGCGTCCGGCTCGGGTTGTGATCTCATGGGTTCGAGTTCAAGCCCCGCATCAGGCTCCCCACCGACCGTGCAGAGCCTGCTTGGGACTGGGCCTCTCCCTCTGTCTCTCTCCCTCCTCTGCTCATCGTCTCTCTGTCTCTTCCTCAAAATGAATGAATAAACTTAAAAAGGAAATGAGAAGATCTCACATCTCCCAATGAAAACCCAGACATCTGGCTTCTCTTGAAGAAGTCAGAGGCGGCACCACCAGCCTCCCGGCCGCGCGCCGGAGCCGAGAAATGACTGCAGCCTCTGAAGAGGCGCGTGCTGTGTGCAGCTGGCCACAGTCCTCTCCCTGCTCTGTCGCCCTTCCCGGCCCTGCGGCTGGACAGCAGGTGCCCGCTTTGCCCTGCCTGCCGGGGTCTGTCCTTGGGCTGGTTTGTGTTCATTGCCCGGGACCTAATGGTCTCTTGAATCTGTAGCTTCTGAAGCTCCAGGAGTGGGATGCCGGGCTGGATGGGAAACTACCCTGCCCCGCGCAAGCCCGCCGTCCCGTGGGAAGCAGACGGGGCAGCCCCTTCGCTACAGCCGCTGCGCTCGAAGCTCCGAATGTGTGCCTGGCACTGTTCCTGGCGGCTTGCCTGTCTTGAAATTAGAAATTAGAATTCATCTGTTTCCAGAGCAACCTTGTGACAGGGTCCCGCCTTGTCCCCGTTCGGCAGGGGAGGGGACAGAGGCGCAGAGATGCCCAGCGTCCTCAAGAGTGCACAGTTAAGGCGTCGCCAGGTGGAGGCGGTCGCTGCGGAGATGCGCTCTGAGTCCAGTGCCGTTCCTGCACATGCACCACGTACCCGGCCCCTCTGAGAAGCCTGGAAGGTTCTCAGCAAGCCCTGGCGTGCTTGAGGAGGAGGAGGGAGGCAGGTTCGAGGCAGGAGGTTTTGAGCCAGGAGAGCCGTGTGTCCAAGCAAGGGTTGGAGGTGGACAGGGGTACCTGGGGAAGGGCCCGCCCTCTGTGAGCAGGAATGTGGCCGTGGCTTCGGGGGGTAGACAGCACAGGGCGAGGCGGAGCCACGTTGCGGAGGGCCGTGGACTCTTACTGCCCTGGTCACCAGTCCTGACCCCTTTTACATATTAACTCATTTAAGGGTGTTTGCTCATTATTCCCATTTTCAGAGGTGAACAGGATGAGGCACAGAGAAGTAAAGGAACTGGCCCAAGGCCACACAGCCAGTAAGCAGCAAAAGTGGCCTCACACCCATGCCGTCTGGCTCCGATGCCTCCCCCACATTTGTGGGGTTCTCCGCCAGTCCTTGGCTCTCCCGCTGGGTGGCTCGCCTCCGTGGCCCCCAGCCTGGCGCCACGCCAGGCATGCGGAAAGCTCTCCTAAGTGAGTGGGTAAATGGCCTGTACGCTGGGGCAGTGAGGTGTCGAGGCAGGACTGGTTTTGGCCGCAGCGGCTCCTGTGCCCTTGTCTTTCCCTGTTCCCGGTCTTGTGATTCTTCCTTCACAGTTAGGTCTGTGGTGACGGGGACCCAGCTGTGACGGGCCGAGGGTCACCGGCTCTGTGCCTTTTGAGGCTCTAAGTTGGCCAGGAGGTGAACTGGCCTGTGAGAGCCTCAGTTTCTTTCTTCTCCTGTGGGCTCCGCGACAGAATAAGAGGACCGGCCCTGCTGCTGGTGCGCCGGTGACGTCCTCTCCACACCGCTGGGGACGGGCACACGCAGGCCCCAGGAGTACGCGCTGAGAGCAGGCGGCACGCATTTCTCCGTCCTTGCTGTGTGCCAGGAGTTAGAGACGGGACCGACATGGTTCCTGTCCTCACGGAGTCTTTGTCTAGTTGTGCAAACAGACTCTCAGTGGATGAGTCCCCAGAAAGGCACAAAATGTTTGCTCTTGTGCGAAGTACTGTAAGGGCGAGGTTTGGTATTTGGTCTGGGGACTTGACAGGAAGGGGTGATGGAGCTGAAGTTGGAGGATGAGCAGGATCTTAAAAAGCTGAAGAGGCTGCGGGCAGAGGACTGTCTAGTTGGGGAGAACAGCACATGCAAACGTCCTGGGGTCACAGGGAGAAATGGAGAGTTGGGCGGTGTGGCTGAGGGAGAGGGAGTGAGGAGGGGAGGGCAGCTGGGACGGCAGGAAGGCAGGGGCTGACCTCATATGACCTTGAGCTTCAGGGTAAGTGGGTTTTGTTTTGTTTTACATCAAACACGGGTCCTAAAACTTCTTTGTGCCGTAGCCTCTCTTCTCTGCCAGTCACGTGTCAGGATAACGTCCTTAATAAATGCATAGGGTCACAGGGAAGCCAGTCCCGCACGCACACGGGTATATGTGAACGTTCTGTGATTACATTTAGTTTCCGCCCGAATTTTAATTTCCGTACAGTGGGACTCACTTTTTTTCTTAAATGAGTTCATCGGTTTTTTTTCTTTTAATATTTTATTTATTTCTAGGAGAGAGAGAGAGACAGCGTGAGCAGGGGAGGGTCAGAGAGAGAGGGAGATACAGAATCTGAAGCAGGCTCCAGACTCTGAGCTGTCAGCACAGAGCCCGACGCGGGGCTCGAACCCACGAACTGTGAGATCATGACCTGAGCGAAAGTCGGACGCTTAACCGACTAGGCCACCCAGGCGCCCCGATTTCCTCAGTTTTGATGAACCCACAGTCACGTACCCACCAGCCCCACCATCGAGATCGACAACAGCCCATTCTCCCGGAAGCTCCGTCCTGCTGCCCGCCGCTGTGGTCGGCCCCTCCCCCACACCCCGTCCCCTGGCCACCGCTGGTGTGTGCTCTGTCCCTGTCACTTTGCCTTTCCCAAAGCACTCTGCTGGTTGGGGCCGTTTGAGGCTGACTTCTCCCACCTGTCGTGTGAATCCAGGGAGTTTTTTTTTAAGTTGCTCAGTGTCTTTGACGGAATGGTTTCACAGCACGGTAATCGTCTGTCATTCAGGAAAAACAGTTAGCAAAAGGCGTGTGCGGTGGCTCAGTCCATTAAGCATCCGAGTCTTGATTTCATGGTCATGAGATCGAGACCCAAGATGGGCTCTGCGCTGAGTGTGGATGGAGCCTGCTTAAGAGTCTCTCTCTCCCTCCACCCCTCCCCTGTGCATGTTCTCTCTCTCTCAAAAATAAAAATAAAAAGAGTTAGCAAAAGATTAAAAAGCAAAGTAAAAATATATATGCATTTCAAATCAATATCAATAAGCGGGTAGGATGCCTCTTTAATTTCTGAGTACTGATGACTGTGTGACAGTTGGACACATTTTCAGCTGTGTATTTTTAGATAGGATTTCTTTTCTTTTTTCTTTTCTTTTCTTTTCTTTTCTTTTCCTTTCCTTTCTTTTTTTAATGTTTTATTTATTTTTGAGAGAGAGAGAGAGAGAGACAGAGAGAGAGACAGCATGAGCAGGGGAGGGGCAGAGAGAGAGGAGATACAGAATCCAAAGACAGGCTCCAGGCTCTGAGCTGTCAGCACAGAGCCCACTGCAGGGTTCGAACCCATGAGCTGTGAGATCATGACCTGAGCCGAAGTCGTACACTTAACTGACTGAGCCACCCCAGCACCCTGCCTGTGTCTATTCTAAACTGAGCTTCTCCCCAACTTTTCCGTCCTGTCCCAGTTCTAGTCATGGTCTTCTTAAATTCCCACAACCTTCAGATTAGATGCTGTTAGCATCTCCATTTTGTGGACGAGGCAGCAGAAGCTCAGAGGAGTTCAGTGACTTGCTCACGGTCACGCAGCAAGCTGAGAGCGGGGCTGGTGCTGGGGCCAGGTCCTCCCCAGGCTGCCTTTTGCACCACTGAGCTGAGGACAGCCCTGCTCCAGGCCTGACATCTGCTAGGACTGTGGGGGGCCGAGGGGCCTGGTCTTCTGACAGCTCCTGTTGTATGCTCCTCTCTTCCAGCTGCTCGCTACCTTTTTAATTCAGCTCGAGAGAAGGAAGGGCGTCCAGTCCTCGGGGATCATGCTCACTTTCTGGCTTGTAGCCCTACTGTGCGCCCTTGCCATCTTGAGATCCAAAATCATGACTGCCTTAAAAGAGGTAAGTGGTGGCCTGGAGTGGCCCTTGGGAAAGCTGCTTATTCCTTCCAGCCTTACGTGGAGTTGTGCATTGCTGTGAGAACCAGATATTGAGTAGTCTACGGGTCTAGTTTCTTCCCCCAGGGATTTCCTTAGCTCATCCAGCTTTTCTTCTAGAACCTTCTTTCTTCAGGGCACCACTTACTTGTGTAGCTTCAGGGGCCCATGTGAGTTCTCTAGGAGTGGGAACCACAGAGAAGTGCACAGCACCCTCTGAGCCTCAGTCAGCAGGAAATGGTGAGGCAAGTCGACTCTAGATATGTTTAGTCTGGAGCAGAGCTCAGGGGGGAGTGGTGTTCACCGAGCGGCCACTCCCCTAGGAGGCCCGCTCCGTGTTCCCACGTTCCCTGGGTGCCATCGGCTGCCACCCTGCTAAGAAGTAGCTCATGTCGGCTGCCATAGGCCGCTCCTAGGAGTAGAGAACAGCCTTTTCAGATGCTGTTCTGCTCTACAGGCTAAGCAGTAACTGAATGTTTATTGAGCACCTGCAGTGTTTGGCAGAGATGGTCCTTAGTGATGGCTGCTGACATTGATTGAGTTTGTGTCCAAGGTGCCAACCAGGGACTCAGCTTTTTTTTCCATGAAGAATCTCGCTTGCTCACAATTACTCGGTCAGGATTTCTGAGTCTCCGCACTGACATTTTGGATCGGAGATGTCTTTGTTGTAAGGGACTGTCCTGAACTTACAGGACCTTACAAGGTGTTTGGGGGGGCATCCCTGGCCTGCACCCACGGATTCCTGTAGCCGCCCCCCAAGTTACAGTGAACGGAAATGCCTCTAGATGCAACTAGATGTTCCCTGGGGGGCAGAGTCCTCTGTGATTGAGAACCACTTGTCTGTTAATAGGTGGAGGAACTCAAGTGCACAGGGGCCGAGGGAGGACAAAATCCCGTGGCCAGTACGAGCAGAGCGGGCCGTGAACGTGGGCCTGTTTCACTTTCAAGCCTGAGCCCCCTTTCGCCACGTTGGAGGCCCCCACCAGGCCTCTAGGGGCACGCCGTGACGGGACTGTCTCTCTCGTGTTAGGAGAGGTGGCTCAGGCCAGGAAAGCTTAGTGCTCGGTCTGCGCCTGCCCCCCTGGCCTCTGCAGGCTGCTTCCAGAAAGTGACCTTCTCTTCCTCCTCCCTTGCCACACGTCTAGGATGCTGAGATCGACATGTTTCGTGATGTCACTTTCTACATTTACTTTTCCCTCGTGCTGATTCAGCTCGTGTTGTCCTGCTTCTCAGACCGGTCGCCCCTGTTCTCTGAAACCATCCACGACCCCGTAAGTGTGAGGAGAGGCGCACACGTTTGTGTGTGTGTGTGTGTGTGTGTGTGTGAGAGAGAGAGAGAGAGAGAGAGAGAAGCATTATACAGTGCCAGGTAACATCGATTAGACACTTGTTCTGTGACAATATCGTCCACGTGGGATCTCATTCCTTCTTCCTCCCAAAGCCCAGAGAGAGGTGATATCCACCTTCCCACTCTACAGATGGAAAAACTGAGGCCTCCGTGTGGCTAGGGGGGCTTAAGGAATCTGATTCATGATTGTAAACTGCCGTGTCTTATAGGCCTGCAGGTTTGATCATTTGGTTGCCATCGTGACATTAGACATTGTGAGGAAAACATTTAAAAATGAAGACATTTCCCACACGTTCTAACTATGCAGGTTTTCTAGGAAAACGCGGAGTTCTGTTGGTGTCCGGGCCACTGCCCCACACGGCAGCACTCGAGCTCAGTGGAGGAGTGTGGCCCTGCTTGACACAGAGCCCAGCACCCCCTCTTGCATGAGGCAGGCTGCTTCCTTCCTTCACGGTGTGTCCCCGGCCCTTGAGGGATTTGAGTTTGAGACCCGTGGTCTGTTCTGCTCTTGTGCGGGAAGTGGGGCTCTTCTCTGGACCAGTGGGTGTGCGGGGGTGCAGTGGTGGGGGCCAGTCTTCCTGTGGCAGAATAAGAGGGAACACAGTCATTGACCGCTGTTGTCTCTGTTCTTCCTCCCTGTGTCCCTCTCTTCTTTCTCTCTCCCCCTCTCCCTCCTCCTGCTTCCTCCCTCCCTCGCTCTGCACAGTGCCAAGCGCCAGGCTCCAGTCCACAGGGCTGTGGCAGTGCAGGACACAGGGGTCTTGCCCCCTCAGGCGTCTCTTGTCATGGGGGTTGGGGGAATAGTCCATAACCCCAGACTCAAGTATATAGCAGTGAGGTGGCAGTAAATCTTGAGGAGGAGAGGAAATGGACATGATGTTGGAGGGTCGTGTGCAGTTTTGACTTGATAGGAGCCATCAGAGAAGGTGTCCCTCATTAAACCTCACTGGGGGGAGGGAGTGAGCTGAGCAAATACCCAGGGGAAGAGTGGTCCAGGCAGGGTTGGCAAGTGCAAAGGCCCAGGGGCAGGAGCTGCCATGGGCTGTCAGGGTAGCAGCAGGAAAGGCAAGTGTGCCTGGAGCAGCGAGAGGCCAGAGAGGGCTAAGACATGGCATCTCAGGGGTGGGGACAGTTGCCCGCGGTGGTGTGAGCCGTTGGACTTCATTCTCAGTGGGAAGGGACCCTTTGGAGCATTTATTTGACGCTTTGTTAGTGGCTAGTCGGCTGCTAACTGGCGAAATGGCGGCAAGGGCAGTTTTTAACCACTGCGGTGTTACTGGGTTTGGCCTGCGCCTCGGCAGAAGGCAGAGGCTGCCTTCGTGGGCAGTGAAGGCACTGTGGGGAATCGGCTCTGTGGCCGATGTTTTCACGTCTAAAAAACATAGGTGTGCGTGTTTGTGTATGTGCATGTTTTTGTACATGTGTGTGCGTGTGCACGTATTTATGTTCGCATGTTTGCACATGGAGGTGTCCGTGTGTGCAGATGTGCGTTAGTGTGTTCCTGAGCATGTGTGTGCACGCGCGTGTGAAGTTCACAGGGCAGCGCCGCCGCCTGGGGTGCCCCCTGGGCCCCTGCTCGTGCCCAGCACAGAGGAGGGGCTCGCGTGTCTGTGTCTCCCGCTCGGCAGGGCCCGTGCGCATGGGGAGTGTTGGCAGTGGTGTGTCCCCGACAGGAAACACGTGTTCAGTGTCCTCTGTGCTGGGGAGCTGGGCTGCTGAGGGTAAACCGAGGCCCTGGAGAAGCCTGCAGGCCGACCCGGAGCTCACCTGGTGCTTTGGGCTCCCCGGAGGACCCGAAGGGCAGCGTCAGACGCTGTGGGGGAGGGAATTCCTTTTATTTATTTATTTTTTAATGTTTCTAATGCTTATTTATTTTTGAGAGGGAGAGAGAGTGTGAGCAGGAGAGGGTCAGAGAGAGAGGGAGACACAGAATCTGAAGCAGGCTCCAGGCTCTGAGCTGTCAGCACAGAGCCCGACGCGGGGCTCGAACCCACAAACCATGAGATCACGACCTGAGCCAAAGTCAGACACTCAACCGACTGAGCCCCCGGGCGCCTCGGGGGAGGCCTGGCTCCCTCTGGGGACCTGGATGAGATTCCTTTCTCTTCTTTCCTGGGTGCCTGTACCTTGGGGCGGCTCATACAGCTGGCTCCTTCCCCGCCCCGTGCGTTCCCAGCAGCCTGGAGCTGGGGCCTGCGCTCCCACCCTGAGGCAGCTGGAGGTGGGCTGCCGGGGGCTGGGACACCCTCTGTCTTGTCCCCAGACATTCCGTTTTAGGAATCTAAGCTTACAGAGATGGTTGGACCCTTAGACCCTAACTCACACCCGGAATCTGATGGCGGAAGCAACATGGTGTCATGGAAGTGGAGCCTCACGCTGGAGTTGGGTAGACTGTGGGCGCCCTTTATCACGTCACCAGACACTTATTAAGCATTTGTTGTACCCTGTGCTTGGCTCTGGGGACACAACAGTGTGTGAAGTTGTTGCGGTCTGTGCCTTGCTGCTATTACTGATTTCTCCAGAACGAACCACCCTGACTTTAGCTGCATAAAAGAAGAGTAGTTTAGGGGTGCCCGGGTGGCTCAGTTGGTTAAGCGTCCGACTCTGGTTTTTAGCTCAGGTCATGATCTCACAGGTTGTGAGATTGAGCCCCACATCGGGCTCTGTGCTGACAGTGTGGAGCCTGCTTGGGATTCCATCTCACTCTCTCTTTCTGCACACCCCCATTCTCAAAGTAAAAAAAAAAAAAAAATAGTAGTTTATTGTTAGCTTTCAGTGTCCAGGGTGTTGCCTGGGCTCGGCCGGGGCTTTCCCTTGGGGCCTCCCTGACGGTAGCCGTGCAATGGCGGTGTCCTCACTCGCTGGCAGGTGGTTAGCTTCGACCCCTGGCTCCAGCTTCAGATAGGCTCGACAGGCCATGTCAGGGTGGCCTGGGCGACCTCCCCACGTGGCGGCTCAAGTCTGAGGATGCGTGTTCCTAGGCAAAGAGCCAGGCGGAAGTGGTGTCACCTCTTATGACTCGGTCCCAGACATCACACAGTGTCACTCCTGCCAGCCTGTTGATGGAGGCATTCACAGAAGTCAGCCTGGGTTCGAGGGCTGGGGACACAGACCCCACCTCTAGACGGGGGATCGGTCAGGTCTCATTCTAAGAAGAGCTTGTGAGATGGCAGATAATGTCTGACCCTCTCTGGACAGTGCAGTCTGCTGTGTACCCTCAGGAAGCTTGTGGCCTCGCAGGGGACAGCCACTGGGTGGGTGAGCAAACAGCCCTGTAACCACAGTTGAGATGAAGGCTGGGAATCAGGTTATGGGACTTAGATTTGTGACCCCAGGCAAGTCCCTCCTCCTTTCAGCACCTCAGTGTCCCCTTCTGGAAAATGGGTTGAGGCTCCTTTTGGTGCTGGGATCTGATGCGGTGATCCGGGCGGAGGGACACTGTTAGGTGCTTTCTCTGCCTGTGTCCGTGTCATCCTCAGGGCTCGCATCGCAGCGGAGCCGAGGAGATGGGGAGAGCACGGCCCAGCTGCCCTCCCGACTTCAGAGCTGCAGCCGCACGTTGCCCGTCCACAGAGGGGGCGGTCAGCCACGCCTTGGGGCGGCCGGGGTGGGAGTGCGCCGCGCTGGGCTTCTCCAGGCTTGCTCCTGCGCAGTCACCAAAGTCGTTCTCCGCAGCTGGCCCTGTGCCCTTTGTGTGACTCAGACTGCCGTCTGGCCCTGGCGTTCTGGTGGGGCTGCTCCCCGCTGTCCCTCCGGGCGCTGGGCTGCCTGGAATCTGGGAGCGGCCCACCAAGCCTTCTGGGCTCTCCCGGGCTCCCGTCTGGCCCTGCCTGTGATCCTTGCCGGCCCCGAGGCTGCTGCTGAGAATGGGGCTGGCGGGAGGAGGAGGGGGTTTCCCTTGGCCCTTGGAGGCATCGCGGCAAATGTGGCCATGTGGTAGACCCCCCGCTCCTCGAGGTGGGGTCTCTGGACCGACGGCATTGACACTCCCCAGGTGCCTTTAGAAATCCCGAGTCGTGGGCCTGCCGAGCCCTGCTGGGTCATAGCCTCATTTTAGCAGGATCCATGGGTGGCACGCGGTTGAAAAGCGTTGGTTTGGCACGTGTAAAACACATATGAAACTACTCAGCTCATCAAGAGGGACTTGTAGCCCTGTGTGTAACTACGGGATACATTCCCTCCAGCACTTCACTGTGAAGCAGAGGGTGTCCCCATCCACTCCCCAGTTCCGTTCTACAGTTAACACTGTCTCAACTTGCTTTGTCACGTATCTGGCCAACCAGTCCGCCAGCGCCAACCAGTCTGCCAGCGGCCTCATTGTTTTGGTATCTGAAACTTATTATTATTTTTTTAAAATGTTTTATTTATTTCTAGGAGAGAGAGAGAGAGAGACAGTGTGAGCAGGGGAGGGTCAGAGAGAGAGGGGGTCACAGACTGAAACAGGCTCCAGGCTCTGAGCTGGCAGTCAGCACAGAGCCCGACGTGGGGCTCGAACCCACAAACCGCGAGATCATGACCTAAGCGAAAGTCAGCCGCTTAACCGACTAAGCCACCCAGGCGCCCCTGAAACTTATTTTGAAATGCCTCATATGCTTCACCCAGATGCTTGCACCATGCAAAGCACTAGCTGGAGTGTGGTATCTATATACACTTCCATTTTATGTTTCTCTGAAAGCAGAATTTGCATCGTGGAATTCCTGAATGTTAAAGTTACCCGGTGAGGAGTTCCGACAAATGAATAACAGCCCGAGCCCCTGTCAAGATACAGAACATTACCAGGACCCCAGGAAGTCCCCTCCTGCCCTTCACGGTCAGCCTCGACCCCTCACACCCCAGAGGCAGCCGCTGAACTTGGGCTGTTTTATGAAAGCATCATAAGGTCTATTTAAAAAAAATTTTTTTTAATGTTTATTTTTGAGAGAGAGAGAGAGAGACAGAGCATGAGCAGGGAAGGGGCAGAGAGAGAGGGAGATACAGAATCTGAAGCAGATTCCAGGCTCTGAGCTGTCAGCACAGAGCCCGACGCAGGGCTGGAACTCAAGAAGCGTGAGATCATGACCTAAGCTGCAGCTGGAGGCTTAACCCACTGAGCCACCCAGCTGTCCTTTGAGTTCTTATTTTTAAGTAATCTTTCCACTCAAAGTGGGGCTCAAACTCATAACCCCAAGATTAAGAGTCGTGTGCTGACTCAGCCATAAAGTCTGTTTTTAAGGCTTTTCTCCTTTATGCTGTTGGTCAGTAGTGATCTGCTGTTGTGCGGGGGGCGGGTGGAGGGTGGTGCTCAGCGGGGCTCTGAGTACTGAAATGGACAAACTTGACCGTCAAGGAGGGGGCAGTGGGCAAATAAACCAAGAGCTGTAGACAGTGGGGCTCTGCAGCGGGAAAGTGCTGGGGGCCGAGGGGCCCGAGGAGGGAGGGGTTCCTAACTCAGCCTGAGGCTCCAGGGCCAGCATCCAGGGGAGGCGAGGCCCGAGTCTGAGAAACAAGAGGCAGTGGCCAGGCTAGTAAGGCTGGATAGGAAGGTGCTCCCGGTCCGGGAACCAGCACATACAGAGGTCCCGCTTGTAGGTGTTAGGGGAGCTGCATGGTTCTGCTTGGTTGGTTAGGAGGGGCCAGGGAGCTGAGCTTGCAAAATCAAGGGTGCAATTGTGTGTCGCCACGAAGACTTGGGATTTGGATGTGATGGAAGATTCTTAGCGTGGGGAGTGACATACTCAGGATGCACATGTTTTGGGGGATCCCTCTGGCTGAAAGTAGGTGGGTGCCTGGGACACGGAGGGGCTGGTGGCACTTACACAGCCACTGCAGCAGCTCAGGGGAGTCAGGAGGAGGGCGGAGCCAGACGGTGACCCTGTGTGTTGTCTTTTTTTAAGTTACTTAGTCCTCGAAGCATCCAGATGAGGCAGGACTGTGAGTCTCCTCTCATTTTACAGATGAAGATACTGAGGGCCAGAGTGGTGAGGTGTCTTGCCTAAGTTCTCCAGGCTGGATCAGAAGCCCTACCTCTGGGCTGGCACACCTGACCATACCTTGCTTGGGAGGCCTGGGAGAACCCACAGAGTTTGAGTCAGTAGCTCTTGGTGGGACCCACGCCTTTGCAATTCTAACAACTTCCCAGGCTCCGTGGATGCTGGTGATGAGGGTCACGTTTGAGAGCCCCTGCTGCAAGCCAGACGGCTGCGTCACCCTCGCCTTACTGCTGGGCATCTGGGCAGTGCAGGGTGGGAGTCACAGGCAGGAGACTGAAAGAATTAAAACCAGAAAAGATGAGTGGGGATGCCGAGAATTTCTGACAAAAAGGCCAGAGTGCTGAAAGACCCAGACAGCGTTTCCCAAACCGCCCTGCGTGAGGCCATGAACGACCAGTTCTCAAAGAATCCGTGCTTGGGGCTGTTGGACCAAACTGCTTTAAGCCACATGGTTTTTGGCCACATCGCCGGGTGCCAGATAACAGATGCCAAAGAATGTGGCTTTCTCTGTACACTGCATGAATCAGACTCTCTCTCCCTCTGCCTTCATCGAGTGCTTGTCTGCATTAATCTCCTTTCTAGGAGAATGGGGGACCAGTGCATAAGCCTCCTCCATTCTGAGACAGGAGTTACTTACTCTGCTCATTGAGCCTCTGAGGCTGGGAAACCCCCCGCTGGCAGCCCTGCCATTCATGAATTACGTCAGCATGTTCTGCTTGGTTTCCGTGGAGTTGAATGGAATGCTGTCTGGGTTCTCATCCAGCACTCACCCCCTTTGTTTTTCTTTTTCTTTTTCTTAAATTATTGGTTCTTGGGGCGCCTGGGTGGCTCCATTGGTGAAGCGTCTGACTCTGGGTTTTGGCTCAGGTCATGATTTCATGGTTTTGAGAGTTCGAGCCCCACGTCCAGTGGAGGCTGCTTGGGATTCTCTCTCTCCTCCCCTCCTTCTCTCCCCTGCTCATGCTGTCTCTTTCTCTTTCAGATGTTAAATAAATAAACTTAAAAAATTATCATTTCTTGACTACTTCAGAGCTCAAGTTGTCCTTTATCAAATAAAGCCTTCTATGTCAGATAGTGACTTCCAGAAACCAGCTCCCAACTGACCTGTTTCCTTCTATGCACTGGCAATGGGGACTTTCTCTCAGCCGGACGTGACTTCTAATAATCTGAAAATCCCGGGGCATCTGGGTGGCTTAGTCGGTTGAGCATCCAACTTCGGCTGAGGTTGTGATCTCACAGTTTGTGGGTTTGAGCCCCGCGTCGGGCTCTGTGCTGACAGCTCAGAGCCTGGAGCCTGCTTCGAATTCTTTGTCTACCTCCCTCTGCCGGTCCCCCACTCATGCTTTGTCTGTCTGTCTTTCTCTCAAAAATAAACAAACAAAAAGATCGGAAAATCCCTGTTTGGATCCAAAGGATGGAGGAAGTGAATTGGACAAAGCAAATTGGAGCCTGCAAATTAGAAACCGTGAAATGTTCTTGTAAATAATCTGATCTCACTGCATGGGCAGGGTGCATTTTCTTGCAGCAGCTGGGATTTTCACTAGCCAGGGTGAAGAGCCTCTTTTCTGTCTGGGACATCATTTCTTACAGTCTCAGGGGTGCGACTCCCATTTGTATATAGTAGGGTGGAACGGGAGTGAATGTGCCTTTGTTTATACACTTGCAGCATTGCTTCATTTTTGTGCCGCAGCTGGAGTTGCCTGATTGTGAGAGAGTACCCGGATTGGTGAGCCCCCTGGTGCACAGGGGCCGAAGGCCCCGCTGTTTGCGCTGTGTCTGTGCAAATGCGAAAAAGACATTGCACATACCCCCGCCGCCCCGGGTGGATGAGTTTGGGAACGGCCCTGCCTCCTTCAGGCTGATGCAGCCCCTTGGAGACACAGGACTTGGGGGGTCTTGTAGAGCTGTGTCTCAGCCCCCTCCCCCCCCTCAGCTGGGCACCGCTATGCCCCTTGTCCCATGGCAAGACTCAAGGAAGACTGGGTTTGGAGGCTCTGGTTTTACACCATAGTAACCACTGTCTCAGGGGCTTGTGAGCTCTGATGTAGGCAGGGCTTAGCCAGCTTATTCTGTAAAAAGCCAGATAGTAAATATTTAGGCTGTGTAGACCACCAAGTAGGCACCTACTCGGCAGTGGCCATTGTAGCTCAAAAGCAGAAGTAGACACTATGTAAATGAGTGGGCATCACCATGTACCAATCAGATTTGACTTTACCAGCAGCCAGCCCTGTGGGCCTTTCTTTGCCAACCCTTATGTGAAACGTCTGGTACAGTGCTTGGTGCGTATTGGGCTACAAGAAATAGGAGACGTTACTATTGTTTCTACTGTTAATATTAATAGTATGAATTCCGTTTCTCCCGCTTTCACTCTGTGCCAGTCCTATTCTAAGGACTTAACAAGCTTTGACTCATTTAATCGCATCACCGGGTCCCTTGGCCAAGGTCCTCATAGCTAGTAGGTGGCAGGGCTGGGATTCAGAGGCTCCTCTCACGTCCCTGCTGTTTGCTGCCTCACACGTAAGCAACACCCCCGGCCCCTTCTGTCTCTGCCACCTTCATTTTTTCCCTCAGGGGCGGCTTCCTCCATTTATACTTCTTTTTCTTTTTTTAAATGTTTATTTATTTTTGAGAACAAGATACAGACAGAGACTCAACACAAGCAGGGAAGGAGCAGAGAGAGAGGGAGGCACAGAATCCGAAGCAGGCTCCAGGCTCCAAGCTGTCAGCACAGAGCCTGACATGGGGCTCGAACTCATGAACCGTGAGGTCATAACCTCAGCCCAAGTCGACGCTCAACCTACTGAGCCACCCAGGCGCCCCTCTCTGTTTATACTTCTGTATTTATTTGCATCTTGGTTTGCTTGCTGTCCATCTTTCCCTCCTTCCCTCCCCCACCAAGCTGGGAAGTGATATCGGGCGGGGACTTCACTGTGTTGTGCATAGCTCTGTCCCCAGCCCTTAGCCACCTCCTGGCATATAAGCAGTCCCTCCCTAAACATTTGCTCAAGAAATTAGTCACTGCCAGCTGTGCCCCCATCCCCCTCCCTGCCGGAACCCCAGCTTTTCCTGATGCGTCAGAATTGGGCTACAGTTGAAGTTCACATGAGATTCCCTGATAACTCGCCCACCACCAGCCCACAGAGCAAATACCACCACCTCTTCTCTGAATAATGCTGCTGCCCAGGTTGGAAAAGTTCCAGCTTACAACACTATCCCACGGACACTTTGTACTTACCCCTCCTTACAGTCCTGTGAGGTAGGCTGAGCAGCCAGAAGAACTGTTCCCATGTCTCAGAATCGAAAACCAAGACTTTTGGGCCAAGGGGCTTGCCCCTGGTCCTTCAGCTACAAAATGGCAGGCCTGGGATTTGAACCCTGGCTCCAAAGTCGTAATCCATTCTGTGTTAGGTTGGTCTGGAGTGTAGGTCTGTGAGGCAGCAGTGTCTGATTTCCTTATTAATGATTTTGTGAAGGGGCGCCTGGGTGGCTCCGTCGGTTGAGCATTCGGCCCAGCTCAGGTCATGATCTCACAGTTTGTGGGTTTGAGCCCCTGCATCGGGCTCTGTGCTGACAGCTCAGAGCCTAAAGCCTGCTTCCGATTCTGTGTCTCCCTCTCTCTCTGCCCCTCCCCTGCTCGTGCTCTGTCTCTTTCTCTCTCAAAAAATAAAATTTACATTAAAAACAAAATCTCTTGAGGCCAGGGCCCCAGCCCAGGGGTCTAAGGTGGTCTGGGGTGGGACCCTGGCCCGCCACGTTCAGTGAGTTCCCCAGGTGGGGCAGGCGGGGCTGGGAACCTCCTGACCCCGCAGGGCTGCAGAGTAGAGCCCAGGAGTCACTGGGGAAGCTTTTCATTTAGCTTTTCACGATGGACACTTCCACACACGTACATGAGTAGACCGTAGCGTGTAGCCAGCTGCCCCAGGTTCTTTCTTCACCCTGCCCCGCCTTGTAGGTAAATGTTTCGGTGTGAATCTCTGGAAGACAAGGCTTTAAACATACTCAGTAAGTTGCTATTTTGAAATAACTTGACTGACAGAAGGTTGCAGAAATGGTAGAATTGGGGTCTGCCCCTCTGCCCAGTGAGAGTAGCTGAAATTGAAGGATTTCATTTCATTTTATCAACAAAACCACATTTTTTAACGTTTACTTTTGAGAGAGAGAGAGACACCCACACACACAGCACAAGCAGGGGAGGGACAGAGAGAGGGGGAGACAGAATCGGAAGCAGGCTCCAGGCTCCTAGCCGTCAGCACAGAGCCCGACGCGGGGCTCAAACCCACAAACCGCGAGATCCTGACCTGAGCTGAAGTTGGGATGCTTCACTGACAGAGCCCCCCAGGCGCCCCTGAAAGAGAAGAATTTTCAACAATACAATAGTGATACTGCGATCTGCCCTCAAAATATTAATAATAATTGTGTGATTCTGTCAGGTTTCCCAGTGATCCCTTGTGGTTGCGACCTGGCACATTTTCTTAACCTTCTGCTGTTCCTTCCTTGTGTGTTAACTGGACCCTTTCTATGCAGACCCTTCCCCTGTGGGGAAGGTCATTTAGAAAAGGTGGGGAAATGCTTGTCATCTGCCCTTTTTCTATTCTGCCAGGGGGACTGCTCTTTTTTACTCGACGTCAGTGTGAGAGTGTGTATTTAAACATAGGTAATGTTTAAATGGATGTAAAACGGATGTCGCAGTCCATTCTACTTACGATCCTGATTGAGGCTCACACTGTCCCTTTTTGAGATAGTGGCAGTCACTTCTGGTTGCTAATCAGGTCTTGGGTGCCTGGGTGGCTCAATCGGTTAAGCATCCTACTTCAGCTCAGGTCGTGATCTCACCGTTTGTGATTCAAGCCCCACGTGGGGTTCTGTGCTGACAGCTCAGAGCCTGCAGCCCGTTTCAGATTCTGTGTCTTCCTCTCTCTCTGACCCTCCCCCGGTTATGCTCTCTCTCCCTCTCTCCCTCTCTGTCTCTGTCAAATATAAATGAAACATTTTTAAAAAATTGTTTTAAATTTAAAATTTAAACTCCACACGCATTTAGCTTCCTTGGTATCAAGTGCGACAAGACATTCTGGGCTTATCTGGTACATTTCCTGCCAAACCGCTTTGCCAAGGAGACTCTGGGAGTCAAAAACACAAACAAAAACTTGATGCTGTGGTCCCACCCTAAACCAGCTTAATCAGAATCTCTGGGAGGTGGGGACCAGGTAGGGTTTGTTTGTTTTTTTAAAGTGCTCGCAGCTTGGATGGAAAACCACCGAGGTACAACATGTGTTCTCTCTCCCGTGCTGTGTCTCTGAAAAATTCTGGAGACCTCATCCCTGCATGGTGAGCCCCATTCACCAATGCATGTATTTCAAAATGTAGACCTCAGTGTATCCACACGGAAAGCCGGCCCATGAGGGTGGTCCCAGAGGCTCCCTGCTGATGTCCCTTTCCTGGGGTGTATATTGTTGGAGCTCATCTTTGCGTCGATGACTTCCCATTGCTCTTGGGATGAAGACCAAAATCCCTTACGTGGCCTCCAGTGTAGACTGGTCAGCCCACTCTTAGTTCCTGGAATGGGGTTATGCTCCCTTCTGCCACAGGGCCTTTACACACACACTGTTTTGCTGCCAAGACTGCCCTACTTCTCCCCTTGTTATCCTCTACTCTTCATTTCCCAGCTCACAGATGCCGTCTCTGACCTTCATTAGCTAGAGCAGCCCCCGTCTACTTATCAGCTCTCTTGCTGTGAACACGCTAAGACACCAGGATCCCACGGGTAATACCGACCTGCCTTCAGGGGACAGAAGCATTTGACTAATGGCTCTTTCTGGACCCTGTTAGGGGCTCACCGTCTGTCTCTACCAGTTGCCTGGCAAGGTCACTCCATCTCTCTGTTCTTTGGTTTCTTCATCTCCAAAGCAAAGACGATGCTTTTACCTCCTAGGTAGGGTGGTTATAAAGATTAGGTGAGCTCTTTTGCATAAAGCACTTGAACCACAGCTCGCTAGCAGAGAAGTTAGCAGGTGTCATGGCCGCCGCGTGCACGGAGGGCTTCCCGAAGGCCAGGGCTGTGTCTGCTCAGATCTGTGTGCGTGGTGCCAGGCATAGAGCAGCTGCTCAGAAAATACTTGTCACACGAATGAGTGAACGGATGAATGGGGGAACGTCAGGGGACGTCGGCGGCACCACCACCGGGCTGCGGTGGGTGGGGGTTAAAGATGGGGGGGTATGTGGCGCACTAAACCGCCATTGCACACAGCAGTCATTCAGGAACTGTTTCCTGGGGGAGGCTGGGGAGCTGCCGTGTGTTTCTCTGAAGGCCGCCAGGGCTGAGGAGAGGGACCTTTCGGGGTGCCAGTCCTGGGTGTGAGAGGGGCTGCCGGTCCTCGGAGAGGAAGACTGGTCAAGAGCGCCGGCCTCGATGAGAAGATGAATGGGTCATTTCCCTTCTTCTCCCTCCCTGTGTTTTCTCTCCACTAGAACCCCTGCCCGGAATCCAGTGCCTCCTTCCTTTCGAGAGTCACCTTCTGGTGGATCACAGGGTAAGGCCAGTGCGGTGCCGCGGGCTTGCTCTCCCTCCCTTCCCCTTCCCCCCAGTGCAGAGCGTGCCTGCCCTGGGCCCGGGTCTCAGATGCCGACCCCCCGCCCACATGCACTGACTCGACTCGTGTGAGCCACTGACGGCTTGCACCTCTACGCACGGCTTCACCGGGGCCCTTAGCAGCCTTGTGCTCTGAGCTTTCGGACTGGGGTTGTTTTTGTTTTTAACATCAGGTATAATTACCATGGTTGGCATTGTGTCAGGCCCCTTGCTAGCAGAAAAATAGTTGCCTTGCTCTGTAGGAAATGTAAGAACACGCATGGATCCACAACCAGAAAACACCCAAGGCGACCACCAACAGCAGCGGGGTGGGCTCCCTTCTTGTCCTTTTTGGGGCACATTTTTTCCCTGCACGTCATCAGCATCTTACCCGGGGTTCTTCACATCCTCCCCCCGCTGATAAGCACGTTCCTCATAGTTCCTTGTCTTTATAAACTTTCACAAATATCTTTTTTTAATTATTTTTCAAATTACTGCAGAGAAATATCTTTTAAAAAATTTTTAATGTTTTATTTATTTACTTACTTTTAAGTTTGCTTATTTAGAGAGAGACAGAGTGAGCAAGCAGGGGAGGTGCTCAGAGAGGGAGAGAGGGAGAGAATCCTAAGCAGGCTTCGCGCTGCGAGCGCAGAGCCCAGCACAGGGCTCTGTCTCACAAACTACGAGATCACGACCTGAGCCAAAACCAAGAGTCAGACGCTTAACAGACTGAGCCCCCCGGGCGCCCCAAGAAACATCTCTTAATTTGAATGTGGGCTGCCGGCTGTGCCGTCCCTGCTCAGGTTTCTGATTTTGGTGACTGTGCTCTGGCTTCTGTGGCAGCATGTTCTTTTCCCTACGGGGATGCACACTGGTATCTCTGGGTAGAGGTGTGTCGTCTGCCACCTCCTCTAAAGTGGCTCAGGAAGAAAGTGTATTTGAGGACGAGTGTGCTGACAGCTGGAGACCCAGAACAGAACAGCAGATGTGGCAAGATGTGAGCAGTGGCGAGGCAGGGGAAGGGCGGGCCGGAATTCTTTGTGCAATTCATGTGATTCCTCTGTAACTTTGGTATTACTTCAAACTAACAAGCTAAAGTGATAGGTTGACTTTTTACTATGAAAGTGTTCAAACACATAAGAAAGATGAATCTAATCAGTCTCAAGAAACTCATCACCCAGATTTGACCATTATTAATGCTTTGCCACTTGGCCTTAAAAAAATATTTTTTGGGGGACGCCTGGGTGGCTCAGTTGGTTAAGTGTCCAACTTCGGCTCAAGTCCGATCTTGCAGTTCGTGGGTTCGAGCCCCGCGTTGGGCTCTGTGCTGACAGCTCAGAGCCTGGAACCTGCTTCAGATTCTGCATCCTGCTCTGTCTCTGCCCCTCCCCTGCTCATGCTCTGTCTCTCTCTTTCAAAAATAAATAGATATTAACAAAAAGTTTAAAAAATAACATTTTTAAAGATTTTTTAAAAGCTTATTTTATTTTGAGAGAGAGAGAGCTGGGGAGAGGCAGAGAGAGGGAGAGAGAATCCCAAGCAGGATCCCTGCTGACAGTACAGAGCCCGACATGGGGCTTGATCTCACAAACCACAAGATCATGGCCTGAGCTGAAATCAAGAGTCGCACACTTAATTGACTGAGCCGCCCAGGTGCCCCCCTCCCCAAATATTTTTAAAGCAAATTAGAGCGATTGTAATGATCTCTATCTTAAATATTCTGTGTCTCTAAAAAATGCGGCCATTTTTCCATGGGCAAACTAACAGAATCGGCAGCGATTATTTAATGTGCCCGCATGTCCCGCTGCCCTCGGTGCCACTGGGCTGCCCTGGCGTGGGGGGCGGCTGGCATGGCAGGTACGGGCGGCAGAGGTCACCTTCCCCTTCCCCTCCTGACTCTCACCGCCTCGCCCTTGTGTTCTGGCCCCAGGCTGATGGTCCGGGGCTACCACCAGCCCCTGGAGAGCACTGACCTCTGGTCCCTGAATAAGGAGGACACGTCGGAGCAAGTTGTGCCCGTTTTGGTTAAGAACTGGGAGAAGGAGTATGCCAAATCCAGAAGGTGAGTGTGAGCCTCTCTGCGACGACTTCCTCACGCGCTTCCTGCCACCTCTGCCAGCTCCAGGGTCCCGGGCGAGCAGCTTCCCTCCTCTGAGCCACAGTTGGCTCATCTGCAAAATGGGGGAGAGTCATACCTGTAGCTAAGGCGGTTTGAATACAAAAGAAGAGTGAAAAATGTGCATCGGGCAGCGATGGATTCCGTTGGCTCTAACGCCCGGCAGGGGGGTGCCCGGTGGTGGACCCGGCCCTCCCCGAAGCCACCCCACGTGGCCTGCCTTACTCAGAGCATCTGGCCTCCTGAGTGCTCTTGCTGTTGTAAGGGGTTTTGCTTCAGCAACACCAAGCCCATCACTTCTTAGGTGTTCAGCCAAAAAAGCCCCCATCAAAGGTGCTTTTGACTGTATTGGATTAAAATATACAATAGACATTAGTGTTTAGGTCTGAAGGCACAGAGGGATCTGTGTGCCCCTGCCCCGCACCTGCACAGCGTGTGTCGTTATCCGTGGCCCCCACCGGGCATCTGGGTGAACTACACCTGGCTCATCGTTACCAGCCCCGAGTCTGCAGTTTGTGTTCTGCTTCACCCTTAGCGTCCTCAGTTTTACACGCTCCTCCCACGTGAGCTACATGCCATCATGTGACCTGTGTCCTCAGGTTATTTCTTTATCTTTGAGAGAGAGACAGACAGACAGACAGAGTGCGAGTGGGGGAGGGGCAGAGAGGGATGGAGGGATGGAGACAGAATCNGCAGCACAGTGTTTAATTTCCTTATGTCTAAGACATCCTCAGGTGTGTGATACCTCATTAATCACATGCCAACAAAAAAGAAGAACGGCTGTCATATTGAGGTAGGTCACTGGCTTTGGGTGCGTCCTGGCTCCATACGATCCAGTCGAGAAATTGTGAGTGACCCGGGGGCAGCGGATGGTGGCTGTAGGGGCAGAACAGAAAGCGGCTGTTACCACCTGTGGTTTCACACCGTGGATCTTTCGTTGGCCTTGCACTGGCAGACAGTGCGGCCAGCGTGGTGTCGCGTTTGTCCGAGGCCACTTGGCCTGGCCCTCCAGGAGAAACACCCTGGACCTGAGGTCCAGTTCCTCACCCTGTTGCCGGCATACCAGTTTATAGGTGTGGTAGGTGGGAGGGAATTTGGGACACGCCAGCAGAGGACCTTGTGACTCTGGGCTGGGCCCTGGCGTGGTGGGCACGGCCACAGAGACGTTGTCGTATGGGAGGCCTGTTGAGCAGAAGCGTCTGGGCCAGCACAGCGAGGTGGGTGGCTTTCTGCGCACATCCAGTCCCGCTGAGGCTGGAGCCCGCGGCCCACATGCAGCACAGCCTCCCTTGCAGGCCGTGGCTGGTGGCATCCTTCGTGACAAGCAGTATGCTGGAGAGGGTATGGGAGAGGTCGCCCAGGAGGCCCCGTGCAGAGAGGGCTGGGCTTGAGCCAGCAGCTCTGGCTCTCGCTGCCTGGCCCTTACTGGATTCATTCAGCGCATGTGATGTGTGCTGTGCATGTGCTGTCTCTTCAGGCCCTTGGGGCTCAGGGAGGCCGTCCCTCAAGTCCCTTCGCGCCCACACCCCCCGTTTTCCACTCCGAGGGCTTTCTGACAGTTCAGTGAGATCAATATCGTCTGATAAGCCCTGTTATGGGCCCAGAGAAACTGCGGGCCGGCAAACCTCACAAGTTGTCTTTATTCACGTGGGGCGGCCGCAGGCCGGGCGCTCCCATCTTGCCTGGGCAGTCGTGGTGAGAGCTGGCCCCTCGGGCTCCCTCGCGGGCCACCCCCCAGAGGAGGCGCTGGCTCTCTCAGTACCTCGGCCATTAGGGGTTCTCCGCTTGGGGGCTCAGTGCCCTGGGTCACGGGCAGACGGGCCACTCGCCCTGTTTCCAGAGGCACAAGCCACATCCGGCACCTGCAGCCCCTGTGGATGTGGTGGGAGAGCCTGGCCCTGAGCTGGAACCTCCTGCCCCTTTGTCTCAAGGCCTCTCCATGTCTCCAGGGAGCAGGATGCCGGTGGGAGGGAGAAATTAGAGAGGGCCCCCAGCAGACCTCGCGGGGTGATAGGTGTGTTCCCGACCTTGACTTCGCCGACCGTTTCACAGGTGTGCGTATCCCCACGTGCCAGAACTTACCAGATTGTATACTCCCATGTGTGCAGTTTATCGTACGCCGCTTACACTTCAATAAAGCTACATGTAAAAATCAGAGTGTTTAAAGATTGGGTGGCTCAGTCGGTTAAGGGTCTGACTTCGGCTCAGGTTATGAGCTCACGGTTCATGGGTTCGAGCCCTGTGTCGGGCTGTGTGTGCACAGCTCAGAGCGTGGAGCCTGCTTTGGATTCTGTGTCTCCCTCTTTCTCTGACTACCACCTCCTCCTTGGCTCGCACTCTTGTCTCTCTCAAAAATAAATTTTGAAAAACATTTAAAAAAAAGATGGGGTGACTATTTTGCTTAATTGTCCTCATTTTATAAAGAAATGCAACAGAAAATACCTAAACCGAAACAAAGCACCAACATACACATGTTAAACAGTGATTCTCAACCTTTCAGATTCCTTGTTGCCTTGAGAACAAAGGTTTTCTAACACCAATACTGTTACTTTAAGGTACTATGTCAATAAAAAAAACCCCACCCACCTATCTAAAATTTTGTAATTTAGCAAAATGCTTTTACTAGACTTTATTCTTTTCATTTACTTTTTTAAATGTTTATTTTTTGAGAGCAAGAGAGACAGAGTGTGAGCAGGCAAGGGGCAGAGAGAGAGGGGAAGCAGGATCTGAAGCAGGCTCCAGGCTTCGAGCTGTCAGCACAGCCAACACAGTGTTTAAACTCATGAAGTGCGAGATCATAACCTGAGCTGAAGCCAGATGATTGACTGAGCCACCCAGCTGCCCCTAGACTTTATTTATTTTTTAGTGTTTATTTGTCTATTTTTGAGGAAGAGACAGGGCATGAGCAATCAGGGGAGGGGCAGAGACAAAGAGAGACAGAGAATCTGAAGCAGGTTCTGTACCATCAGCGCAAAGCCCGACGTGGGGCTTGAACTTATGAACCAAGAGACCTGAGCCGAAGTCAGACGCTTAACTGACTGAGCCACCCAGGCGCCCCTAGACCTTTTTTTAAATGTTTGTTTATTTTTGAGAGAGAGAGCAGGGGAGGGACAGAGAGAGAGGGAGGCACAGAATATGAAGCAGGCTTCAGGCTCTGAGCTGTCAGCACGGAGCCCGACGCGGGGCTCGAACTCATGAAGCGCGAGATCATGACCTGAGCTGAAGTTGGATGCTCAACCAACTGAGCCACCCAGGCGTCCCTCTCATTAGACTTCAAAGAAAAACTGAAGCAGGAGGGATTTGTAATAAGGCGACACGTACTTCAGTGAGCAGACGCTCAGGCACATGCGGCCAAGGACAGGATGGAGAGTCACCACTTGTCCCTACGTGGACGATTCTCTGTGACAGCGGCTGGTCCCTCACATCTCCACAACCAGCATCAGTCTCTCTTACACAAGAGGGTTTGCAGAGTGGTGGCCGACACTTGACGAAGTCCTGAACAAAATAGTCTACCCTTAATTTCAACAATGGTTGCATTCCTGAAAAAAATTCGAGGTTTATTTAAATTTGCAAAAAAAAAAAACAAAAACCCAGAAAACAGTACACAGAATAGATTTATGTCTGAAAACAGTTAGATTCCAGGCTTAGGTCATTTCAGCAGGCTTTTCAGCCTCCACAGATTGCTCTGGGCATCTTTTAGGAG
The DNA here is from genome assembly GCF_008692635.1 of Crocuta crocuta. Lineage (NCBI taxonomy): Eukaryota > Metazoa > Chordata > Mammalia > Carnivora > Hyaenidae > Crocuta > Crocuta crocuta. Next base: position 12,341,384 of record NW_027531893.1, read on the forward strand.
GGTGGTCACTAAAGTCCTGTGGTCACGAGGGCCTGCTATCTGCCTCAGTCAGTGACAGCCAGAGAGTGTGGAATTTGCAAAGCAGCCCTCTCTTTGAGAATCTCTGTTTATGAGGAACAGAAAGCGCTCAAGAAACAAAAACTAGGAAAGGGTAGCGCTGTAGGGGAAAGTTGTTGAGTCATTTGCATTCGTAAGCAACGCATTTAAACTCCTGCAGAGTCTGTGCCGGTGCGGGTTTTGCCACTCGCATTGTCTCTGAGCGTTTTGTGTCTCGTTCACTCTAAGGGAAGATGTGCCTGACATTTGTAAAATCTGTCCTCTGAGGCTGTAGGTCACCTCTGCCCTTGTGCATTCTATTGGGGATTTATTACAGGGCAAACGCCGTGTTCATGGCACAGCCAGAAAATGTAGAAATTTTAATCGAGCCAAGATTTTTTTTTCTTTTATGTGTATTTATTTCTGAGAGAGAGAGAGAGAGGGAGAGAGAGAGAGAGGGAGGGAGAGGCGGGGGGAGGAAAGGAGCACGAGCAGGGGAGAGGGAGACACAGACTCGGAAGCAGGCTCCAGGCTCTGAGCTGTCAGCACAGAGCCTGACGCAGGGCTCGAACTCCCACGAGATCACGGCCTGAGCCGAAGTCAGACACTTAACCAATGGAGCCATCCAGGCGCCCTGAGCTAAGACTTTTTTAAGTTGAGATGTAGCCTCTCCCAGAGCCTTGAAGACGAATGACAAAGTCACCTGTAGCTCCTCATCGCCCTTCGGTTGGTTCTAACCCTGCTGAGGCTGCGTGCTCCCATTCCTCTTCCGTTACTCTGAAGTTCTTGCTGTTTTTGGAAGGGCTGCTAAACCTCATTTCAAATTCATAGCTCCAGGCCTTCCATCCTCTTCCCCCTCTTGGAGTACCGTTTCCTTCTCCCCATTCACTCATCCTGCAGGTCTATGCTTTGACGTCACCTCCGGGAAGTCCCCCGTGATAGCACCCCTCACACAGCCTAGTGAAGTCGTGATTGCTAATCCTTTTCTCTCACGAGGCTCTGTGACAGTGGGCCTCTCTCCAGCATTTGGCCCAGAGCCATGTGTTTAGTTCCTTAGCGGTCGAGTGACTGCTGGGTGTTCCTGCCTACATTGGAATCTGATCCACTGAGAAAGTTCCTTTTTCTTCCAAGCCTTCAGCCTCTCCACCCCTTTCGGTTCCCCTGCTCCCGGGCAGTTAGTTTTCTCCTGACTCAGACCTTTCCCTTCCAACTTTCCTTTCCCCTCCCAGCCCGAGCTCACAGATGCCCTGCTTGCTTCCTCTCCCCTCCCGGAGTGCCCGCCTCCGCTGTGGGCCTCTTTTTCTCTGGATAGTGTTCTTTCTTGGCTTGGCCTTAGCTGATCCTTCCCACTGTTCTCGACCTCTCCCACACAGGCCTGAGCTTTCCTCCTCCTCTGCCTGCCCAAGACCTTCGCTCTGACCCTTTGGCACCTGTCTCTTGGCCCCTGGGAACAGCCCTGGGTCACCAGCAGCCCACACAGGCCCACAGTCGGGTCCCGCTTAGGAAATGGTGCAGAGAATGAGTGGAGAGGGCTGAGCCGCTCCCTTCCTGTCTGCCTGGCCCTCTGTCTTCCTTGCCAAGGACGCCTGCATGTACTAAAAGAAATTCTACTAAAACTCCCAGCTAGAAACCCAGCTTTGGGGTCGGTCAGTAACGGGAGCAGGGAAGACCTCGTGGTGACATTGACAGTGGGGTTGGTGGGGTGATGTTTCTCCCCGGTGAAGATGTCCATGTCCTGATCCTGAACCCTTACACGGCAAAGGGACATGGCCGGATACGATCACCAGGGTCTTTGTAAAAGGAGGCACGATGTCAGGGAGAGAGAGAGAGAAAGAGAGAGGTCTGCAGCTGGCTTTGAATTGGAGGAAGGGGCCACAGACCTGAGAATCTAGGCGGCTTCTAGAAGCTGGAAAAGACCAGGAAACAGATTCTCCCCTAACGCCTTGGAAGGCCATCCTGTGGGCCCCCTTTAGATTTCTGAGCCCCCAGAACTGCAACACAATAAATTTGTGTTGCTTTAAGCCACCGAGTTTGTGGTAATTTGGCACAGCAGCTTCACACAGAGTCTAGGTTTTATTCTGGATATAGTGGAAATTCTCAGGGGACGATCTGTCCCCAGGAAGGTTCCTCTGGCTGCGATGCAGGGACTTGGACGTCAGGGAGTAAGAGTGGGAAGAAATGAGGGAGCAGGGAGGAGGCCCCGGGGGGGTCGTGTGCATGGGTCACAGGCTGGAGTGTATGGACGCCCGCATGCATCCCAGGAGGAGACGGACAGGACACATGTCTGATCGAGCCAGGAGCGTGGAGGAGAGTCCCGTGTTTCTGGTCCTTTCCAGCGGGGGGTGAGGGAGGGGCAGCCGGGGCAGGTTGGAAGGCTGTGGCCTCCGACAGAAGATGTCAGGTGGTGTACACGGTCAGAAGCGGCCAGCGTGACAAATGAGAGTCCTCTGCACTTGAACGCCATTCGGCGTGCTCATGCCATAGAGCAGTTGTGTCAGTCACAAGTGTTGGGTGGGGGGAGGACGAAGCATACATTTCGGGGTGGAGCGCACGTCCGGCCATTTGAATGTGTGGCCTTGACCGTAACTTGGGAGACACGAGCTGGGGGTGTGGGTCTCACTGCGTAACATACTACCCCAAACCGAGCAGCGGACGTTGACCGCCCATGTTTCCTATCTCCCGTAGCTTCTCTGGGTCGGGGTCCGGCCCTGGGCTGCACTCCCCAAGTCAGCTGGGGACGCGTCATCTGAGGGCTTGACTGGGGCTGTAGGCTCGGCTTTTAGGCTGCGTGTGGCTGGGAGTCAGTGCCGGCTCCTGGCAGCATGTCACCGTGAGGGGTTTCCCCCCGTTTCCTCCTCACGTGGCACTTGGCTTTTCCAAAGTGAATGATCCAAGAGAGGCCAAGCAGAAGCCACTCTGTTTCCCACGACCTGATCTCGGAAGTGACCCGCACTCCATTGTTTCTGCCCTGTCCTCTTCCGAGTAGGAGGGGCCTCCACGGGGCTGTGAGAGAGGCTTCCAGTGCCTCGCATCCTGGCTCACACTTGGTATTATATGACCTTCTGCTGATCCACCTAGTGGATGTGAAGTAATATCTTACTGTGGATTTGCTTTGTGTTTCCTGGATGACTAATGAAATCAAGCAACAATTCATGGTGATTTGCATATCTTTGTCTGTTTTTCAGTTGTTTTTTTTCCCCCCTTATTGTGTGGTAAGAGTTCTTACACATGCTCTGGTTACTAATCCCTTATCAGATACTCCATTTGCAAATATTTTCTCCCATTCTGTGGGTTGTCTTTTCACTTTCCCGATTGTGCCTTTTGAAGCACAACATGGGAGACCCAAATGTTTTATTTGAGAGAGAGAGAGAGAGAGAGAGAGCATGTATGCGCAGAGGAGGGGCAGAGGAAGAGGGAGAGAATGAATCGTAAGCAGGTTCCGTGCTCAGTGTGGAGCATGATTTCACAACCCTGAGACCATGACCTGAGCCAAAATCAAGAGTCAGACACTCAAACAACTGAGCCACCTAGGCGTCCCCCATTTTTTAAATTTTGACTAAGTCTAGTTTATCTTTTTTTTTCTTTGCTTGTGCTTTCTGTGTCACTTTTCAGAATCCACTGCCAAATACAAGGTCATGAAGATTTTCACGTTTCCTTCTAAGAAGTTTATAGTTGTAGCTCTGTGTTGAGGTCTCTGACCCATTTCGAGTTGATTTTATTAGGTGGAATGAAATAAGGGTCCATCTTCATTCTTTTGCGTGGCTATGTGGTTTCTCAGCACCACGTGTTAAAAAGATGGTTCTTTTTCCATTGAATGGTCTTGACCACCTGGATACCCTAAATCAGTCAGGTTTATTTCTGGTTCCACTGATAATATATGTATGTATGTATGTATGTATGTGTGTGTGTGTGTGTGTGTGTATGCGTATTGACTATTTTTATGCCAATCTTTGTAAGTTTTGAAATTGGAAAGTGTGCATTCTCCAATTTTGATTTTCTTTTTAAAGATTGTTTCAGCTCTTCTGGCTCCCTTGAATTTTTATATGAATTTTCGAATCTGCTTGTCAATTTCTGTAAAAAAAGTCAGCTCGGATTCTGATAAGAGATAGCATAGAATCTGTAGTTCACGGTGGGGCTGGCACTTTTCAGTGCCCTTCACATATATTAAACACACTGAATTCTCACAGCAGCCCTGTGGGGTAGCTCTTCCTGGTCTTCCCATTTAGCAGATGAGGAAACTGAGGCCTAGAATGTGAAGGGACTTGGCCTCAGAGTTGCACAGCTGGCCAGCCAGGGCCCGGAGTCTGTGCTCCTAGCCAGTGCACTGTGACTGGTTTCTTCGACTGGGCCTCCCTGAGGGGTGGGATGCTGTTCCCCTGTCCCCCGGCTGGCCGGCCCCAAAGGCCCCACAACAGCTCCTTGTGTTCCAGACGGCAGGCGAAGATCGCATACTCCTCCAAGGACCCCGCCAAGCCCAAAGGGAGCTCCCAGGTGGACGTGAATGAGGAGGCCGAGGTTTTGATTGTCAAGTCCCCTCAGAAGGGACGGGAGCCGTCGCTGTTTAAGGTGTTATATAAGACCTTTGGGCCCTACTTCCTCATGAGCTTCCTGTTCAAGGCCCTCCATGACCTGATGATGTTCGCTGGCCCAGAGATCTTAAAGTAAGACCCCTTCCCTGCCCTCTGCGTAAGTCCGTGTGTCCTTGACCTTTCGCTTACGGCACCCTAACGTCTGCCTTGGGGTCACATGTCCTGGCCCTGTGGGCTAGAAGCCAGGCCTCTCTGCCTCGACCTGCTTTGCCTAATGCTTTGCTTGAATACCATCCGAGCTGAGGCCACTTTGGTCTCCAGGAACAGAAACTTCCTAGGCGTTCGTAACGCCGAAAGAGGGAAGAGAGAGGATTGTCTGGGGGAAACTGAGGACAGGACAATGAGCCCGCGTGTGTCAGACGGCAGCCTGGAAGCAGAGAGTCAGAAGGGAGCTCCCTTCTCTCCTGCCCTGTACCTCCCTCTTCCTGTCTCTTTGGGGCCACGCGTCCCTTCTCTCTGCTCCTGCGTCTGCCTCTCGTCATCTGTTGGGTCCCCTTGGGGTGACTGCCCAAGGAAGGGACCAGAGGCATGGGCGCTCCGTCGTAAGAGGGTTTGGCCGCTGGCTCTCGCACACGGAAGCCCGGAGGCGTGATGCCCGCTTCGCGTGGCCACGCCAGGTCATTCTGTCCTCGCCCCGCAGATTGCTCATCAACTTCGTGAACGATAAGAAGGCCCCGGCCTGGCAGGGCTACTTCTACACGGCGCTGCTGTTCGTCAGCGCCTGCCTGCAGACCCTGGTGCTGCACCAGTACTTCCACATCTGCTTCGTCAGCGGCATGAGGATCAAGACGGCCGTCATCGGGGCTGTCTACCGCAAGGTGCGTGCGGCCGGGCCTGCCGCGCGGGGCCCGGGTGTCCCCGCCATGGCCTCGGGCTCCGCGGGGACGTACCCCCGTGGGGATCGCAAGCCCGGCTTCTGGAGCAGTAGCATGAGGGTGGCCCGGACTGTGGGGGGTGGGGGTGGCCAGTCAGGCGTCAGCGCTGATTTCGGCAGTGGGCACGGAGCATCTCCTTGAGGCTGTCAGCCGTGGACAGCTGAATTTCCCGTTTGTTTCAAGTTTATTTATTTTGAGAGAGGACGAAACAGTGTGGGCAGGGGAGGGGCAGAGAGAGGGAGTCCTGAGCAGGCCTGCACTGTCCATTCACAGCCTGACGCGGAGCTTGAATTCGCGCAACAGTGAGATCGTGACCTGAGCAGAAACCCAGAGTTGGATGCTTACCCGACTGGCCACCCAGGCACCTGGGCAGCTGAATTTCTTAGGTGACCCCAGACTTGGGAAAATCCGGGTTCACATCCCGTCTCTGCTATTGATCCTGTTAGGGCTTCTAACTGTCCATTTGAACTGAGCAGGAGTTCCTTTCCCTCGATAATGGAATACTTAGCAGGGATTTGTACGCATCCAGCCTTTTTTTTTTTTTATGTTTATTTATTTATTTTGAAGGAGAAAGAGAGTACAAGTTGAGGAGGGATAGAGAGAAGAGAGAGAGAGAATCCCAAGCAGGCTCTGCACCGTCCTTGTGGAGCCCGACGCGGGGCTCAGACCCACGAACTGTGAAATCATGAGCTGAGCTGACCTCAGCCACTAAACCAGCTGAGCCACCCAGGCGCCCCTGTACATCCAGCTTTAAAGGAATTTCTTGATTCCTTCCTTTCTTAGCTTTTGGGGCAGAGACACTACTTGAGCCCATGGGTTGACAGGAAGCCTGCATAGGGGAGTCAGGAGCCGTGGACTAGTTCAATGGTTCTCCGCCCCATCTGTAAGTTAGACTCGCCTGGAGAGCTTCAAAAGCCCCTGGCCCCCAGGCTACACCGCAGACCAGCAAAATCACGGTCTCTGATTTTGGGTGGGACTTGGGCACCAATATTGTTTAAAGTCTCAGGTAATAGTGTGAAACGATGTTGAGAAGCAGAACAATTCTGTCCTTCCAGGGGCTGTTTGTAAAATGTGTGGAGACATTTTTGGTTGTCTTAACGGGAGGTGGGGCCATCTGTTGGGCAGAGGGCATCTCGGGGTGTGGTGAACACCCTGCAGTGCACAGGCCGGTCCCCCAAAGAAACACCCAGCTTCAGATGTCAGTAATGCCAAAGCTGAGAAGCTCTGACCTTGACCTTGGTCCTTGAGTGTAGTCGGCCGGCTGCATCTGCACACCTGGGGGCTTGTTAGACATGCATAGTCCCAGGTTCTGTCCCCGCCCTACCGCATCCGAAACCACACGGGAACAGATCTCCCAGGTGACGGGCGTGCACACCTAAGCGTGCGAGGCCCTGGGGGAGGCGATCTCTGGCGTCCCTTCCATATCGAGGAGGCCAAGATGAGTCAGTGAGTGTCCTTGGTAACAGCGGGGGCTTTGCGGTGGGACAGATGAGCTGGGAACACAGATAAGGCAGCAAAAGGGAGGAGAAAAGGCATTGGGTTTCTTCTCCTGAGCCATCTTCTTCCTCCACAGGGGCCTGGACGGAGAGCCCCGGGCTCTTTGCTGCCGCACTCACCTTCCTCCCCTCTCCTTTCCCTGCAGGCCTTGGTGATCACCAATTCAGCCAGAAAATCCTCCACCGTCGGAGAGATTGTCAACCTCATGTCCGTGGACGCCCAGAGGTTCATGGACCTGGCCACGTACATTAACATGATCTGGTCAGCCCCTCTGCAAGTCATCCTTGCCCTCTACCTCCTGTGGCTGGTGTGTGTTTGATGTCATTTGCGTCGCGCAGAGGGAGGGACCGCCACCTGTGGGCAGCGGGGGCGAGGGAGTGGGTGTTCTTGATAAGAGGCTCTGTAGTTCACTGTTTGCTTTTTTTCTTTTCCCTCCGTCATTCACGTTTTACTTTCTGGCCTCTTAGGCAGTTGCTGGATATTTTACCCCTTAGTTGGTGGTTGGATTTATGCCTTTTTTGGTGGCACGATACTTGGTAGCATTTGTCTTTTTTTTTTGACAGTGTCTGTAATTAACAACTTTAAAACATATACGCCGTTATGTCTCCTACTGTGTCCTCCCAGACTCTAACCAGACTCCCTTTATTCACTAGTCCTGAACTGTGTTGCTCAAGATTCTCTGAGTTGCAAGGAATAGAAACCCATTTTAAAATAGTCTAAGCAAATAAAGGGAATTTTGTGGGTGCGTGTAACTGCAGAGTCAGAGTGTGGCTTCAGGCATGGATGGATCCAGGAGTGCAAGTAGTACTGTAAGGACTCATTCTCACCCTGTCATCATTTCTTGGCCCTATTTCCCTTTGAGTTGACTTCATTCTCAATGGGTTCTCCCTCAAGGGTCTCCATCCCTTTAGGTTTATATCGTCTTGACCGAGAGCGGTGTCTGAGAAAAGAGAATCTTGCCTTCCTCCCAGCCTCAGCCGCAGTCCCATGGAGCACTTTGACCAGTCCTGGCCCTAGACACGTCCCCCAGCCGATCACTGTGAAACAGGAGGCAGAGCACTCTGACTGGCCAGCCTGGGTCACGTGTCCTCTCCCGCGGTGGCGAAAGGGCAGAGGTGTGGTTGACGGTCTCTGCACCTGAGCAGGGGCAGTTCGCAGAATTAAAGTTGATGAGATGCTCACAGCCCAGCCACTGCCTTACTCTCGTCCCCTCTGAGCCTTTTCTTCCGCCAGGAATTCCTTTCCCTCTTTCTTTGCTAAGGATGAAGTCCTACCATCTTTCAAGGCTGTGGCAACCGCCACATCCACCAATTAATTCCTTTTCTTTTATAAAAAAACTTTTTTTTAACGTTTCTTTTATTTTTGAGAGAGGGAGAGAGACAGAGTGCGAGTTGGGGAGGGACAGAGACAGAGGGAGACACAGAATCTGAAGCAGCTCCAGGCTCTGAGCTGTCAGCACAGAGCCCGACGCAGGGCTTGAACTCACGAACCATGAGATGGTGACCTGAGTCAAAATCAGTGCTTTACCGACCGAGCCACCCAGATGTCCCACCACTAATTCCTTATCTTTCTTGATTAGATTAATTTCTTCCTTTGTAAAACCCAATAACTTTAGTTAGGAGTTCCTGTGATGTTCCCTTCTAGAATAGTCTTCTGCTGCCCAGTGTACCAGCCTCTCCTCTCCTAATAAGTGTGTCGATTACTCATGGGCTTGGTGTCTGTCTTTTTTGCCTTATTTTTTATTTCCCACGACTGCAGTCCCGGCAAGGGCCTGGTGCGTAATAGGTACACAGCACATCATCCGTTGATATGACTATAGTTTACATTTTTTTGAGTCTGTTTAGAGAGAAGATGAGTGATTATAAATTGCTGCTGGTAATGAAACTTAGCAGTAAATAGTAGGATCTAAATGTCTTTTCGGGCCAACATCTTGGAGTAGCCACTTCCCCAGAAAGTGCAACCCCGGGTAAAGTATTTTTGGAGCACTTCTTTTAGAATTGGCCTTCAGGGCTGATTTATAAAGCATTAAGAAAATAGTTCTATTTTAGATGAGGGTTGCTGAATATATTATTGGCATTTGGGGCCAGATAATTTTTTGTTATTGGGGGACTGGTCTGTGGACTGCAGGATCGTTTAGCAGCGTCCATGGCCTTTTCGCACAAGATACCAGTAACACAAACCTCTCCCTCCACCCTGCCCCCCGCCAGCCGGGACCCAGATGTCTCCAGACATTGCCACATGTCCCCCGCGGAAATTTTTTCCTGGGCTGAGAATTACTAGTTTAGATAAAAGATAGGATTTCTCAGGGTGCCTGTGTGGCTCAGTCAGTTAAGCATCCGACTTCGGCTCAGGACATGATCTCACGGTTTGTGGGTTTGAGCCCCACATCAGGCTCTGTGCTGATAGCTCAGAGCCTGGAACCTGCTTCAGATTCTGTGTCTCCCTCTCTCTCAGCCCCTCTCCTGCTCACTCTCTGTATCTCTTTCTCTCAAAAACAAGCAGACATTAAAAAAAAATAAAATACGGTTTCTCTGTTTGACCATGAAAAACACAGTATAGGATAGTGATGGCGGTGGGCTCAGGAATCAGACTGCTTGGGTTCCAGTCTTGCCTCTTCCTTCATCAGTGCCGTGACCTTGTTACTTAGTGTTGCTCGTTTGTAAGTGGGCGATGGGACCAAGGAATGAATCGGTGCAGGTAATGTTCAATAGACCGTGCGTGGTTTATAGATCTGCTCAGTATCTCAGCATCTTTTCGTTACTGTTTGCTGTCAGAGTTCATTGTGAATGCTTTAGATGGTTGGTAGGAGTCAGCTTTATCGTCAAAGGTGGGTTAGTCGTCCTGGGGCGGAGATAAGTCACAGAATCGTCTAGAGCAGCAGCGGCAATTTTGGGGTGACTAAGACCAATGTTCCTGAGGGTGACTGTCTGGAAGAGGCTCACGCTCCTGCTTTTCCAAATGCTGAATGGGTTGGGGTGGGGGGGGGATCACCTTACCCTCTAGTTCTAGTTGTGTGTATCCTCTGGGTACGACTGCACCGGGCCAGTTTCTCAAGCTGTCTCCTCTTAGGTGTAGAAGCTAAAAAGATGTAGATCTGAGGTTATCTTGACCTCTTAATCTAGTATAGGTTCCTTATTTGCAGTTGTGATAATGGAACAAGTATGCAGCCTCTTATCTACAAATCCCAAACCCAGAAGCTCTGGAAATCATCCTTAATTAATTTGGTGCCAAGACCTTACCTGAACTGTTGTGAAGGGTTTCAGATAAGGGACCTGCATGTTCCTAACGGGGCTGTGGGAGCCCAAGAAATGCTCAGGACTAAGTCGGAAAATTCTGAACAGTCCGTCAGGGGGTAAAAGTGACACTGCCTTCCTGGATGCCCCGGGCCGGGTCTGCGGAGTCGGTGTGGGCGGCTCGGCTGGGGAGCCCTGTGCTGACGGCCTCTGTTCTCCTCTGTCCTTAGAACCTGGGCGCCTCCGTCCTGGCCGGAGTGGCTGTGATGATCCTCATGGTCCCCCTCAACGCCGTGATGGCCATGAAAACCAAGACCTACCAGGTAGGCTGTCTGTCTCTGCGGGGTCCAGGCTGGGCCCTTGCTGGACACCTTCCCATGTGGGTTTAAGCTGAGTTCTTTCTGCTCGGGCCCAGGCTTCTCGGCCCCCTGTCCCCGTGGGAGTCCCCTGAAGACTGCTTTCCCAAATGCTCATGCCTGGGCTCTTTATCTGGAGTTCTGATTCCCTTAATATGGGCAGGGCCTGGGCATCGGTTCTTAAAAGCTTCATGAGTGACGACAATGGACAGCCAAGGTCGAGAGCTCCCGGAATAGTTAGACCTCGGAGGCCTGGTACCAAAATCACATCTGTGAGCCTCCGAGGATTCCTTATTTCCCATGGAATATAGTCGTTTGGATGTTTTGTGTGCCTTTTCAAAAGTGGAGTAAAAATTAACCCTGACTCCCCCCCCCCACCCATGACCATATACTAGGCCTTCAGCTGTTTTCAGAAATGCTTTTTTAAGTCTTAAAATATCCACATAACACAGTGCATGCTTTTGTCTTGGATGTTGAACGGATACACAAGTGTATAGATTAAAAGGGGATGTCCTTCCCCTTCCCTGGTCTCCCAGTCCCAGTGAACATGCCAGAGCAAAGCCTTCTAGAACTTCACGTGTATTTTAGAGAGATCTCACGACATAGTTAGGCCTGGCAGGCCTATGTGTTATCTGCAGGAAGATGTTAAACACGAAGGGGCCGTGTTCCCACTGCCCATGAGCTGCAGTCACTGACTTCGACTTCCTGTGGCTTAAAAAAAAGGAGTGTGCTCATCTGTGACACGGGAGTGACCACAGCACTCGATGATAGGGTCTTTGAGAGCCGTAAATGACCAGGTGCTTGTCAGATGCTTAGAAAAGGTCCTGGCATCTGGAAAATGCCAGGTGGTATTAGCAGCATCTAACGGTGGTACAGCCCCGGTAAAGAAACTAAAAAAATGCAGGGGAACAAAAGTCCAGCATTGTTATCTCTCTGGTGTTTGGATTAGTAGAGTAGGGCCCCTGCCTTCTTCCCTGGACACCGGAAACGTTCTTCTCGTTTCTGCTTCGCGAATCTAAATTTAATTGGCGTCTCTATCCAATGTAATGTGATCCAAAGCAGGTTTTGTTTTTTTTTTTCATGGTAAAAGAGAGTGAAGACTCCCAGGGTCCGGAGTAGGTTCAGAAGGATTGCAGGGTCGCTTCCCCACCCCTCCCGGGGTCTGGATGGCTGTGGGGTGGCCTGGCGAACCCCTGCGATGGTATTGATTGCTCTTGTCCCCGAAGGTGGCCCACATGAAGAGCAAAGACAATCGGATTAAGCTGATGAATGAGATTCTCAACGGGATCAAGGTGCTCAAGCTTTACGCCTGGGAACTGGCCTTCAAAGAGAAGGTGCTGGCCATCAGGCAGGAGGAGCTGAAGGTGCTGAAGAAGTCGGCCTACCTGGCAGCCGTGGGAACCTTCACCTGGGTCTGCACGCCGTTCCTGGTGAGTGAAGCCACGCCGATCCCGGCTGCCTCGCGTGCTGTGTTGCTGTGTCGGCATCCCGCAGTGTTCGTGAAAGGTCCCTAGTTAGCCAGGCCTTGGCCTCCCGCTCCTTTCCAAAGCGGCTGCCTCCCCCCGGGTCTATTTTATCCACAGCACTTAATAGCTTCCAGCCCAGGCACAGTCCAGAGTGGCCAGTTCAGGAACCGTGTGCTCGGCCCACAGGGGAAGAAGTACGCGCCGCACTGGGAGTCTGGCCTCTCTGCTTCCTTCCCTGGAACCTCTTCCTAATGAACCAGATGTGTCCTCGGTGCCGCAGGGGGGCAGCTTCACAGCATGAGCTTCCGATCTCTTGCCGACCGGTCACAAACCGTGAATCCGTCAGTGCCAGACACTCTGTAAAGTGTCCTCATTTGCTGTCTGTCTGTCTCCACTAGAATGTCAGCTCCAGGAAGGCAGGGGCTTGGTCTTCTCTGTTTATTGCTGCATCCTCAGCGCGTACAACAGTGCCCAGTAGGTGCTTGACTAGTGTTTGTCGTTCGCTGTTAAAACAACAATTGAAACCACACAGAAAGTCCTAAAATGAAAAGTACGTGGTCTTCCCTTCCATCTGTGTCTTTCCTCCAAAGTGACAGTTTTATGTATCTTTTTAGAAGAAAAATATTTATGGATATAGTTAGTAAAAAAAAAAAAATATTTTTAATATATTCAAATAGAGTCCTAGCATATTTAGTGTTCTGTTACCTTTTTTGTACTTTGATATATGACCTCTTAGTTTGTGCATTCGGATCTGTTTCATCTGTTTTATTTATTATTTTTTTAAATGTTTATTTGAAAGAGAGAGTGCACGTGACGAGGGGAGGGCCAGAGACGGAGGGAGAGAGAATCCCAAGCAGGCTCTGCACTGTCAGCACTGAGCCCGATGCAGGGCTTAAACTGCTGAACCCTGAGTTGGTGACCTGAGCACAGATCGAGTCGGACGTGGAACCGACAGAGCCGCCCAGACGCCCTGCACGTTCAGTGTGTGGATATGGCAGAGTTGACTTAAACCATCTCTCGTTGCTGACTTTCTAGGATGGGCCCTGGTCTTTGCTGTCATGATCCGTGCTGCCCTGAATGTTCCAATATACAAGTCGTGGGTCCTTTAATGGGTCTTTCCCTGGCTGGCCGACTTTAAAAAGTTTAAAGACAGGAGTAAAGTTTCTACCGCCTGAATGGGAGACCATATAAAGACGGACTGTGGAAACTCCTTAGGCACAGTGCACTGTTAAGAATAGTTAAGAATAGGGATGCCTGGGTGGCTGAGTCGATTGAGTGTCTGATATCGGCTCAGGTCATGATCTCACAGTTTGTGAGTTCGAGCCCCGCATCGGGCTCTGTGCTGACAGCTCAGAGCCGGGAGCCTGTTTCAGATCATCTGTTCTGCTCCCTTCCCTCCCACCCCTGCTGCACCGTCTCTCAAAACTAAACATTAAAGAAAAAAAAAAAAAAAGAATAGGGGTGTGTGGGTGGCTCAGTCGTTACGTGTCTGACTCTTGGTTTCGGCTCAGGCCATGATCTCACAGTTTCATGGGTTCAAGCCCCACATTGGGCTCTGCGCTGACAGTGGAGAGCCTGCTTGGGATTCTCTCTCCGTCTTTTTGCCCCTCCCCACTCACACGGTCTCTCTCTCCCTCTCTCTCAAAATAAATAAGCTTAAAAGAATTAAAAAAAAAATAGTTAAGTATGCCCCCGTGTTTGTTTTTTTCTTTCTGTCTTTGTATTCTTAACTGTATCATCATCTTAATGCCATGCTAATCATATGACTTCTCAGCCTCGTTCGTGAATGTATATTCTTATGGGAAGTTTCTGTGAACTGCAGTCACACATGTTCATAAACGTGAAGCTTTTCTGTTACAGTAGAATCAGCTTCATCTCAGCGGAGTCGCGGGTGGAGGGCTTAAGGAAACTCCTGCATTTTCAGTGTTTCTCGAAGTGTGTTCCTTCTGACGCTGGGTCTTTCGTTAGGCTCTGCTTCATGTCCCCCAGAGTCTGAACCCACACACAGGGCAGCAGGGTGGAAAACAGTTGTGCTCAAACTTGAGCCCACCTCAGGGACACCTGGGAGGCTTGTTGAAAGAAGATCAGGAGGTCTGGGTGGAGCCTGAGTATTTGCATTTCTGACGGGATCCTGGGAGCTACTGACTGCCTTTGGCAGGGGGTCACACTTTGAGAAGTGTGTGGCCTGTGGACCAGCAGCACCAACGTCACCAGGTTATTAGAAATGCAGCCTCAGGCCCCACCACAGACCGGCTGCAACAGGACCTGAATTTTAGCAAGTCCCTCACCCCACCCCACCCCTGGTGGTCAGTGTACACATTAACATTTGAGCAAGGCTGGTGAAAAGCACGTGGGCAGACGCTTTCTACAGAGAACCCCAGTGAACACTTGACCTTCTGGGCCGTGCGGTGTCTGCCACTGTGACCATGTGTGATACCTCCGTGGCGG
>NW_027531893.1:12356987-12364820 GCF_008692635.1 Crocuta crocuta
ACCTCCGTGGCGGGTGTGGCCATGCTCCTGTGAAAGCGTATCCATAAACCCCGAAATCTGAATTTCGTGTCACCATCCTGTGCCATAAAAGACTGCTATTCTGATAGTTAAAAAAAAAATTGTGTAACATTGTTCTGAGCTCATGGACCAGATGTACGCTGGTGTGGACCCCGGCTTGGGGTCTGGATGCCTCCTGAATTCTATGGCCCACTCATGATGTGACCCGAGGCCCATCAGTCTCCCTCCTTCCTCTGGGTTTTGGCAAGGGAAACATGCAGGGGTTAGGCCACAGGGGTGTCACGTATGGGCCCCTGCCTGCCCCCCACTCCATGCCCGGGTCCACAGCCAACCATGGGGCTCACTCCCAGGCAGTCCTCCAGGTGTGCTGTGAGCTGATTGCAGTTGGCCCACGAAGTGACATCTTTTAGCTGTTCTGGGACTCTGAGTGCTCCTCGGTCCTTTCAGGCGCACATGTGCCGGCATGCAGGGCTGGAAGGTTCTGTCAGCTCCTTCTTTCAGAACACTCCGGTCTCCTTAACTTGCCCCAGGGCTCTGACAGCTTTCTTTGATTTATAGAAGTAAACAGTATTAGATGATTGGATGGTAGTTATATAGGGTGTTCTTTTGATTATTTTCCTTTAAACTGTTAAATAGTTTAAATAGTTTCCTTTAAACTGTTTTTCCTTTCAACTGTTAAAATAGTTTCACTGTGTTTGGAACTGTTAAATATTCTCCTTTGTATCTGTGATTCTCTCTCTCTCTTTTTTTTTTTTAGTTTATTTTTGCTTATTTTGAGAGAGAGAGAGAGACAGACAGACAGAGAGCGCGAGCAAGCAGGAGAGGGGCAGAGAGGGAGGGAGCCAGAATCCCAAGCAGGCTCTGTGCCGGCAGCTCGAACCTCGAGATCATGACCTGAGCCAAAATCAAGAGTTGAACGTGGGGCCCCTGGGTGGCTGTGTCAGTTAAGCACCTGACTCTTGGTTTCAGCTCAGTCTGCAATCTCTCAGTTCATGAGTTCACGCCCCGCTTCGGGCTCTGTGCAGTGTGACAGCCAGGGGGTCTCCAGACTTTTGTCAGGTGTCGCTCAAGTCGAGGGCTGCTCTGCAGGGAAGGCCGTGGCCTTTTTCCTCTTCAGCCCCAGCCTCCTAGTTTCTCTCCCTGCGTCGGGTTTTGTTGGGGGCACAGGGCTTCCTCCTAGACCGGCATAGCAGTGACTATCCTCACAAATGAATATCTCTTTTATTTACTTTACTTTCATACAAGTGATGACAAATTGTAAAGAAGTCCAAGGTGTTTTGAATTGTACTTCTTAATAGGAAAAGATCTGTAGCCAGAGGGAGTCAGTGACAGGGTTTTTTTAATCTGTGGGTTTGATTGGACTTAGGGTGGGGAAGCCTTTTCCCAGGACCCTTGGCTCTGCACCCTGGGATCCTCTGACCCAGTGCTTAGTTTCTAGCCTGTCTCCTCACTTCACAACGTGCCGTCCCTTCACTTAACATCTCCTCTTCCTAGTCTCTGCTAGGAAGGAAGCCATGGCAGGAGACGGCACTGGCTTTTCTGACCCGTGAACTTGCGCTCGTTATGGGGGAGTGGGGCGGGGAAAGGCAAGGGCAGCGGGCTCCCGGAGGCGGAGTTCATTAAGCTGTTGGGCACGAGACAGATGAGCCTGGGTGTCACTTGGAGACCTTGGCCCCGGCCGAGACACCCAAGCCTCTGACTACATTAGGATAAAGTATGTAGCGTTCGGTTCCCTTGGAAGGTGTTGGCCTGTTCTTTCCACTGGCGAATTCCTGCACTTCAAGAGGGATGAGGTGTTTACCCCCCGGTGGGTGTGATGGAAGACAGAGGCCTAGGGAGGTCAGACAGGAGCAGGGATGCCATTTCACAGGATTAATGGGCCTGTTTTTCTGAAATACAGAGCCTGGCATCTGTCATGTACACTTAATGCACTTTGCTAAAATAGGATCCCCAGGCAGCCGTCAATATTTAGCATTTTCCATCTTGGAGGATTTATGAGCTTCTCGCCTTCTACTTGTACTGTGTCTCCCTTTGGTAGGATGGTTTTCATTCCATATGGCAAGTGTGTTTTGTGTACTTCTCTGCTGATCAGATCATACAGGGACCTTATCTTTTTTTTTTTTTTTTCTTTTACTTGTATCTCTAGACAGGTGTCTCTAAGACTTAGGAGACTGGGTAAATGGTGTGTATTCACTAAATGTCCTGTGGATGAATAACTGCATGAGTAGAAGATTTGCATCAGCCATGGGAGTTAGGAACTGTTTTGCAGTTGGCAGAGTTAGGAACTGTTTTGCAATTTCCCTCACATTGACTAGAGGGAAAAAAAAAAGTGGAATTTTTCAAGTCACAAGATTGAAAAGTATAGGAAAACACTGTTGTTGTTTTTTTTTAAACATTTTAGACTTTATTTATTTANCTAATCTCTTGAAATAGACCTGGAGAGCAATGTACTTTCCTCTTAGGACTGCCTTTGCTGCATCCCATAGATTTTGAATTGTTGTGTAGGAAAACACTGGTTTTGAGTATGACTGGGGTTTCAGGCATGGCTGGATCTAGGTGTTCCAAAGGGAATGACCCCCTCTCTTGTCTCTCACCTCTGCATTCTCCGCAGTATTTTCTTTCGGGCGGTGATTTATGGCTGAAATCATGGACTGAAATTGGGAGAGATTTTGGTTCCCTAAAGAAAAGTGGAATATCGTCACCAGAAACAGGAATGGATGCTGGGAAGATGGAAAGAGCACAGGTCCACACACACAAAAACCCCAAGATTTTTAGGGGAGTTGGGCTGGAACAGACAGCTCATCTGTGTGCTGCATTTCTCAACGTGGAGGTGCCCTTAGCTCTTGGAGAGGCACCCTTGTTCTTCACTGTTGGCAAAAAAACCTTCCCATCCTTGACTCTCACCCATCACAAGGCTGTGGCAGACCCCAGCCCCCCACTCGCCTGCAACCCCAGTCTTTGGGCTGCCCCCACTCACCTCCGCACACTTGCAGACACCCACTGCTGGAGAGAACTCGGTTAGTACCTGCTTCCCTAGATTGTGAGTCTCAGGAACGCCTAGCCTGCCTCACTCCTCAGCACACAGTGCTGGTACAGAGTAGGTGATCAGTTAGTAGTTGGTGAAGAATGACCTCCACTTCCTGGAGAAGCCAAGGCTGAGTAACTGATGGGTCACGTGATGTTGCTTACTCTCTCTGCGCGAATAATAAGTGCACCATATAGCATGCTAAACTGACATAGGGGCTGTGGGAGAGAAAGAGATTCGAGACGGAGCAGTCGGGAGGGCTTGCGGTTTTAAATTTTTTTTTTTAATGTTTTATTTATTTCTAGGAGAGAGAGAGAGAGAGAGACAGCGTGAGCAGGGGAGGGTCAGAGAGAGAGGGAGTCACAGACTGAAATAGGCTCCAGGCTCTGAGCTGGCAGTCAGCACAGAGCCCGACGCGGGGCTCGAACCCACGAACCGCGAGGTCATGACCTAAGCGAAAGTCGGACGCTCAACCGACTAAGCCACCCAGGCGCCCCTTAAATAGGATGCTTGAATGCCTCACTGAGGAGGTGACGCTTGAGTAAAGGCCCAGTGAAAGTGAGGGCTCCAACCAGGGAGAGGGAAGAGCACATGCAAAGGCCCTGTGGCAGGACTGTGCCCACCGCATAGAGGGAATAACTGTGGAGGCCACCAGGGATGGAAGAGAATCAGCGGGAGGAGGGGGGTGGATGATAGGAGAGGAGGTCAGGCATGTTACAAGGAAGGGATTTTACAAACCAGACCAGCCCTGGGGCCTGAGTCAAGACTTTTGGCTTCTGTACTAAGTAAAGTAGCCTGTCTTTGGAGAGGTGTTTTTTGTTCTTAGTTTTTTTTTTACTGAGACATAATTTACTGTTTTAAAGCATACAACCCAGTGGTGTTTAATATATTCACAAGGTTGTGCAACCATCAGCACTGTCTAATTCCAGAACATTCCCCTCAGCCCAGAAGGAAACCCTGTAGTCACTGGCAGTCACTCCCTGCTCCCCCAGCTCCAGCACACTCCAGCCTTTTTTTTTTTTTTTAATTTTTATTTATATATTTTGAGAGAGAGAAAAAGAACAAGCGGGGAAGGGGCAGAGAGAGGGAGAGAGAATCCCAAGCAGGCTCTGCACCACCAGTGTGGTGCCGGACATGGGGCTCGAACCCATGAACTGTGAGATCATGACTTGAGCTGAAATCGAGAGTCGGACGCTTAACCGACTGAGCCGCCGGGCGCCCCACTCATCTCTTTTCTGTCTCTGTAGATGTGCCTGATCTGGACATTTCATACCCTAGAATCACATAGACACGGTCTTTTGTGTCTATTCTGGCTTCTCGTTAGTTGAGCATCGTGTCTTCAGGGGCCATCCATATTGTAGCCCGGACCAGCGCTTCCTTCCTTTTTATGGCTGAATGCTGTGCCTTTGCACAGGTCTCCCTGGCGCTCTGTGAGCGGGAGTATCTTCAGATGAGAGGCTGGTGCGTCATGTGGCTTGTTAATGTCAGAGCCAGAATGGGAGCCGGCCTGACTTCGCAGGGCCTTGGCTTTGGGACCCCGTGAATAGATTCTTTGGAAAATGGACCGAGGAGTTTGGACCGAGTCCCATAACCAGAAATAAAAACAGCTGCCATATATTGCGTTGTACTGTGCGCCGGGCAGTGTGCTGAGCACTTTGGCAGAATGCCTGCTTTCTCACCGCCAGCCGCTCTGTGGCATTGGATTCCCGTATCGTGTGGGTAGGAAGACAGAGGCTTGCTGGGGGAGGGGAGGTACCGTGGCCAGGGTCGTGCAGCTGATACACGGCAGAGCTGTTGGTTTTCATTTTTTTTTAAAGTTTCATTTATTTCTAAGAGAGAAAAAGATTCAGCGTGAGCAGGGGAGGGTCAGAGAGAGAGGGAGACACAGAATCCGAAGCAGGCTCCAGGCTCTGAGCTGTCAGCACAGAGCCTGATGCAGGGTTTAAATCCACGAACCATGAGATCATGACCTGAGCCGAAGTCAGACGCTTACCTGACTAAGCCACCCAGGTGCCCCTGGTTTTCATTTTTAAGCTGTTACCCTCCCGTAGATCACAGGGAAATGAGGCAGCGGAGACCCTGAAAATGCCCTGGACCACTGCCACACCAGGGACAGGGACAGATATCCTGGCTTCCGGGCAACCTGCTCTGAGCTTAGAAAGGCAGGCGCCTGGGCACTTTATTTCCCCGCAGGGAAAGCCTTAAATGGCTCTGCAGTCCTGGGGCTAATGTGGGGGCGGGGACTTGTGTCCACCTGTTGGGGTCCAGGGTTGTGCAGGTTGCTTCCGATAGCGTGTCCCTGTTACGGGCCTCGCCCAGCAACACCTGGCAGCTCTGCTGCACTAAAGGGAGAGGCTGGGAAACCCACCTGGCGATCTCATGCCTCCCTCCCCAGCTGAGCAGCTGGGCCCTGGATCATTGAGGGCGGGCTCCCTTTGTCCTGGTGAGGGGGGTGACCTGCTCTGTCTCAAGCAGCTGAACCCCCGTTCTGGTCGGCGGGCAGCCAGGGTAGTTAAAGCCCAGAGGGCAGCCCAGTGCTTAATGCAAGTCTGACTTTGGCTGTTAGTTTTGTTTTCCCTTTTTTTTTTTTTTTTTTAATGTTTTACTTATTTCTGAGAGAGTGCAGTCAGGGAAGGGCAGAGAGAGAGGGACAGAGGATCCGAAACAGGCTCTGAACTGACAACACAGAGCCTGATGTGGGGCTCGAACTCAAAAACCGCCAAGTTCATGACCTAAGTTGAAGTTGGAGCCTCAACCAACTGAGCCATCCAGGCAGGCACCCCAATCCCTTTTTTTTTAACGTCCCTTTCCTGGGGACATAAAGTCATAAATTCTGTGAGCTGGAAGGCACTTGAAATAGCAGCGGTCACTGTCACCTGTACCCCCGTTTCACAGATCAGGCATGTGAGGCATGGGGAGAGGAGGTACCCAGCTCGGGGATTGTTCTAGGCACTGAGAATGCCGTTGCATACACACCAAGCCCCTGACTTTGTGGAGTTCACATTGTAGTGCAAGAGGCCGACAATAAATGCCTACAATCCTGTAATAAAAGGTGGCAGTAGGTGCTGTGATGAAAAATAAGCGGCAGCCTCTCCAGAGGGGCAGCGGGAGGGGCCGGGCCACTGTGACGGCAGGTCNAAGCTGGGGGCGGTTGAACTCCAGAATATCGGTGCAGGGCGCTTTGAAGAAGGTGCGCTCAGAGGCCGCGACTTTCAGCGCCTGCTCACTCATTTATCTAGTTCTTTAGTGCTTAGTGAGCACTCGCTGTGTGCTAGACACTCTGCGGTGTTTTCTCCTGCCTCCGCGGCCTGTCCCGGGGCAGGCCTGGCCACGCCACCCGGGGCCACGGGGCAGGCCTGGCCACGCCACCTGGGGCCACAGGCCAGTCCTGGACGCTCTGTCTACAGGTGGCCCTCTCTACGTTTGCCGTCTACGTGACTGTCGACAAGAACAACATCCTGGATGCCCAGAAAGCTTTCGTGTCCTTGGCCTTGTTCAACATCCTGCGGTTCCCCCTGAATATCCTCCCCATGGTCATCAGCAGCATCGTGCAGGTACGGGCGAGGCGGGGGGCTCGGAAGGGCCCACACATCCCCTCCCCACAGCTGCCTCTGCCTGACCGTCCGCTGTGCCCGGCCGGCGTGACAAGGCCCACGCTGTGGCTCGCGTGCTGGTTTGCTCCCTGCCCAAAGAAAGGAACCCGTTTTACCTCTTGACGAGGAACGCACACTGGAACACAGAGCAAATACCGAACGCAACCGGGCTTTCCCGTGCTTTGTAAGATTCTGAAATATTTTATCCTGTTCTGATCTGGTCTGTTCCGCCCCGCCCTGTCTTCTGCTTTTGCAAAGAATGTACCTTTTGACTACGTTGATTTCACAACCCACTGATAGGCCTCGACCCACCATTGGTAAAACCCCAACATGCCCACCCAGAATTACTAAAGTCCACACGGTGACTCCGTCAGAGGAAACTGTCCACTTAGTCACCGTGTGCGGCTCCTACACTTTCCTGCTGGTAATAGTTTTCATTTTTTTCTCCCCAGCGGAGAATGCGTTCATGTCAAANTCCGCTTGGTCATGATCTCACAGTTCGTGGGTTCAAGCCCCGCGTCGGGCTCTGTGCTGACAGTGTGGAGCCTGCTTCAGATCGTCTCTCCCCCCCAATCTGTCCCTCCCCCACTTTGGCTTTCTCTCTCTCTTGCAATAGATCAATAAGCTTTAAAAAAATAAATAAGCAAGCAAATAAAACTCCCTTTTATTATGAAAAAATTCAGACGTCCATACAAGTAGGGAGAGAACGGAATAGCATGGTGAACTCTGGGGAGCCTTCCCCCAGGTTCAACATTTTGTCACACTTCCTTCATCTAAGTCGTCTTGTCTGCTCTCCTCCCCCACTTCCTTCCTTCCTTTCTCTGCTGAAGAATTTTATTATTTATTTATTTGTTTTTAAAGAGTTTATTTTTAAGTAATCTCTAAACCCAACTCAGGGCTTGAACTCACAACCCCAAGATCAGGAGTCGCATGCTTCACGTACTGAGCCAGCCAGGCGCCCCCGAAGAGTTTTAAAGCAAATCCCAGACCTCTTGACATTTCGCCCATAAATGCTTCGGCATGAATTTTTTCTGCTTTGGTTTTATTTCCTCAACTTGTTTTTAGTGAGATAGAATTGATACGTAACGTTGCTGAAATTTAAGGTGTACGCAGCGTGTGGATTTCACATGTTGGTGTGTGCAGTAGGATTATACCGCTGCATGTTAGCTAACACCTCTCTCCTCCCCCCCCCCCCCC
>NW_027531893.1:12365738-12367634 GCF_008692635.1 Crocuta crocuta
CACATGATTCTCGTTTCCTTTTTCTGCTGGGAACCATTACGATGCTGTCTGTTAGCCAACATGAAGGTTGTACACAGTATCCTTGACTGTGATCGCTGTGCATTGTGTCTCAGGGACTTAGTTATCCACTGGGAGCACATTTTTGTTTCACTTTTTTTAAATGTTTATTTACTTTTGAGAGAGAGAGAGAGACAGAGCAAGCCAGGGAGGGGCAGAGAGAGGAGATGCAGAATCTGAAGCAGGCTCCAGGCTCTGAGCTGTCAGCACAGAGCCCGATGCAGGGCTCAAACCCACGGAATGTGAGATCGTGACCTGAGCCGAGGTCGGACGCTTAACCGACTGCGCCAGCCAAGCACGCCACCGGTGGCAAATTTTTACCCTTACACAGGACCACTGCCTCCGGTCGTTGTTTCTAAGTCCCTTGTCATCTAGGACAGTTCCCTTACCCTCTATTTAAATACGAGTTGTGGGCACTTAAAGGGAAACAAGCAGAACCTGTTCTGTTTTCGATTCTGAGGCACACGCTCTTGTAGGAAAGGCAGGGCCACCAGAGATGGGGAAGGATGTGGGCCCCTCCACGCCCAGGGGAAACCGCTGAGAGTTAGCCTCAGACTGTTTTTGCAAAAATGCTTTTAAAAATAACTGCAGCCTGTGATTGCCTTGTGTGCAGGCGAGTGTCTCCCTCAAACGCCTCCGGATCTTTCTGTCTCACGAGGAGCTGGAGCCCGACAGCATCGAGCGGAGGTCCAGCAAAGACGGTGTGTGCATTCACCTCCTCTGTGCCTCAAAGGCCGCCCTCGGGTTCGGCTCTGCCCCACGGCCTGTCTGCGAGGCCCCAGGGAGCTGGAGCTCTGCACGGGGTGGGGGGGGGGGCTTATCTCCCACCCCCCAGGCGGGTGAACTGCCGCTTGTTGCTGCGTGCTCGTTGAGAGGCGGCTGGGGGTGAGGCCTTCCACCCAGGGCCGGTTCCAGGGCTCAGATCTTGATTCTGTTCTGGGCGGATGGACAAACCGCGGACAGGGGTTGGGAGACTGACCAACTCCAGCCTCCTAGCTCTGTGTCCTTGGGCAGGTCACTTCACAGCTCTGAGCCTCAGTTTCCCCATCTGGGTAATGGAGACGAAGGTGCCTTTCTCTGGCAGCGAGTTGCATGGATTTGTCTTGCTGTCGCTTACTAATTGATCCGTTCCTTATCAGCCCCGAGAGTGGGGGCCTTCATCGTGGCTGTGTCTCCAAGCACCTAAGAATGAGCATTCCCAGCAGTGACTGCTCGCCCTGAAGTGGCAGCCCTTTTGTGCGCCTTCTGTTGTAAGGATGCGCAGGCACTAACCCCCCCACCACTCACCACAGCACACAGAGGGGCTGTGGAAAGCCCCGTTCTACAGGTGAGGGAAGTGGCCTAAGTGACTTGCCTGAGCGCACAGCTAAGAAGTAGAGTTTGGATTCGCACCCACAGCCAGTCAGTGGAGTCTGTGCTCCCCACTGAGATTCACTGAGCACCTACTAGGCACCCTGCATCACAGCTGTGTGTGGTCCGTGTCGTTATTACCAGTCCTGGTCGACAGATGAGGAAGGCGAGGCACAGAGAAGCTCTGTAACTTGCCCAAGGCTCTCCAGCTAGGACATGGCCACACAGGGGTTGGACCCCCACAGTCGGGCTCGGGAGCCTAGTAGATACTGTCCGAGTGACTGTGGATGTTGGTTGTGAGGTACGAGTAGTGCCTGGCACCTGGTGGGCCTTCAGGTACCTTCAGTGGTGTGGAAAACACTTAGCCAGGCCCTACTAGCCCAGGGGGTGTGGTGGCCAGTACTTCCCTGGTGTAAGAGAAGGCTGATCTGGGACATTGTCGACTCGCCCGGCTGCGGCCAGCTTCCTCAGCCTCTGCACTGTGGGGGG
>NW_027531893.1:12367732-12411037 GCF_008692635.1 Crocuta crocuta
AGTGCCTCACCGCCCCCACCACCCCCGCCAGTGTTGACAGCCGCAGATGTCTCTAGACATGATGTCCTCTGGGGGCAAAGTTGCACTGGTTGAGAACCACTGCTCCCTGGATGCTGGAATCTTCCCGACATCCCCAGCCTAATGGTTATCAGTTTGTTCCGTCCTGAGGACCAGTCACCCCCCACACCCTCCTGCCCTCAGGACCAGNACACCCTTCCGTCCTGAGGACCTAGTTCCTCCCCCCAACTCTTGATCCTGAGGGCTTAGGGACTAAGCCCCCCCGTCGATGGTACAGTGCCATCTACTCCTGGGTCACATTTCTCTGCCTAATGCAGGGCTGACATTAGTTTCAGGTCAGTAAAGTTGCTCATGATTCCCTACAGGTGTCTTGTTGCGAAACCAGGCCTCTGGAAAACCCCGAGGCCTCCTGGTATGGCCTGGCCCTCAGCACCCCCTTCCCTCCCTCATGACAGTCTCCTAGGCTGTTGACTTATTGAGATGTTTATCCACACTCTCTGGGTGCCAGACAGGGCCACCTTGGCAGCTCCCGGCAGCATCGTGGTTTTCTAGCTGGCCTCGCTCAAGTGGCTTTTCTTTAAATTCCTTAAATAGCACCTTCCCATTTCCTCCTTGGCCTGGGTCGCACGGGGACAGGGAGGGCTGGGGACTGAGCTCGTTAGGTTAGGTTAACCAGTAACTTCCTCTTGCAATGGGCTTTTGTTTCTCTGTTGTGTGGGGGAATTTATTTCTTTATTTGACAGCTTAAAAACACACACCCGTCTTATCTCTAGGTGGTTTTAAGGAGGCTCATAGTGAAGTGTCAAAATTGTTTTTTTTTGTAAGTAAGGGGCATAAAGTATAAAAGGAGAGAAGGAGAGGGAAAGTGAAGGAAGAGGTGCCGGGAGCTTAGAAGCCCGAGGAGCTGTTATCCACAAAACTCCGGCTCTCTTATCCCGTCCACCCCGTGATACCCACCTCCCGTTCCACAGCCTGCTTTTGCACAGTTCCTGTGGCTGCTGTTCCAGGAAGAGGGACCTGCCATGTGAGCAGGGGCGGAGGGAGAAGGGGTCCAGGGAGGTGCATTAGGATGTCACCCTGTAATCCAGGAGCTGTGGGCCAAGGGTGCCACTTTGAACATAAAGGAAGGGCATAGAGGGTGGTGAGGGTCAAGGGCAAGCCCCGTCTGACGGAGACAAGTGCTTGCTCTCGTTGACCTTGGCTTCTGCCCAGCACCCCACCCCACCCCCCACAGAGCTGCCCGATCCTCCCCAAGGGAGGCCCCGGAGCTTTAAGTAAACCCCCGGGGGGTCCCCCCACCCTGTGCGAGATGGGCATCTGGATGGCGCAAGCTTCAAGGCACAGCCCTGTTGTGGTTTCCTTCTGCTTCGTAGGTCTGATTGAGGCTCTTTAGAAACCAGAATGATGTAACCAGATAATGCCTAGTGCAAGTGTCTAGCACCTGCCATTGAACTTTTAAAAAGATAAGAGAAAAAAAAGCTAGAGCCTCCTGCTCATGCTTAGTCCCAGGGCTTCGTCTGTGCCTGACATGTTGTCTCTGGTGCTTTTCAGGTGGGGGCACAAATAGCATCACTGTGAAGAATGCCACGTTCACGTGGGCCAGGAATGACCCTCCAACACTGAATGGGTAAGCCAGGACGTGGAGAGAGGCAGGGGGCTCTGGTCACACGTGGATCCCAGCCACCCTCTAGCTCTGTGACTCTGAGGCCTTTCTGGGAAATTGGTCTAGCCATACCTGTTAGGGCTGCGGGAAGGAGCAGATGAGAGGGTGCGGGCACAGAGGGCTCCCTTGTATTGTAAATGACAGAAACCTTGCACAGATGGGTTTAGGAAACAGTTTTTGGATCGCATAACCGAGAGCCACTCTCAGGTACAGCGTGATCCGGGGTCTCCGTGCCGTCAGGATTCTCTCCGTCTTGTCTTTGTTCGGTTTCCCTGTGCGCTGCTTCCTTCTCACGCTGCCTCCCCAGTCATGGCGGCAAATGGCCCCATCAGCTCCCGGTGTACCTCTTACCTGGGTGGGAGACCCAGCTGGCCCTTACTGGCCCGGGTCGGGCCATGTGCCGCTCCCCACGCCAGTCCCCGTGCTAGGAGAGAGATCCCTCGTCTACCAGGCTGCATCGAAGGCGTGAGGCTCCAGGTGGGGCCCCTGAATGGAGTTCTTGTCACAGGGCTTTGCTGGGATGGAATTGTCCTCTCCAAGACCCCCCTGCTGCCCAAGTCACCCTTCCCGGCCACCTCCCCATCTGGCACCAAAGCCCGCGGTATCCAGGAATTGACCCGGTTCCCCAGGCAACTAACTGGTCAAGTGCCTCCTAGTTCTTTCTGAACTGGGGAGGCCTTGCTCAGTGGCTCTGTCAGGCTTCCCCAAAGGAGTCCCCAAAAGGCCCAGAATGGACCTTTTTAGGGGCCAGATTTATCCCCCATCCCCCTTCACAATCACCCCCTCTCTGGGTAGCCGAATTATTGCTGTGTGTTACCTGAGGAAGCAGGAGGGACAGACTCTTTGTAAACTTCTTTTTGCATCTGGAAAATTCATGGTGGGGCTGCGTGCTTGGGAAGCTCTTCCTTATGTCTGACTGAAGTCTGCCTGCCTCAGTCGTTGCTTTGCTCTCTCGTCTGCCTCCCTCGTCTTCTTGTTCCACGCGCCCCGCCCCACCTCCGCTCTTGAGCTCCCCATACCTTTCCCAATCCAAGCCTTTTCTCTCCTTATCCTATAAAAATAATCCATTCTCCCCTGGGGTTCCCCTCACCCATCCCCCCTCAGCACAGGAGCAAAGCATAACCGGTATGACCGAATAGCAGGTTCGTGAGCGTGAAACAGTCCGTGACGGCAAAATCCAGCAGCATTTCTACTCCTGTGTTGCCGTAGTAACGCATCCACTGGCAAGCACAGCCAGCGTGAGTCAGCCCGGAGAGGCCGCGGGCTCGGGGTGCCGGCCCTTCCCTGGTGCGTGCAGTCTGCCCCGGCTTGGCGGCGACTGGCCCGTGGCCTCGGTCAGGTGGTCTTGCCAGCAGAGCCCGGAGCTTACTGTAGTGCTTGGCACCACCGTTCCTCAAAGGATGGCTTCGGTAGGGATGTGTTTCTCAGACTCCGGTGCGGCCACCACGGGGCCCCCTTCAGACCCCGNTCCTGTGCCCATTTCTCAGGCCCTGACCGCACCTGTTAGTCCACAGCCTCGGCATCCTCCTAAGCTGTTCCTGGGTTTCTGCGTCCGGTGCTGCTTACCTCCTTCGGAGCCGCATCGAGGCATCTGTCTGTCCCCGGGTGGCTCCCTGAGCGGGACCTGACTGCCAGGTGATCCCCGCTGCGTCTGCTTCTCTAAGACACCTACATGCCTGGCCCTCGCTCGTCCCCTGAGCTAATAAGCTTAGCAGTAGGGACGGCGGGTCATTTCCAGAAGGCTCCTACCAGCCCCGCCGTCCGCCTCTCTCCACTCTGGGTACGTCCAGCTCTGGTGGGTCACCGCCTCTTCAGGCAAGGGTGTGGCTGAGGCAGAGCACGTTATGTCATTTCAGCATTACCTTCTCCGTTCCGGAAGGTTCCTTGGTGGCCGTGGTGGGCCAAGTGGGCTGTGGAAAGTCATCTCTGCTCTCAGCACTCCTGGCCGAGATGGACAAGGTGGAAGGGCACGTGGCTATCAAGGTAGGACGAGGACTGGGGGAGGGGGAGGGGGCGGTGCCGGCCTGAGAGGAAGGTCAAGTGCGGTGCCCTGTTTTGTTTCACGGCGGCCCCTGTGCAGGAAGTGAGAGCAGCGAGGTCTCCCTCCTCCTCTCTCGTTCTCCCTGCTCTTCTCTGTGCCCCAGAAGGCAAGAGTTGTGTCGCTTACCCCTGCTGGATCCCAGCACCGAGAATAGTGCCCACAGCAAGTAGTAGATGCTCAATAAATACTCCGTAAACACACCAGTGCTCCCTGGTCCACTCACTGTCTCTAACCCTCTCCCCATCTCTGGCCCTTAGAATGCATCTCGTGGCCTCTCTTGATGCGTGAGTCTTTCTGGCTTGTTCTGTCTGTATGTGGATCTCTCTGTGTATCTCTGTATAAATGTAACAAAACTTAAAATTTTTGATTTGTGTCTTTGGGATATTCTCTCAGAGAATTCTTTTTAAGGGAACTGTTTAAATTCCGAGTGGTCCCTTGAATTCTTAATAGAGGACTAGAAGAACTAGAGTTTTTTGGTTTTTAAATACACAGGACTTCGAACTAAGTTGAAATATTCCCCAAGAGAGAGTTTAAGAGGCTGCTTTAGTGAACAAATGAGTCTCGCTGGATGTCAACAGCCCTGTTTGGCATTTAGCGGAGTCCCCATGAAGGACTTTCCCTGGAGTAGAAGGCTTCCCTCCAAGTTTCCTTGACATCGGCATTTCTGGGAGTGTGGTCTGCTGCAGGCTCATCTTGCGGTTGAAGAATAGAGACTTCCGGGCTTAGACGGGCTTGGGAGACCATGCAAACGCAGATCCCCTCTGTCCTGGAGAATTAAAATAAACATGAATCAAGTAAAGGTTCTGAGAAGTCCCGCAAGGAGAAGAAAACTTATTTAAGTCTGGTTAACTGAGTGTGCTCCAGGCGTGCTTGCTCGTACAACTGTTTGCATCCTCAGAATTACTGTCTCTCGGAATCCCGTCTTAGGAATGCTGGTGTATGCAGTTGTTTTTATTTCAGAGCAAAGTCCGTTTTTTTGTTTTTGGGGTTTTTTGTTGTGATTTTGTTTGTTTATATGAGACCCTTTAGCCTGGTATGCATTCATAGAAAGGTGTACGTTACACTAGTTGGGTCTAAACTAAAGGCATTTAGCTGTTGTTTTCAGAAATGTCTCATCGCTGCTTTTAAAGTACACATTGTAGAGTAAGCTTAAAGGGCAGGGTAGCCTGCGTTGCTGGAAGTGAGCTCCAAACCATCCACATTGTGTCCTGGTTCGTTGATGGCTTCCCATCATGGCAGCGCTCCTGACGGTGCGAGCTGGCTGGTTTTCTGCTGCAGTGGGGTGTCCGATGCGGTGTGGTGTCGAGCAGCATTCCTGACCTCTGTCCACTAGATGCTGGTGACAACCAGGAGGGTCTAGACATTGTCAGATGTCCCTCGGAAAGCAAAATTGCCCCTGGTTAAGAACCACTATTTTAAAGTTAAAAAACAAAAAAAAAAGCTTTAAATACAGAAATGATGGATCTGGAAGTTGAGGATGCACTGAGTATTTAGTTTGATGAGTTGATAGACTTCTCTGACTGGTTATTTTGCCCTGCAAAGGAGCATGCTAGAAATGTGCTGAAAGTATTAATTTCCTCCAGGTATTTTTATTTGTGCATATACCGTGTCTGAATTATCTGCAGTTCTCTGGTGAGGCTTTGTGACATTTTGGTCTCTTGTAAGTTAGAATAATAGTTAAGTTTAGTTATTTATCTGAGAATGAAGATTGGGATTTGAAATACCTGCATCTCTCTCCCAGCCTTGTCCCTCTAGAATTCCCTTATGTGAGAATCTTCGCTCATAGGGGCGCCTGGGTGGCTCAGTCGGTTAAGTGTCCAACCCTTGGCTTGGGCTCACGTCATGATCTCATGGTTCGTGAGTTCAGGCCCCTCATTGGGGGTTTGCACTGACAGCACAGAGCCTGCTTGGGATTCTCTCTCCCTCTCTCTCTGCTACTCGCATGCATGTACACCTACTCTCTCTCTCTCTCAAAAACAAACATTTAATAAAAACAAAAGAATCTTGGGGTGCCTGGGTGGCTTAGTCGGTTAAGCGTCTGACTTTCGCTTAGGTCATGATCTCGCGGTTCATGGGTTCGAGCCCCGTGTCAGGCTCTGTGCTGACTGCCAGCTCAGAGCCTGGAGCCTGTTTCAGTCTGTGACTCCCTCTCTCTGACCCTCCCCTGCTCACGCTGTCTCTCTCTCTCTCCTAGAAAAAAAAAAAAAAACATTAAAAAAATTAAAAAAAAAAAAGAAAGCATTGCAAAAAAACAAAAGAATCTTTGCTCTCCTTGCCCTTCCTGTGAAGCACACACTCCTCCCCAGAACCCCTAGCCTGGTGTGAGCAGGTCCCTGCTGCGCTCCAGCTCATTCCTGCCTGTCTTCCCCTTCACACCATGTTCCAGTCATACTGGCCTTCCTGTTCCTTGGATGTGCCGGGTTCTTCTCATCTCGGGGCCTTTGCACATGCTGTTCCCTCTGACTGGCATGCTCTTCCATCTCCTCTTTGTCACACCAACTTACTGTTACCTGTTGGTCCTTTTTTAGGACTTTTTAAAATTACTAAAATACATGACACAAGTGCCCTCACCCCAGCCCTTACGCTCATGACATTCTTGGCGCTCTATCACATGGAAGTGAACACCGAACTTTTGAAACATGAGTTGACATAGAAGTCCTTGCTTACATTTCATCAAGGATATTTCCCCAAGGAATCCTTCCCTGACGACCCAAGCTAGGTCTCCCTTCTTTTTTTTTTTTTTGTTTTTTTTGTTTTTTTTATTCATTTTTTTTAGGAGAGAGAGAGAGAGAGACAGCGCGAGCAGGGGAGGGTCAGAGAGAGAGGGAGACACAGACTCGGAAACAGGCTCCAGGCTCTGAGCTGGCTGTCAGCACAGAGCCCGATGCGGGGCTCGAACCCACGAACCGCGAGATCATGACCTGAGCGAAAGTCGGACGCCTAACCGACTAAGCCACCCAGGCGCCCCGCTAGGTCTCCCTTCTTAAAGGACTTTTTTAAAAACTTTATTTTGAGAGAGAGACAGAGAGAGGGAGAGAGAGAATGAATCCCAGGAAGGCTTCACGCTCAGCACAGAGCCCAATGCAGAGTTCAGTGTCACAATTGTGAGATCACGACCTGAGCTGAAATCAAGAGTCAGATGCTTAACCGATGGAGCCATCCAGGCTTCCTTTTAAAGACTTTTTATTTATGTATTTATTTTTGTTTATTTATTTTAAAGTTTCTTTATTTATTTTGAGAGGGAAAACAGCACGAGTGGGGGAGGGGCAGGGAGAGGAGAGGAAGAGAGAATCCCAAGCAGGCTCCATGCTGTCAGTGCAGAGCCCAGTGCAGGGCTTGAACCAGTGAAACTGAGATCATGACCTGAGCTGAAACCAGGAGTCAGTCACTTAACCAACTCAGCCACCCAGGCGCCCCTTAACTTTTTAAAGGACTCTTTTTTTTCTCTCTCTCTCTCAACATTTACCCGACTGTGATCAAATAATTTTTTTTTTTTAATCAGGTCAGGGACTTCTTTTTTTTTTTTTTTAAAGTTTGTGAGAGAGAGAGAGAGAGAGAGAGCGAGAGAGAGAATCCCGTGCAGGCTCAGCACTGTCCCTGTGGAGCCTGAATTGGGGATAGAGCTCACCCAGTCAGGGCTTGAAATCATGAACTGTGAGACCATGACCGAAGCCAAAGTTGGATGCTTTACCTACTGAGCCCCCAGGTGCCCACCGTCAGAGGCACCCCCCAATGTCAGTGGCTCAGAGGCACCCCCCATGTCAGCGGCTCATCCCTCCCCGTCAGGGGCACTCCCCGCACATCAGCGGCTCACCCCCCCGTCAGAGGCACCCCCCGCATATCAGTGGCTCACACCCCCATCAGAGGCACCCCTCCACGTCAGCAGCTCGCTCCCTCCCGTGTCAGAGGCACAGCCCCCCCCACGTCAGTGGCTTGCCCCCCCACATCAGAGGCATGCCCCACATTAGAGGCACCCCCTCATGTCAGTGGCTCACCCCCTCCCCCCTTCATAGGCACGCCACACGTCAGAGGCACCCCCCCCACCTCAGAGGCACGCCCCACGACTCTCGCCCCTCTCGAGGGGCAGGAGTTATTCACTGCTGGAGGCTTTCCATGAATACTTACGAAGTACAGGGCTGTAGTTGCGACAAGGCAGGTTTCCGCCCTGGATTCCTGCTGTTAGGGTGGGGTCTGACCGCACGTCTGGCCTCTGAGTCTGTCGTGACTCAGTTTCCCCCTTGCCAAAACAACGGGTGTGATAAAAGCATCTCGGGAAGTAGAGTCCCCCCGGGGAGTAGAGGGCCCGCTCCACCTCGTTAACCAAGTCTGTCTGTCTCTCTGCCCTCTGTTTTTGCCGCCTAGGGCTCAGTGGCCTACGTCCCCCAGCAGGCCTGGATTCAGAATGATTCTCTCCAAGAAAACATCCTTTTCGGACGCCCGCTGCAGGAGCGGTATTATAAGGCTGTGATCGAAGCCTGTGCCCTCCTCCCAGACCTCGCAATCCTGCCCAGTGGGGACCGGACGGAGATTGGAGAGAAGGTCAGTCGGCGCGGCCCCGGGAGGGGTCAGCCGCTAAGTCACAGGGGCTGGGGCTGAACGCTTACTCTCCCTTCTGACCACGGTTGGCGGGCCCACGCTGGGCTCAGCCGGGCAGCTCAGCCCCACGCCCAGAGTCTGCCCCGCATGGCTCCTTGCTGCGGCTTCGCTGAAGGGGTGGTAGCTCTACCGAGGGCGCCCTTCTCATGGTGACAGCAGACTGCCCAAGAGACCAACTAAAACCCAAGATGTCCCTTAACGCATATTGTCCTTTTCACTTGGTTGAACTGAAAGATAAGAGAGCAGGAAGTGCCCTTGACCTTTGCAGTCATGTGACTGCAGAGTCACGTGACGGTGCTCTACAGGGAAGAGGGGTGCCAGTGATTCAAATGTCCACGATCCCTTCCAGAGCAATGATAATCATAAAAATAATATGGTAGCCAATGTTGTTGGGCATTTACTGTGCACCAGCTACGTGATAGACATTTTACTTGTATTTTGTCCTCACAGCAAGCCCAGGCAGTGGGATTGACTGTCATTTGCTTTGTGGTTGAGGAAGGGGAGGCATGGGGGGCTAAGTGACTTGCCCAAGGGCCTTCCCACTGATGTTTATTTTTTGAGAGAGAATGCGAATGTGGGAAGGACAGAGGGAGACACAGAACCTGAAGCAGACTCCAGGCTCTGAGCTGTCAGCACAAGGCCCGACGTGGGGCTCGAACTCACAAACCACCCGAGCCAAAGTTGGACGCTCAACCGACCTGAGACACCCAGGTGGCCCTGAGTTAGTTGTTTTAACGCACGTGTCTCTTCCTGCCACGTGGAGACTCCTCATTCTCCCTGTCTGGCTGCCGGCACCCAAGTCTAGAGTGAGAGTATATGGCTGCGTCTGGCATCTGCCCCGGGCCGAAGAGTGTGGCCAGAGTGGCCGTCTGAAAGAACCTGGCTGCCAGGACCCCCGCTGGGTGCCTAGGGAGGGCGGGCACCTCTCACGAGAGACTGGGCCCTGTTAACCCGGCGGGCGTCCCCTCGGGCTCCCCAGCCACATGTGGAAGTGACAGTGGGTGGTCTGCAGGCCGAGGGACAGCTGTGACCGCTGCTGTGCGCTCCGCGTTGTGCCCTGATGCGAATGAGGAATCGGTGCCCTTCCTGCTGGTGAGTGGGGGTGGATGGCGGCACCCCCAGAGTCCAGCCCACCTTGGCCCTCTGTGGTTTCACAGTGAGCGAGAGGTCACAGCCAGCTCGCCAAAGCGTCCGCTGTTAACTAAAGCAGCCGTGGCGGTAGCAGTAAGATCATTGCTGTGTCAGCTGGAGCCTTGTTAGACTCCAAGGTCAGGAGCCTTCGTTGTCGCCCCTGTGTTTTGGGGCTGCGAGCCACCCCTTGCTGAATGCCTGCTCTGTGCCAGGTGTCCGCTCGGGCTCACAGCGGCTCCGGTTTCCCTTATGCCTATTTTAGGGTTGAGGCTGGACTCCACGGTCGGCCTTGAGCCCCGTCCGTGCAGATGCAGTCTCCTGCCTCTGCTTCCTGCCCAGACGGTAGGAGGCAGTGCTGCTCCGGGGCCACCAGCCGGGCCTGCTGCCTCCTGAGCAGGCTCCCCCCTGCCCCCGCAGGTTGCACGGCTCCCTAGGAAACGTGCCCTTGTGCTCTGTCTCTCCCCAGGGCGTGAACCTGTCCGGGGGCCAGAAGCAGCGTGTGAGCCTGGCCCGGGCCGTGTACTGTGACTCTGACATCTACCTCTTCGACGATCCCCTGTCAGCTGTGGACGCCCACGTGGGAAAACACATATTTGAAAATGTGATTGGCCCCAAGGGGATGCTGAAGAACAAGGTAGCTGCCGAAGGGGCAGGGCTGTCTGGCCTCCTCGCGCATCGACTCAGTCAGAATGTGCCCCCTCTGGGAATTCATCACGTCCCACTCTCCAGGATTATTTTATTATTATTATTATTATTATTATTATTATTTTAATGTTTATTTTTGAGAGAGAGACAGAAGATGAGTCGGGGAGGGGCAGAGGGAGAGGGAGACACAGAATTGGAAGCAGGATCCAGGCTCCCAGCCATCAGCACGGAGTCTGATGCGGGGCCCAAGCTCAGAAACTGTGAGATCATGACCTGAGCCAAAGTTGGATGCTCAACCGAGCCACCCAGGCGTCCCCTCCCCCCCTTTTTAATTGGACTTGAGAACACATTTCTAGTGCTTCCCTTGGATGACTTCCTGGGACAGCTTTCTTGCTCTCGTCCTTCTAGGGGGACGTCCTTGTCACTGACTTGAAGTCCGTGCCTCCACTTGGCCAAAGGAGACTACTCTTCCCGATTTAATAATGCGTGGCTTCGCAGAGGGAAATCCTGCCCCCTCTGACTGATGAGGCAACTCTCCCTTCCCTGCTCAGGTGGCTGCAGGCTGAGGGACAGAGGTTTGGAGCAGGAAAAGTGCCTATAGCATCTGAACAAGGCAGGAAATGCAGCGTCTTCCCTTTAGTAGTAGTATTATCATCATCGTCATCATCGTTTTTAGGGGAATTATAGGATTTTTGGGAGGAAGTACTGCTTTTCTGTGTTTTTTTTCTTCTGAAGAAGTAACACATGTCCAGGGGGAAAATAGAGGAGATTCAGAAAAATACAACAAAGAAAGAAAAAAAAAGCAATTTTCCACAACCCCACCTCATGCAGATTTTTTATTTCAAGTCTTCAAAAGTTTTTTACTACGTTATGTCATGCGTATACATGGTGGGCATCCGTGCCACTTAAGCTGTGGTGAGCATCCGTGCGCACCACACAAATTCTGCATCAGCGTGATTCTTGGCTGAAAAGTTTTGTTGTCAAAAATCTAAAACTCAGAGTGTAAGAGTGTGTAAATAAAGCAAAAAAAAAAAAAAAAAAAAAGAACACANGCTATAGCATCTGAACAAGGCAGGAAATGCAGCGTCTTCCCTTTAGTAGTAGTATTATCATCATCGTCATCATCGTTTTTAGGGGAATTATAGGATTTTTGGGAGGAAGTACTGCTTTTCTGTGTTTTTTTTCTTCTGAAGAAGTAACACATGTCCAGGGGGAAAATAGAGGAGATTCAGAAAAATACAACAAANACTTGAGGGCCTGTCTTGAGAGCAGGGGCCAGCAGGCTGCTTGCTGCCTGGCTCTGCACCACCCTGGAGCCTAGAATGGTCTTTACATTCTTAAGTGGTTGGAAAAATCTGGAGAAGAAAGTATTTTGTGACATGAAAATTGCATTGAGTTTAAATATTAGCATCTGTGTATTTATATACACATATCATATAGACATACATTTATTGGGACACAGACTATCTTTTTCCATCTTATGTACGGTCTCCATGACGCTGCGGCAACGCAACCGCTGGTTGCTATAGTAACCGAGGGAGGCATAAAGCCTAAAGTATTTACCATTTGGCCCTTTAAGAAAAAGTTTGCCAACTCGTGTCATTTGATGAACGTGCTTCCAAACTTGGACTCAACTGGATAAAATATAGACAGACGTACAAATTTTGCAGTGTTTTTTTGGAGATGGCGGATTACTTAAAAAAAAAAAAGACGAAGCCCTTGCACACAGATTGTTTTGTATCTGTGTCACTTTTTTATTCACGCACACATGCATGGTGCCGTGCTGCCCTGTCCTGCCTCCCGCTCATCCTTGAGATTTCTCTTCACAAATAGGCTTCCCCGTCTGTCACCCTTGTTAAAGCGGCAGCTTCCCACCCTCGGCCTCGTCCCCCCCAGCACACGCCGTGTTGTACTTGTACTGGTCCTTTCTCCCCCACCCAGAAGTGGGGCTGGGGTCTGCGTCCCTCCCTGTGGGCCCCCAGCTCCTGGCAGGTGCGTGTTGGGGGGAGGCACCCACAGACTGGGGCGTCCCCGGCACTCAGATGTGCGCTTGGCCAGCGAGGCGTAGGGAATCGCGCCCGTGCCCGGGGCGCTGACTCGCCGTCCCCGCTCTGCCCGCAGACACGGCTCCTGGTCACGCACGGCATCAGCTACCTGCCGCAGGTGGATGTCATCATCGTCATGACCGGAGGCAAGATCTCGGAGATGGGCTCCTACCAGGAGCTGCTGGCCCGGGACGGGGCTTTCGCCGAGTTCCTGCGCACGTACGCCAGCGCGGAGCAGGATCCGGATGACGGTACGGCCCCCGCTGCCTCCCGCAGGCCGCCCCTCGCCCCTCCGTGCAGCCGGTCGGCCCTGGGCCAGCCCCTTCAGGAGCCCCCCGTTTCCGGGCTGAGCTGAGAGGGAGTCCCAGCCCAAGTCCTGATTCTCTGCTGCGACGTGGCTTTGGGCCGACCTTCAGTGTTCTCGTGGGCACGTGACAGGGCCCTCAAGAGGCTGTGGGAAGCGGTGACGCGTGATCCGGAATAGATGCAGGTCGTGGCAGTCGGCAAGACCCGGGTTTGCATCCCGCTTCCCCTCTTACTGGGGTCCCCCAAGCCCGTCTGAGCCTCAGTTTCCCCGCTGATAATAACAGAACAAGCTTCTGGCACTTGGTGGAGACTTCACAGCTGAATTCCAGGGAGCCCGGGGCGGGGTGCCTGGCACAGGGCATTTGGCCCATGACAGCCGCCGTCATTACCCGCGCTGGGAAGAGTGCCCGTCATTTAACCCCATGCCTTTGGCACCTGCCAGGTCGTGCGGCGCTGCCCTTCCCAGCTGCCGCACCGGTGTGCCCTCTCAGGCCTGGGTTCCGAAAGCTGGGACCTCACCGTGTCCTTACTTGAAGGCTTCTGTGGGGAGACTTCTAAGAATCCGTTCTCTCCTCTCAGTCGGCTTCAAATTCAGGGGATGGGTTTGCAACCTTTGGGCCACCCTGTGTCTCATCCGTCGGACTGGCATCTCAGGCCCCTTGCCTCCCCTCTCCTTGGAGTTCTGACTCGACAGAGAGGGGAGAGGTCATCTGACACCTTTGCTACTTGGCTTTCAGCTGTCGCTAAGAAGAATGAAGAAAAGAGAGATCGCTCTTCTGGCCCCGGTCTCCTATCTCCAGGAGCTAATTACAGGCTCCCCGAGCCTCCGGGGCACGCTCCTTACGTACCTTCTCCCCCAGGGAGGCCTCGGACGGACTGTCCACCGGGGCGGGGCTGCAGGACTGCCTCGTTGGGCATTTGCACGGGCGCTTTTATTCTAGGAGCTGGGACGCCCGGCTTGCTGAGTGTTTCCTGGGACCCCTGTTCTGTGCCGGAGCCCCTCACTGACCCCTTCCGATGACTCACGAGGGAGCAGAATTGTTATTCCCAGTTCACTGGTGGGGAAACTGAGGTCTGGGGAAACCTGTCCCTTCTCTGTCAGGGACCGCCGGGTTTCTGTAGCTGTGAATGGGGCTGGTCCCTAGGAAAGAGCTGTTTACTCTTCATCGATGTAGTCATTCAGACTTTTATTAAGCATCTACTACGTGTTGAGTGCTTGTATTAAGTCCCTAGGGCTGCCTTGACAAAGCGCCACAGGCTGAGTGGCTTAAGCAGCAGAAATGGAATCTCTCACAGTTTGGGAGACGGGAAGCCAGAGACCGAAGTGTTAGCAGGACTGACTTTCTGAGGCTCCGAGGGAGAGGCTGTTCCACGCCCACCCGTGGGTCTGTAGATGCATCACCCCAATATCTGCCTCCGTCTTCACACAGCGTCCCTTGCGTGTTTCTGTCTAGTTTCCCCTTTTATAATGACCCCAGTTATATGGGCTCAGGGTCTGCCCTAATGACCTCATCGAAACTCCTTACACTTGCACTAACCTGTCTCCAAATACAGTCACAGTCAGGGGTCCTGGGGCTGGAAGTTCAGTACATGAATTCCTAGAACAGTTCCGCTCCAGGTTCTGGAAGGGCAGAAGTGAATGCCGTCTGGACAGACCCCCACCCCCGTGGAGCTCAGGGTCTGTTGGGAGGAAAGGGCAAAGCACAGATCAAGAAGCAAAGGTCACACAGAGCGGTAAGTGCTGTGACAAAGAAACTCACACGCAGGACGATGAGCTGGGGAGTGATGAGCAGGGCGGCCAGAGACGCCCTTTCTGAGGAGGGGACGGTGGCCAGGAAAGTTGCCAGCAAGGAGAAAACATGGGCAACAGCGTTGTGACGCAGGGAACAGCAAGTGCACAGGCCTCGGGCCCGGCGCGAGGTCAGTTGTTGAGGGAACAGAAAGGAGGCCGGTGTGGCCAGATCAGGGTGGGCGAGGGGGCGGTGGTGGGAGATGCGCCTCCAGGGTGAGGAGCTGGGGCTTTGGTCTCGATGCAGCGCGAGTCCAGTGCATGTCAGAGGGGGGGCAACCTGCCCAAGGACGCACGGAGTCGGCTGGCGGCGTGGGACCTCGCGTCCAGCCTCTCCCGGCACCAGTGCTCTGTGTGTCTGCCGGGGGGCGGGGCTCACCCGGGCCTCTGCATTCAGAGGGTGCCGCGGGGGCCCAGGGGTTTGCCACGGTTTCATGAGATGCAAGTCGCACAACGTATGATCCATTTAAAGCGTACCGTCTAGTGATTTCACAGTGCTCAGAGTGGGGCAGCCATCGCCAAAACCAACTTGAGAACGTTCCGGCCACCCGTCCAGAAGACCTTGTCGCTGTTAGCAGTCACCGTTCTGGCCATTTCGTGTAAATGGAATTCTAGGCTGGGGTGCTTTGTGAGTTGGCTTGTGTCACCTCGTGTGACGTTTCCGTGGCTCACCCGTGTGGCAGCCCACGTCTGCTTGATGTCTTTCCATGGCTGGGTAAGACACACCGCATTGTGTTTATTCGCTCATCCGTCCATGACGGTTCAAGTTGTTTCCATGCTTCAGCTGTTAGAATTGTGCTGCTATGAACCCTCTTGGCGTTAAAAGTATTTCCTTTTGCCAGTGTGAGGCAAGAAATTCCCACAGCTCGTCGTTCCTGCTGGGCATGAGTTTCTACATGTCTGTGCTCTTGTGGTCAGAAAGTTCTGCCGTAAGTCTAGCCTGCTTCCCTCCTGCTGCAGGGTTGCACGTGCTGGGTGAGGCAACCTCTCGACCCCTGTGTGTCTCAAGCCCCTCTCGCTTTAGGTGAACATAACCCTGGATGCTTTCTCAGGTGACACGTATGCCTTTAACTGAATCGATTCCCCAGAACGAGGTCTCCCTCCTTTCTGTCCAGGTGCACAAGGAGCGTCCTTAAACGCTGCTGACCACAGATGGGTTTTCACTTCCCTTCCTCCACCACTGCCAATGGATTCAGAGCATTTGATGCAAAACACAGAATACTGCTAGCTTAATTTTTTTTTTTTCTTTTCTCCTTTGGCCACATCAGCACGTCATTTGGCAGTGAAAATGCCACCTGCCGCCCTTCACAGCTGTGGGGATCATTTTCCTAATTCAGCCGAGCAGCCTCCCCGCAGAAGCCCTCAGCCCCGGGGGTCTGAACCCGGACCGGGCAGTGTCTCCGCTTTCTATCTCTCTTGAAGGGGCCCCCGGAGACACAGCTTGGCATCAGGGTCCCGTCTTGTGCGGCTGGAGCCAGCCTCCAGGAACCCACGACCTTGGATTTGTTTGAGCCACATTTCTGGCTTCCCCTAAAGGGAAACTCTTTTTTTCCTTGTTGGATAATCAGGTCTTTTTTAGAACACCCAGGCTGAAGGCGGAGAGCAGTTGGTTTGGGGGATTCTTTCCCGGGGCGGGGAGGTGGGTAGGGGAGAGTAGAGGTGACAGGAACTAGGCTTAGGAAAAGGGGATACTGACCAGTCTTGGGGGGATGTTTATCACACGGATTTGCAGGAAACCTACAAATTTTCTTCCTTCTTTTTCTTCTTCTCCTCTCCTCTC
Organism: Crocuta crocuta; assembly: GCF_008692635.1. Classification (NCBI taxonomy): domain Eukaryota; kingdom Metazoa; phylum Chordata; class Mammalia; order Carnivora; family Hyaenidae; genus Crocuta; species Crocuta crocuta. The sequence continues at coordinate 12,383,747 of NW_027531893.1, forward strand.
CTCTCCTCTCCTCTCTCCTTTCCTTCCCTTCCTTCCCCTCCCTTCCCCTCCCTTCCCCTCCCCTCCCCTCCCCTCCTCTCCCCTTTCCTTTCTTTGGCAAAGAGACTTACAAATTGACTCATTAACCTTTGTACCTGGAAGGTGAAGAACATTTCTGTGCACTCTGGTTTCTTTGTTAGGAACCTAAAATCTAGAATGTTGGTTTTTAGTGGAGGAGCATCTATGGCTCGCGGGACACTTGGCGATGTCTGGAGACAGTTTTGGTTGTGACAGCTGGGATGGAGGAGGACAGTGCTAACATAGAGAGTAGAGACCAGAAACGCTGCTAAGTGTCCTACAATGCACAGCACCCCCCACCCCCCTGAAAATGGAGCATCGTTTGCCAGCTGTCCTGAGGCTGAGGACCCTGCTGTGCTCCGACTCCATGCTGCCTCCTTCTTCCCTGTCGTCTTGGCAGAAACCTTTATCCCAGCAATGTGCCCACTTTTCAGAATGCATCCTTCACAACCTCATGTCTGATTTTTTCCATTTTTCAGATTTTTGCTGACAGTTTTGTTTTTTGTTTTTTGTTTTACTATAGAGAATCAATATGTGCTCATTTTAGAGAGTTGGAAGCTGCAGAGAAACATGGAGAACCAGGGAAAGGAATGCCCATCCCCTCACCCACCGGCCGGAGGGTCTTCTGTGTGTGTCTTGCCCCGACCCTCCTCCCGAGTGGAGTTGTGCCCTATTGTGCGCTCAGCCATCAGCTCTCCTTTCTTTCTTTCTTTCTTTTCTTAATGGCGGGTCAGGAGCACCTCCCCATATTGCAAAAGTCTCCCATAAACACCAAACAGCTGCTGGAGAGTCTGGCGTCCAGACGGCACATTCCTTCAGGCTGTCCTCAGTAGCAGTATTTCTTCGTCCTGAGTACGAAGAACTTTCTGGGCCCAGGAGGGTGGATCCGGCTGGGCGATGCAGCTGGTCAATTCCGTTTTTGGTCAAAAACGAAGCGTTGACTATAAAGCAGTGACTTGGATTCTTCCCTTGAGGGAGGTTTGCCTGCTGGCCGGTGCCCAAGCAGAGTTCCAGAACTTTCTTCAGAATAAACAACGGAGCTCTGAGGTGCTGGTTTTGAGGGCCAGTGGCTGGCTGGACACTGAGCCCAGGCAGCAGCACTTAGGAGTTCAGGGGCAGGGCCGAAGCTGGGCTTGTCAGCACAGCAGCCCTTTCCCAGGCATCTGGAGGCCCTGGAGACACATTTATTGGACTAGAAGCTTGGTGCTTTTGCTTAAAAAAAATCCTTATTATTTTACAGCACCCTCCCCCCTTCATTTTCCCCTTTCTCTGCTGTATTTTTCTTCATAGCACTAACCACTGCCTGACAGCTAAATCTGCATGTATTACTTTGTGTATTTTCTCTCTCTCTTTCTCTCTCTCTCTCTCTCCCCCCACCCCCTTGGAATTTAAGCTCCATGAGGGCTTTCTGGTCACTTCTGTGTCCCCAGGACTGGGAACAGAGCATGGCACAGAGTAGATGCTCAGTATAACGTGTTAAGTGAGCAAAATGGATGCATTGTACCTTGATTATTTAAGTCACATCCTACGTAAGCTTTGGACATTAACACAGATGTATAAAGATCCCAGATTAGATGAAAATATGCACTGATTTTACCCATTTCTCTAGAGTTGGTTTGGAAACCAGCTTTGCGGGGCATGGGTGGCTTAGTCTGTTGAGTGTCTGACTTCCGCACAGGTCATGATCTCACGGTTCATCAGTTCGAGCCCCATGTCGGGTTCTGTACTGACAGCTCAGAGTCTGGAGCCTGCTTCGGATTCTGTATCTCCCTCTCTCTCTGCCCCTCCCCCACTCATGCTCTGACTCTCTGTCTCTCAAAAATAAAAAAAAACATTAAAAATTTTTTAAAAATAGAAACCAGCTTTGTGGGTGTGGGATATGGGATGGCACCATGGGAGCCAGTGGGGTGCCCATTCTGGCACTGGAAGGTCAGCTCTGCTTCACTTGGCCATTGGTTTACTAATCTGTCCACCTGCATATCAGATGTATACAGAGCACTTGCGATGTCTGGTGACAGAGCACATGGGGATACCTGGTACTTGAGCCACTGTGTGGAATGGTGGCTCTTGGATTGTGCAGTGCACATCCTGTGTAACTCTGCGTGGCCATCTGATGTGCCAGGTGATGGGAATAGAGCAGTGGATGAGACTTGCTCTCTGTTTTCAAGAGCAAAAACAGAGTCTGATGGTGGAGACAAAGACCAAATAATCAAGCACATGGTGGTGCTAACCTCAGTGATGGAGGTGAGCCTGGGGATGCTGGGAGGGGCCAAGATCTGAGCCAAGTCACCTGCTCTTCCCCTTTTCTTGGCTCCATGAGCAGCTGTCTCAGAGTAAGGTTCCTCGTGGCCCAGACCTGTTGTGAGCAGCATCCGTCCTCGAGGAACTGAGGGCTGTGGGCTAGAGCTGAGGCCTGTGCGATCCCCAGCTGCCCCACCCGCCCTGCCCCGCCCCCCCGCTGTGGTACTGGGACCAGCGTGGACAGAGGGTTGGCTTGCATTTTTCTAGATCTTTTTATGTTTGACATGGTTATAACTTTCAGAGAAAGGCCTGGCCCCGTGCAGTGTGCTTGTCAGGGATCTACCCAGGACACGTGGGATGGGGAAACTGAGGCACAGATGCAGCCAGTCCTTTGGACATCTTGCCCTTCACCCTTAGGAGAAAGCATCCAGCCATCCCTCTGGGCTTTTATTATGATTATTATGATTATTTTATTTAGAGCACAAGGGGCAAATAGGGAGAATCTTAAGCAGGCTCCATGCTCAGTGCAGAGCCCAGTGTGGGGCTCGATCCCATGACCCAGGGATTATGACCTGAGCTGAAATCAGGAGTCAGACTTTGAACTGACTCAGCCACCCAGGCGCCCCCACTCCGGGCACTTAAATGGGGTAGTTTAGGAAAGGAGTTTTGCTTTGGTTCTTAACACCCTCCTGGATCTTGGGAATTCTCAGGTGCCAGAGTGGTGGATGAGGAGGAGGAGGGTCGGTGGTAGCTGGGTTAGACGTGGCCGTGCTCACGTGAAGAGGCTGCAGATGGGCTGGTCCTCTTGCTGCGTGCTTGGGGAGAGGCCCTCCGACTGTCTATAGACATTTATTGAGCCGCCACTATGTGCCAGGCTTTCTGGTGGGCCCTTGGGGATGTGGTCTGAATGCCCAGGTCTCCTGCTCATCAGCGCGGTGACCTGTCCTGTAGGTCAGATGACCATGATATGAATGTGTCCGGAAGGAGGTCTTGTCTACAAAATGCTTGGCATGCAGTGGATGGACAGCGAATGGCAACAGTGTGGTTATTACGACCCCACCCTTGCTTGCTGGGCATGGTCAAGACCTAGGCAGCCCAAGGTGGGGCACGGCGATGCGTGCCTGACGGAGTAACTGCAGGTGTCTGTGGGTCCCCAGAGGAGAGATGTCTGTCTGCAGAGTTGCAGCGGGGGCGGCTGCCCTGACCCCCTCTGCGAGGTGAGGGCATCAACCAGCTGCTGGAGTGGACCCGTCGCTCCTACCTTCCTTAAACAGCGGTATGTCTTAGGGTGCAGAGACAGGCTCTTCCGCGAGCCACAGAAGCCGACTCCAGCCCCTGGAGCAAGGGTGCTTCCTGGAAGAGAGCCAGGTAGCTCAGATAGCCAAGGCCAAACCAAACAAGCAAGACTCAGGAAATAGGAACCCCGGGAATCCCATTCCTTTAGGATGGATCACCCGGAGCTGTCTTTAGTCCTCAGGGGGTCACGGATGGTTCAGAGTCACTCGGAAAGGGTTCAGATGGGTGGCCCTGGGGCAGGGCCCCGAGGCTGTAGGAAGACGGAAGGGCTGAGCCCTTGGAAAGAAGGCACACGGAGCTGTGGATCGACCCGTGTTCACATCGCGCCCCAGGACTCTCAGTCCGTCCCCTTTCAGGGGAGAATTTTCCAGCTGCCCCGGCCACTGTGTCAACCTGTGGGCTGATTGGGTTGAGAAAGGGGTCACGGGAGGCCACCGTGCAGTCTCCCATCGGGATCTTGCGGCTCACTGTGAGTGAGGAGCAGAGCGGGAGGCTGAGGGTTGCAGAGGACAGCGTGTGCGGCCAGCTGGGAGAGGGGGCTCTCTGAAGCCCCTGCCGCAGCATAGGTGGCTCTGGGCGTGTTTTCAGGTGTCCCTGTCCCTGCACAGAGAAAGACGGTCAAGGCCAGGCCTGGGTCTCCGGTGCTGGGTGCATATGTGGCTGCCTGCGCCTGCATGGAAAATCCTGTTTGTTCTTAAAAAGAAATCTATAAAGCAGTGATTGCCAGTCTTGGATGCACCCCCAGATTATCTGTAGAACCTGTTTTTAGGCGTAACACTAAGTACCACTGTGGTGTCTTTCCCTCACCGCATGCTGTGCATGGCCTCCCACATCCCCCCAATTAAGAAGGTAGCTGCCGCCATCACTCCCACTTTGCAGATGTGAAAGTTGAGGCTCAGAGAGGGTTATTGCCTCCGTGGCACACACAGCTGGGAAGTAAGGGAACACTACATTCCTGACTGTGCTCTAACTGAGGATGGATGCCCGGCCCCCCACCCACAGTCATCGCGGGGACGGGTCTTGGCGGGGGGCGTCCCCACGTGGGTGCATCCTTCACAGCCAGGACGGAGAACCACCAGCTCAGAGCTCCCCGCCCCCAACCCAGGAAGGGTCCCTGCTCCGCTCTGCAGCGTCTGCCTCTTTGTGTTCCGCGCCGGCTCCCGTTCTGTCGGCGTGTTCCCAGGGTCACCCTGTCCTTGCTGGCTGCATGTTTGTCCCCTCCTGTAACCCTCCTCTTCCGGGCCAGCCCTTTGGAGCCCCGCACGGTGCGCCTCTGTCCTGGCAGCGGCGTGAGGAGAGGAGTGCAGAGCGGGGGTAACGATCACCTACAGCTGAGGAGTGCGGAGAGTGACGGTGGGTAACGTGCGCCAGCCGGGCACAGCGGCGCCGCTCACTTAATAAATGCCGTTGGGTTCCGGTGATGTGTTGACAGAGGGTGTGATTCCTGGACGGGGCACGTGCCCGGCTGGAATGTCCCCTGGTGGCTCTGCCAATTGTCCGGGAAGTTCCGCACCGCCGGGGAGACGGCCCTGCTCCAGGCACCCTGTACCCTGGACGTGTAGACCTCCCCACGAGCTAGCGGACGACGATCGGCCCTGGGAGGCAGGGGCAGATGACGCCTGTTGGCTGACGCTCTTGTCAGAACTGGCTGTGGGGCGCCTGGGTGGCTTAGTCAGTTAAGCGTCCGACTTTCGCTCAGGTCATGATCTCGCAGTTCATGGGTTCGGGTCCCGCTTCGGGCTCTGTGCTGACTGCCAGCTCAGAGTCTGGAGCCTGTTTCGGTCTGTGACTCCCTCTCTCTCTGACCCTCCCCTGTTGACGCTGTCTCTCTCTCTCTCCTAGAAATGAATAAAACATTAAAAAAAAAAAAAAAAGGACTGGCTGTGGTTTGAGTATCAGCCTTGCTTGGGGACCAGTGAGCTGTGCCCTGTTCCCCATGAGGCTGCTTGCATCCTGGCCCCTTGGGCTCAGCTTTGCGCGGCAGAGATGCTGTCCGCTGTGCTGCAGGCACGGGGCTCACTCGGGCCCGGCACCCCCCACGTCGGGCCCTCCGGACGGTTCAGGGCCCCACCTGTGCCCCGAGGGAGCCAGCCAGCGGCATGTGTCTCCTGCGCCGGGAGACTGTCTGCCGCCCCAGCAAAGCCGCTCTTGCTTTCTGAGCTTCCTGGGGCCAGTTATCTGTGTGGAAGTGACAGGGTTTCCTGAGCGTCTGGGGTCTTGGTGTCCGGCTCCTAAAATCACAATTTCCCTTCTCTGTCCTCCGCCAGGGTGCACAGGCCCCAGTAGTCCAGGGAAGGAGGTGAGGCAGATGGAGAACGGCATGCTGGTGACGGACGTCGCGGGGAAGCAGCAGCTTCAGAGGTACAGGCGGGCCCTTCCTCCGGAGCCTCCAGCCACCACGTCTCTGACCCCTGCCTGGGTCGGGAGCGGAGGGGGACCGGGGTGCCAGCAGGCTCTGTGACCGACCGTGACAGGCCTTCCGCTCTCTGGGGTCACGGAAGGTGTGGGCTGTCTGCCCCCTTGCCCAGATCACTGGGAGACCTTAGCTGGCACCGTTCTGCCGGTGACAGGTCTCACACAGGCCTCCAGACTTACCCATCTGCCTGTGCGTGGCACACTCAGGTTCTCCGCGTGGTATGGATCTTTACTCAGGTCCTTCGGAGGCGCCTGCACCGGTCAGGCCTTCAGGGCCGGCATCTGAGTCACAACAGTCATGGTGACGGCGACCACTGTGTTTAATGCGCCGTGAGGAGCTAAGCCCTGTATGGTCTGTTGAAATCTCATCTTCTCATGTTATAGATGAGCAAACTGAGCGCCCTCCCTAAGTCATGCAGCCGCAGAGAAACCGAACTTGCATTTGAACCCAATCCTGGTCTCTGAGCCCATGCTCCAAAGTGCTAGGCTTTGCTGCTTTAAAGGAGGTTGCTTTCAGCTAGACAGTTTGGGATTTGGAGGAGCGGTGTTCTGTGACCCTGGTTGCTTAACCTCTCGGTGCCTCGGTTTCCTTATCGGTCAGATAGGGTCTGTGCTGTACCTACCGCAGGTAGTGCATGAGAAGCACTCAGCACAGCACCTTGCTCCATCGACACCCAGTAAACAGCACTCACTTCTAACTGGGTGAGCTGGGGCCGCCTGCAGTTACTTCACTCAGGTGGGGGGATTTCACAGACGTGGGGCTGGGAAGGAAATGGACGTGAGCAGCTCCTCCCCTCAGGACCCGCAGGGCCGGATTTTTGTTGTACGGGCCAGCTGGGAGTGCTTCCTGCTCCGTGGAGGCGGTGGGCTAGCTCTGTGTATGTAAGCCATGCAGAACGGAGCCTCCCCTGGGGCCACTGCCAGGATTCAGGCGGTGAACAGTCAGCCGTGGCTGCTGTGACCTGAGAATTCGCTGAGGAAGCCACGAAAAGAAAGTACCTGGAGGGGTCCTGGGACCTCGGGGCAGGTGACGGTGGGGGCCTGCGGGGAAGAACCGTGAGTGGATGAGCTGAAGTGTAGGGGACACTGGGCATATCAGTTGCTATGTAACCGGTGACCTCAAACTTGATGGCTTGTCATCTCATGGCTTCTGCGGCCTCGGAAAGCCTGGGCTCGGCTGAGCTGGCTCGTCCGCTCAGGGTCTCACCCAGGCCGCGTCTGACGTGTCCGCCAGGCTGGGATCTCCTCTGAAGGCTCGGCAGGGGAAGGACCCACTGGAAGCTCCCATGGCTGCTGGCAGGATTCAGCCCCCAGGGGCTGGTCCCTGTCCTCAGTTTCTGCCTGGAGCCCTCCGGTCCCAGCCTCGCGGCTGCTTCATCAGATGGAAGTCACACCCCGTCCCTTTGTACCTATGCCCACACACGCGCGCACACACACCCGTACGGTACGCCGCGTCATTCTCCAGGGTTACAAGTCCTCAGGGGAGGGACTCCCTCAACAAAGTCTCTGAAAACAGCTTTGGGCCATGCGACCTGTGACAGCGTGTCATGGTCTGTATAAAGCCGATGTCCACCCCAGGTGGGCAAGAGGCACTTCCTGAATAACGCCCGTGTGAAGGAACGGCTTCTCCGCGGGGTCCTGGGTCACGGGTCCCCTCCCTGGGTCACGTCTGCAAAACTGGAAGATTGGACTAGTTTGGTGTGTTCCCGGGGTTGCCTCTGTCCCCGAGGCCCCCGCTTGGTTGACACTCGTGTGCCTTGCTTTCCCAGACAGCTCAGCAACTCTTCCTCCTACAGCGGGGATGCGAGCCGCCAGCACACCAGCACCGCCGAGCTGCAGAGAGCCGGAGCCACGGACGAGGCCACGTGGAAGCTGGTGGAGGCAGACAAGGCTCAGACGGGGCAGGTGAGGGCTGGCTCCCCAGGGGAGGCCAGGGGCCGCCGTCGCTGTGTGCCGGCCGTGTTTACGTTCAGTCGTGTGTCCCCCTCAACAGGCCTATAAAGGTGCCATTTCCTGGTGCTGGAGACGGGGACCGGAGAGCCTAGATGGCTTGCCAGGGCCCGGCCGGGGAGCAGCAGTGCTGGGATTTGAACCTTGGTGGTCCGACCCCAGGCTTGACATTTGTGGCCTTTGCTGTCCTGGCCACTACATCCTTGGAGCCACTGGGGGGCTTTTCTTAGCTGTAGGTGACCTGGGTGCTCTAAATCCTGCCTTTCCACCGTGGGGGAAGTTGTGAAGAAGATACAGTTGTCTGTCGCATCGCATCGCATGATGTTACGTGCCTTTCATCTCCGTTTTAACCCTAACGGTTACATAGAAAGTCTGAGTTGGGTGCTTGTTCGTCTTTGATGCCCGTCTTCGTCTGTTGAGCTGCTGTAACAAACACCCACGGGCTGGGTGGCTTAGGAGCAACCTGCCTTTATCCTAACGCTTTGGGAGGCTGGCGAGTCACAGACCAAGGTGCCAGCAGGCGTGCTGTCTGGTGGGGGCTCGCTGCTGGTGCGTACACCGCCGACTTGTCGCCATGTCCTCAGCGTCGGGAAGGGATGAGGGAGCTCTCCGGAGCCGCTCCGGTAAAGGCCCTAACCCCATTGTGAGGGCTCCATCCTCACGATCTGATCACTTCCCCAAACCCCACCTCTGAGAGCATCTCCCTGGAGGTTAGGATCTCAACGTACAGACTTGGAGGGGCACAGACCTTCAAGTCTGCAGCGCTAACTATCGCTAACTCCTTGTTGTCCCAGGGATAACGGTTTCAGGCTCTTGTTTTATCATGTCTTTTACGGTCCCCTATTTTGGGCACGTGTCAATAATTTTCCATTTATGGTAATGATCCAAAGTTTATTTTTAAAAATACATGTGGTATTTTTTTTTTTTTTTAAGAAACAACAGGGAATGGAATTTTTAAAATGAGAAGTACACACATAAACAACCATGGAACGGGCAAGGTCAGGGCACTGTTCTCTCACATCTACCTGGATGCATCCGGAATCTCCCGGAACCCTCTGTTCCAGGCTGCTTCTCTCCTTTTCCCACCGCAGCCATGGTCCGGGGTAGAGATGGACACACTACATCCTCCCTCCTTATTCCCACTGGTCCTCTGGGGAGCCAGAGGAATGACCCCAAATCAAGGATGGGAGAAGGAATGTTAGAGCCAGTTACCCCCTACTTAGTCCCCAGCACCCAGTGTTAACCTGCCTTTTATATACGAGGAAGTCACAGCAAGGGGCTTGTGACTTGCCAGAACTCAACCGGGAGCAGAGCTGGGGTCAGCACACACTCGGAAATCTCTGCCTCCCACACCTGCCGTGTCTGCTCATAGGAGGCGCCTGGTCCTGCAGTGTAGTTCCGGGATCAGCAGCCATGCTCGGCTGCCTGACAAAGCCAGAAGGTGACATGAGCATGATAATCCTGGAACCCCACCCCCCATCCCCTGCCACCATTTCAGTTTGAAAAACAGAAAGGAAAAGTCACAGAGAAGCACTCAGTTATACATGAGACCTCTGGCCTTTCACTTGTTACCTTCCAGCCCGACTGGAATTCAGATCGATGGTTTTATGACCCCAGATTCAGCACGAGAGGCCTGAGCGCACACAAGTTAGGATACTGGCGTTGGCGGAAACCCAGCCAGGGAGGCTGGGCGTAGGGCTGGCCCAAAGCAGTGCCCCCGTCTCCGGGGCTCAGGCCACCCTTTGGACGACTACACAGAACTGTCAGCCCTCCTCCTGGGCTCCGCAGGGAATGTGGGAGTGGGAGAAGTCCTCCTTTGTCGCCTGTGGAGCCCAGGAACTGGCTGAGTCAGCACCAACCATCCGGAAGCCATGGAAACAATGTGGAGTTGGTATTCACTGTTGAGAGGAAACGAGGTGGGAGGTAACACTCAGTCTTGGTTGCTAGGCAGCATGTCCCACCATCCCATTTGCTCTTTGATGGCAAAGCCATTCCTGATGGGCCTGGACTAAAGCTCAGAACCCTGAACAGGACCTCCCAGACCCTGTGTGGTGTGACTACGACTTCTTCTGCAGCTCGATCTTATTGCAGCCAACGATGCTTCCCTGCAGTTCCCTAAATGCGCTGTGTTCCTTCCTACCTCAGGGCCTTTGCACATGCTGCTTCCTCTGCCCTAAGTGCTTTTTTTCAATTCTTAGTCATCATTTCCTCAGGGAAATTGTCAGATTACCTCCCCGTTCGGTTAGGTCATGATGCCCAGTTTTATACTCTGAGGGAATTCTGCACTGCTCCAGCCCTTCTTTGTAATTACACATTTCCCTGGGTGCTGAATGCCTGACTTGCTGCTGGACGGGAAGCTCCAGGAGGCCAGAGACCTTGGCTTTATCTCCTGCTGACGCTGTCGGTCAGCTAAGGGTGCATGTGCCACGGCAGGAGCACTGGCGGGGGTCGGGTCACACAGGTGCTGTCCGAGCGCCTGAGTGAGGAGGGCTGTGGCGGGAGCGGCCGGCACACCGCCTCCTGTCCCCGGCCTGCAGGTCAAGCTCTCCGTGTACTGGAGCTACATGAAGGCCATCGGACTGTTCATCTCCTTCCTGAGCATCTTCCTTTTCTTGTGTAACCACGTGGCCTCCCTGGCCTCCAACTACTGGCTCAGCCTCTGGACCGATGACCCCATCGTCAACGGGACCCAGGAGCACACCAAAGTCCGGCTCAGCGTCTATGGAGCCCTGGGCATCTCGCAAGGTGGGGGCCGCCCCTCCGCACCCTCCCCTGCCCACCCAGTTTTGGTCACCTGAAAGGCATCCGTGTCTTACTATGGAGTCAGGCCCCCCATTTGTCAGGGTTTGAGGACCCCCAAACTAAGCCAAGCACTCGTTAACAGTGCCTGTCACAGATACTAGTAGAGGGACTGTTTCTTGAATGCTCTGCTTTGTGCAGCCCTAGGGGATGGAGAGGAGCTCTAATGTGCCTATTTTACAGATGAGGAAAGTTGAGAAACAGCAGCCCCCTTGAGCCCCTTGTTGCTTTGTCAGGGTGATGGGGCTCCTGTGAACTCTCACTTGTGGACTTCGACCTGCTCCCTGAGGGTGGGAATTCGGTCCTCAGTGTCATCATCTGGGGGGACAGTTAGCAGTGTCCGGGGTACTTAGAGCTGTCACCGAGGGGGTGCAGCTGCCGCGTGGAGGTCAGGGATGTCCTGCAGTGCGCAGCCCAGCACCCACACAGAGGATGCTCTAGCCTCAAATGTCAGTAGTGACACAGTTGAGAAACCCTGTGTACCCTCTGTGGTCCCACGGAGGTCCCCAAACACAGCGGCGTTACTGGTAACAGCGAGTGTTTCCTGAGCACCTACTTGGTGCTGGTTGTGTTCTGAACACTTTCACGTGTTTTAACTACTTTTGCAGCAGGCATCACGAGGCCGCAGCTAATAGTTTCCGCGTTTTAGAAACAGAGACTCTAGGGACGCCTGGGCGGCTCAGTCAGTTGCGCTTCTGACTCTTGATTTTGGCTCAGGTCCTGATCCGGGATTGTGGGATCACACCCCACATTGGGCTCCGTGCGGGGCATGCAGCCTGCTTGGGATGCCCTCTCTCTTCCTCTGCCCCTGTGCCCTCCACGCTCTTTCTCTCCCAAATAAAAATGAATAGGGGCACCTAGGTGCCTCAGTCAGTTGAGCATCCAACTTTCACTCAGGTCACCATCTTACGATTTCTGAGTTTGAGCCCCACGTCAGGTTCTGTGCTGACAGCTCGGACCCTGGAGCCTGCTTTGGATTCTGTGTCTCCCTCACTCTATCTGCCCCTCTCCTGCTCTCATTCTTTTCTTCTTTCTTTTCTTTTTTGTTCTTTAATATTTTTAATGTTTATTTATTTTTGAGAGAGAACAGGGGAGGGACAGAGAGAGAGGGGGACGCAATCCGAAGCAGGTTCCAGACTCTGAGCTGTCAGCACAGAGCCTGATGTGGGGCTCGAACTCCTGAACTGCGAGATCGTGACCTGAGCTGGTTAGACATTTAACCGACTTAGCCACCCAGGCACCCCATCTGTCTTTCTCCCTCTCTCAAAAATGAACATTAAATATTTTAAAAATATGTTAATTAGTTAATTAAAAAAAATTGAGACTCTACGGCCCAGTGAGGTTAAGTAAGTTGCCCGAAGTCAGTTAGCAAATACATGGCAGAGGGCTGACCTTGAATGAGGTGGGCTGGCCCAGGAGCCCATGCTCTTAATCACTGTGTTACCCCTGAGCTGTGTGTGTCTGGTACACGTGTATTCAGTGTCTGTGATACATAAGTATGGACCAGGACCATATAGATTCGATACTTTTGAGTACCTCCTGTACACCAAGCGCATTGCCCTTTACGTTCAGCGGGGCTACAAGGTAAATATCACTGTCGCCATCTTACAGATGAGGACACTGGGGTGACTTGCGGGAACCCCCCCCCCAACTGGTAGGTGGCGAAGACATGATTTGGGAGCATTGGCTCCAGCCAGTTGTTTCAGCCCCTGCTCCCTTGTGTAAGCCTCTCCATCCCAACGAAACGTCCCTGCAAAGAACAGGTGTGTCGCTGTGCCTTGTGGAAAGGAGCCGCAGATGTCTCAGGATGATGGCTTTGCAAAAACAGATTTCTCTGTTCCTAACACCTCATCAGAGGGCACGGGACTAGCCTCCGAACTGTCACTGAGGGAAGGTGGGGCACAGAGTGGGTATGATGTTCACCTGGGGTCACACAGCAGCAGCGTGTTCTCGAGCTGAGCTGTCCACTCTGGTAGCCACTGGCCTCATGTGGCTATTTGACTTTCGGTTAGTCAAAATTCAGTAACAGAATCAGCTATTCCGTGGCAGTAGCCACATTTCTAGTGCTCAGTGGCCACATGTGCCTGGAGGCCACCACACTGGCCTGCAAGATACAGAACATTTCCATCATTCCAGAAAGTTCTGTTGTATGCCACTGGTCTGGAGGAATATGGCTTCCAGATTAAGTGCATGACCCTGGAGCCGGCTGCCTGGATCAGGTCCCCACCTCTGCTGCTCATTGGCTATATTGAGGGCAAAGGAGTTCACCTGTCTGGCCGTAAGCTTCCTTCTCTGTAAAATGGGTGCTAATAGGATTTATACAGAGTTGGTGTAAGAATTAGATACACGCAGGGGCTCCTGGATGGCCAGTCGGTTGAGTGTCCGACTTCGGCTCAGGTCATGATCTCACGGTTCGTGGGTTTGAGCCCCGCGTCGGGCTCTGTGCTGACAGCTCAGAGCCTGGGGCCTGCTTCGGATTCTGTGTCTCCCCCTCTCTGCCCCTCCCTCACTCGTACTCTCTCTCTCTCTCTCTCTCAAGAAATAAACATTTAAAAATTAAAAAAAAAAGTAGACACATGTGAAACTCCTGTACAGTGTTTAACAGATGGTGAGTCCTCAGTAAATTGTCATCACCACCACCACTCTGAGAGGCTGGGTGTCCAGGGCCGTTCCAGGGCCACCCGTCTCCCCCAGCCCCTAGCTTGTCCCGTGTCCCCTGGGTGTTCACCGCGAGCGTGTCTGCAGGTGTCTCAGTGTTCGGCTACTCCATGGCCGTGTCCATCGGGGGGATCCTCGCTTCCCGCCGGCTGCACGTGGACCTGCTGCAGAATGTGCTCCGGTCCCCCATGAGCTTCTTCGAGCGGACCCCCAGCGGGAACCTGGTGAACCGCTTCTCCAAGGAGCTGGACACGGTGGACTCGATGATCCCCCAGGTCATCAAGATGTTCATGGGCTCCCTGTTCAACGTCATCGGCGCCTGCGTCATCGTCCTGCTGGCCACGCCCATCGCCGCCGTCATCATCCCGCCACTGGGCCTCCTCTACTTCTTCGTCCAGGTGAGGGGGGGGGCTCGGGGCTGCAGGACGGTCTCTGGTGTCAACAGGAGCTCAGGGCTCCCTCCGTCTCACCTCCTCCCCAACGCGGAGCTGTTGGGATTTGCTGGAACGGGGCTGAATTGGGGTGTTTTCCGTCAGTTTTAAGTACCTATCAAAGGGAAAACTATAGTAATAAAGACACCTTTGTTATTACAATTGATTATTAACGTTATGGGGGGACCTGGGTAGCGCAGTCGGTTAGGCATCCAGCTCTTGATCTCGAGTTAAGTTGTGATCTCATGGTTTCGTGAGATCGAGCTCTGCATCGGGCTCTGTGCTAACAGCACGGAGCCTGCTTGGGATTCTCTCTCTTTCTCTGCCCTCCCCCACTCACGTGCTCACTCTGTCTCTCTGTCTCTCTCTCAAATAAACTTAAAAAAAATTGATTGTTAACATTAAAAGAGTTGTATGAAATTCTTTAGGTCCTAGTCCACCTGCAGAAAAGAGATGTGAGTAACAGCAGCTTGAACAAAATGTTTGTCTTTCTCATAGTGGAAATTTATTATTTATTTACTTATTTATTTGTTGTTCCTATTTTTTTCCTCATAATAGAAATTTAGAAGTAGGCTGTTCAGGGCTGGTGTGGCAGTTGCACGCGTGTGTTAATATCCTGGACTTTGTCACTATTTTTTTTTTTTTAATGTTTTCCCAGTGTTGCACAAGCCTTCCATTCTTAGGTTGATTTCATGGCCCAAGGTGGCTGCTGGAGCTCCAGCCATCAATCTGTATTTCACAATACAAGGCCAAGGAAGGGAGTCCTTGTGGTTCCTTAGGTGATGGCAGCAGCGTAAACTGTGATTGCCACTGACAGAGGAGCGTGTCGTGGCCCTGGTGGCGGAGCTGGGAGTGTGAACTCACATCTGTCTGATTCTAAAGCTTGTGTCGGTAGCCACGGTGCTGTGCTGCCCCTTTTTGCCCCTAAAAGGTGAGATGCAGCACAGTTGCTGGCTGGAGACTGTGGATTAGACAGGAGCCGAGCGACACAGCACGAGATAAGAGTGGGAGCCACGAAGAGCTCCGTGCGTCGGGCTGTGCTATGCCTGCTCCCGCGGGGTCCGGAGCCCCAGGTAGAGTCAGGCACCCCCCAGGCTCCCCCACGTCATGGCCCTGCAGCGGCAAGCGTGAATGAAGGTTGAACCAGAGAGAGCGGGACCGATCCCCACACCCTCATGGTGTTCTTTTTAAATTGGTGCCAGCTGTTTTTCTGGCGGGGGACTCATTTACCACAGATGTTCCCCACATTCATACACAGGTTTTCCTGAAGGACGCGGTTTAAAAAACAGAGTAGGCCGCATGCCGTATTCGCAGCAGCTCCCACGCCTGCCAGGAACCGGACCTTGAGAACGCTGTGCTGACGTCCCGCAGTGAGGTCCCCTGCCCCATGGCGGGGATAATTCGGGAGACGTTGCCGTGATAGCACCGGATTTATTTTTTAAACAACAAAGACGGTTCCGCAGAGGATCATATCGTACCCGCACTGTCACTGTAACTGAGTCGCGGCTTGTGGCGGGCTGCAGAGGGAGGCGGTACGAGGAGAGCATGTGTCCCCGAGGGTTGGGGTATTGGTTTTAATGGCTTTTAACTAAACACACACTAACCCTACCACCCAGCAGTCTGCTTTCTCAGCATATATGCAAAAGAGACGAGAGAATCCATCCACCCCCCTCCCCAAAGTGCTACAATGTTCTTCGCATCTTGGTTCGTAATAGCCTCAAACTAGAAGTAACTCGAGGGTTTTGAGCCAGAGGACACAAGAATTTTCTGGGGTGCTGGAGGTGTTCTAGACTTGGGTCACGTAGTGGGGGTGCAGGTGTAAATAAATGTAAAATTCTTCAGGCTGTGAAGATGCGGTGCATTTTCCAGTATAATGGAAACATATGTCATAGCTTGATTAAAAAGTGTCTTTTCGACATACGTAGATTCTTTCTCTTTCCTCAGAAAAGACTGGAAGGTTATATTCTGAGATTTGAACAGCGCTTATCTGAGAGTAATGGGTGTGATGTAATTTTTTTTTAACCTTCTCATCTGTATCAGTTTCCCTCCCCCAGAGTTTTAAATGGCTAAATGGCTATCTGTTAATATTTAATTTAAAAGCAAGTCATTTTTATAAAAAGATGAATAGGTGAGCCAATATGGAAGTGTACTGGGGCCTCCTTGTTGCTTAGAAGAAGGCATTTCTGCTTTATGGAATATTTTGGAGTCTGAAAACTGCCCGGCCACAGCTCCAAGCACCTTAGCTTGTGGCCCGGTGTCTGGCTCAGGCGGGGTCTTGTCGAGTTGTTATTATTCATTTATTTATTTTATTTGTTAATTATTTTAATGTTTGTTTATTTTTGAGGGAGAGAGAGAGCGTAACCAGAGAGAGAGGGAGACACAGAATCCAAAGCAGGCTCCAGGCTCCGAGCTGTCAGCACAGAGCCCAACACGGAGCTTGAACCTACAAACCATGAGATCATGACCTGAGCCGAAGTCAGATGCTTAACTGACAGCCACCCAGGGACCCCTTGATTTATTTTAATGCTTGTTTATTTTGAGAGAGAAAGCTAACAAGCATGAGTAGGGGAGGGGCAGAGAGAAAGGGAGAGAGAGAATCCCAAGCAGGCTTCGTGTTGCCAGTGTGGAGCTCAACACAGGGCTCAAACCCACGAACCTGTGAGGTCATGACTTGAGCCAAAATCAAGAGTTGGATGCATAACCACTGAGCTATCCAGGTGGCCAGTGAGCAGTCATTTTTATTTATGAGCACCAGGCACTTGATTTCTGAACAAGTAAGTTGAGTCTGGCTGGGTGGATTATATCTCCTGGCACAGAGTTAAAAGGGAAGTTAATAGTTCTTTAAAAAAACAAAACAAAACTGAATTTAGGGGCACCTGGGTGGCTCAGTTGGTTGAGCGTCCAACTTCAGCTCAGGTGACGATCTCAATGGTTCGTGAGTTCAAGCCCCGTGTCGGGCTCTCTGCTGTCAGTGCAGAGCCCGCTTCAGATCCTCTGTCCCCTCTGACTGCCTCTCCCCCACTTGTATAAAATGTTTAGGAAAGGTAAAAATAAATAAGTGAATGAGTTGAAACACAAATACATCTCAGGGTAGCTTCAGTAAAGAAAAATCTGAACCCCTGACAAGCAGTAAGCTAAGCAGGGAAAGTACCTGACAGTGGTCTTCACCCGGGATGCTTAGAAGGTAACAGGGACAGGGGCCCCCGCGGCCGAGGGTGACAGGGCCGAGGCATCTGGATGCTGTTCGAGGCGGTGAGGGGCACAGGAGCCGAGAGGGCATCGGGCCTTCCCGCGGGGACGGGCAGGCATTCTGGGCCTGCCCCGGCTGGCACGGTGCTGGGCTAGCCTGCAGCCTCTCCGGGGCCCAGAGGGCTGCCCGGCCGTGGATCCCAGGGACCCCGCACGAGCTGCTGTCCAGAAAGCAGCTCTTTGTGGAAGGTCTGTGCCCCCACGGGGGCCCCAGCAGGCAGGGAGGCCGGGTCCCCACCTCCCCTTTCTTCCCTGGTCTTGTCCATTTGTCTGGCCGAGTCGCGTGTGAAGCACCTGCATTTGCTTCGCATCCTGAGCGCCTCCGGAGTGGGGAACCTTGGCCTCCCTGGTCCTGTTTGTAGAGACGGAGAAACTAAGGCCACGAGAACTAAGTGTCCTCATGTGATCAGTCTGCCAGCCAATCACGGCCCCTCGAAGCTTCCATTGGAAGATTTGCCTTTGTTCCGTCTGCCCTGGTTAGGGCAGGAGCGGAGCAGATGGGGCAACAGCCTACGGGGACAGGTGGAGTCAGGGTGGAACGGAGGCCGAAGGCCACGCTGCTGGGTCCGTAAGACCCTAGAGGTCAATGGCTTGAGGGGGACAGTACGGTGCAGAGGTTTGCACTCCCCAGCCGTGTTCTCTGTAGCCCGGACACCCGGCAGGGGAGGGGCCAGGGAGCCCTTTTGGGTTTACCGATGGTCCTGCGAGGGAGCCCTGGCTCCCAGTTTCCTGGTGAGGATGAAATGCGCTGATGTCTGCAAGGACTTACCACGGTGCTGGGACAGTGTGCTCTCCGTGAGCCTTCTCCGCTGCCAGTATTTTGCCACTTGTCATTCTATTGTGCTGGCACCGTGCGCCGGGTGAGCAGAGGTGCCTGTATAGAGCAGCCGGGCCCCACCGCTTTGCCCCGTGGAGGTACCCTGTGTCCAGGCTTTCTCCAGCGTGGCCCCGGGGCAGGGGGATGGCATGGGAGGGGCCTTGCCAGCTCCCTGGTCCATTCTCTTCCTCCAGAGGTTCTACGTGGCCTCGTCCCGGCAGCTGAAACGCCTCGAGTCCGTCAGCCGCTCCCCGGTGTACTCCCACTTCAACGAGACCTTGCTGGGGGTCAGTGTCATCCGCGCCTTCGAGGAACAGGAGCGCTTCATCCGCCAGAGCGACCTCAAGGTGGATGAGAACCAGAAGGCCTACTACCCCAGCATCGTGGCCAACAGGTGGGCACTCGAGGCCCGCAGGAGGAGGCGAGGGACGCCTTCGTGCCGGGAGGAGGGCGTGAAGGCACGCTCGGGCCCTCACGCAGGATGCGTAGACTTGGGGGGCGGGGACAGGGCAGAATAACCATCCAAAGCAAACAGGTGCACTGCCAGCTTCAAGCACAGAGCACCCCGGTGGCACTGAGGAAGGGCAGGGACCAGGTTTTTCTGGAGTCAGAAAATACTGCAGGAACTAGCCGGTAGCTCTTGTCCTGATGACATGGGTCCTCGGTGAGAGGCAGACTTGGCTAATATTTCTGTGTCCTGGTTCTCAGCTGACGGGGGTGGTCACGCGCCACCCGTGTGCGATGAGCTTTGGAAGCCATTCACCTGCTGTAGGTTGGACCATGTGAAATGGCCACGACGAATGGCATCAGTCCCCATGGAGGGACAGGAGTTTGCTCCTTGTTGACTAAATTCAGAAAAGTGTCTGATTTATCCCTAAAAGAGTATCCCCCTCACTCCTGCCCTGATAGATTTTTTGAGATGTGGGATAGGGGATTCTGGGGAGGGGGTGACTCACCCTGGGAGCAACCTGTCATAACCAACTGTCACCCCATCATATGCAGTATAGTCCTATAACGTCAGACCTGGTGGGAAGACCTGGCCTTCCCCTGCAGGACTGTCAGAGTTTGTCAGATTTCGGGCCTGACTTTAGGATAAGCTCCCACGCAGGGAGATCAGTCATGTGAATCTTTCTTTAAATGTTTCTTTTCTGGGGCACCTGGGTGGCTCAGTCAGTTAAGCCTCTGACTTTGGCTTAGGTCACGATCTTGTGATCCAGGAGTTCAAGCCCCTCGTCAGGCTCTTTGCTGACAGCTCAGAGCCTGGAGCCTGCTTCAGATCTTCGGATTCTGTGTCCCCATTCTCTCTCTGCCCCTCCCCTGAGCATGCTCTGTCTCACTCTGTCTCTCAAAAAGAAATAAACGTTAAAAAGTTTTTTTTAATAAAAATAAATTTTTCTTTTTTTAAACATTGATCCATCTATTTATTTTTTGGAGAGAGAGAGACAGCACATAAGCAATGGAGGGGCAGAGAGAGAGAGGGAGACACAGAATCTGAAGCAGGCTCCAGGCTCTGAGCTGTCGGCACAGAGCCCGATGAGGGGCCTCAGCCCATAGACTGAGAGATCATGACCTGAGCTGAAGTCGGATGCTCAACTCACTGAACCACCCAGGTGCCCCCCGTTATGTGAATCTTAAGGCCTGTAGTGGACAAAAGATCAACAACACCATTTCCCTAAAATGCTTTTATACCTTAAATCGCTAATAGTCCTAATGCTAGGAGATATGTTACGTAAGTTCGCTTTAAACCAATAACATCTGCTTATCCTTTAAGAGGTAAAATAATACATTTTTAACATTTCTAAAAGGAGAATGATCTAGGAACATTACAGCTACATTGAAAATAGTATTTCATTTCTTTCTCTCCCTTCCCCGTTCTCCTGCCAAGGAAAGGTTATTTTTAAATCAGTGCTGCCTCTTGGAGTTGATGACTTCTTAGTATTAGGAATTTTCCTGGACCTCTTTTTCAAGATGGGTCTACATGTATATATTATAAAGGTTTTAGTGAGAAAAAAAGTTGGTTCCTAAAAAGGCGCGCTTTAGTTTCCTAGGAAGTCTGCTTCTAGAGAACTCCGTTTCAGTCCCCCGGGGTTGCGAGATTAACGAGGGATTAGTGAGACCGTGTCCCTTTGGCTCTCCTTCCCCTGTGGGAGGACAGAGAAGGCCTCTCTCGGGAAGTCCCAGGGAGGGATCTCCATTAGCAAAGTGCCTCCCCCCCAACCCCCGACTTGAGCCAGAGCCACATCTCTGAAAAGCTGACTCCAGGTGTGTGTGTCTGTCCGTCCGCCTGTATGTCTGCGAGCAGGTGGCTGGCCGTGCGGCTGGAGTGTGTAGGCAACTGCATCGTCCTGTTCGCCTCCCTGTTTGCCGTGATCTCCAGGCACAGTCTCAGTGCCGGCCTCGTGGGGCTCTCCGTGTCCTACTCGCTGCAGGTAAGCACGGGCGCCCAGCTGCGTTTCCTCATCCTCTCAATGCTTGTCAGGTGCTGGGGCCTTTGCTTTGACCCACCCCCCCGCAGGAGCCGAGGGACAGGTGAGGGGCCAAGTGGCGTTCCAGAAGCCCAGGGACCCGCCGATGCCCGAGGGAAATGAGATGCGGGGCTGGGACTCCCCTGTTAGTCAGGGAAAGCCCTTGATGAGCCAAGAAGATGCCTCCAGCCACAGGAAAAATGCTTATCCCTCTGCCACTTTCATCTCATCCCGGCTTTAGCCACACTGCCCAAATTTGGCTACATTGGACTTTCCCTTATTACCACCCAGTTCGAAGTATTTTCTGATGCCCTTTCTGATTGCTTGTGTGGCCCAGGGATTCTTTTGAATTGTGCTTGCCTAAGAAGTGCAGCCTGGCTATCCGGTGATGGCGGTACGTGAGGCTGCTATCTTTAGTACCTTTCGTACCTAAAAAGTTTCGTAATTCGTAATTACTTGCTTAAGATAAAGCAGACCCTGCTAACCACAGAAACTCCTTGTGACTCTTCCGCACACAGGTCACCACGTACTTGAACTGGCTGGTTCGCATGTCGTCCGAGTTGGAGACTAACATCGTGGCCGTGGAGAGGCTGAAGGAGTATTCGGAAACGGAGAAGGAGGTAAAGCAGGCCCCAGGCCTAACCTCACCTGACCCCTTCAGCGTGACCTGTGTGCCCTCAACAGACGCTATTCTGCAAAAATCGTCTCTGTTCTTTGTTACGTATCTGTATGGGGGACTTGGGTCACGCAAAATGAGACTAGTTTCGTCTTCAAGTTTAAAAATTAAGTACCAGTGAGCTGAGTCAGAGCACTGAAAGTCACTAACAAGAGAGTCCGTACGTGGTTGTTGTAAAAATCATGAGCAGAGTTTGGGGACCCCTGAAGTTATTTGACCCAAGTCCCCATTGGAAAGAGTAGCCTGGGGAGGGGCGGTAGCTGATCCACGTCACATGTGGTCCGAGGAGGACCCAAGCAGGACTTCAGTGCCACGTTGCCCCTAGAAAGCGCCGTGTTCTGTCTGCCCACCACCACCGCTGGCGTCGGCAGTGGTCACAGTGATGGCAGTGGTGCCTGGACATCCCCACCACCAGTAAGAGCAGGTAGAGTGATTCGTATAATCTTTATGTAGCCTCGGAGCTCACGTTCTGTCATGATCCCCACTTTACAGGTGAGGAAACTAAGAGACAGAGTTAAAGAGTTAAGTTACTTTGCTCGAAGTTACATGGCCGTTGGCACACAGCCTCCCAAGAAAATACCCCATGTTTAAGGCTCTGACCCAGGTGAACCACGTCCCACTTTCATGGGAGAGCATTATTCAGAATGGTGTGAGCGCCCCCTGTGGAAATAAGAGTGTATTACACCAGGCGTTTTCCCAGTCAACATTGAATTTATTTTGTTACAATTTTTAAGACCTAATTCACATGCCCTGCAGTTCACCGTGCATGAAGTATGAAATTACATTAAAAAATTTTTTAAAAATATTTTTACTTATTTCTAGGAGAGAGAGAGACAGCGTGAGCAGGGGAGGGTCAGAGAGAGAGGGAGACACAGACTCCGAAACAGGCTCCAGGCTCAGAGCTGGCAGTCAGCACAGAGCCCGACGCGGGGCTCCAACCCGCGAACTGCGTGAGATCATGACCTAAGCGAAAGTCGGATGCTTAACTGACTAAGCCACCCAGGCGCCCCATTTTTAAAAATTTTTTGATGTTTACTTATTTGTTTTGAGAGAGCGAGAAACCGAGCCTGAGTTAGGGGAGGGACAGAGAGAGAGGGAGAGAAAATCCCAAGCGGGCTGTGTACTGCCAGCTCAGAGCCCAACATGGGGCTCAATCTCCCAAACCGGAAGATCATGACCTGAGCTGAAACCCGAGTCCGACCCTTAACCAACTGAGCCACCCAGGTGCCCCGAAATTAAATTTGTTTGAAAAAATTTTGTTTTTACTTCTTTTAATTATTTTTTTTTATTTTTCAAATAAGAACATACTTGAAAAATACAAAAGAATGTCAAGATCACCCAGGGTCTCAGCACTACTAAAAACATATATTTATGTGTTTACATAGAGTATGTTTCCACAGTTAGAAAGTCCCACCCACTTGTCTCTGGTGCCTCTGTGTTCTTACAGCGTATCCCCTTCGTTGCATACATAAGGTCGTAGGAGGAGACTATGCTGTTGTAAAGACAACTAATATAACACGCTGCTGGGCGAGGAAGGATGAGAGTTCTCTCTTTGCGTCCCCTCTGTTCCTCAGCTCCCCCAAAGGTAGCTTCCAGCCTGGCCCAGGGCACGTCCAGTTGTAGAGCTCAGGAAACGCTGAACTGAACTCAAGAAGCTCTTCAGAAATAGGGGCTGTGTCACCCTGGGCAAGTTACTTACCCTCTCTGTGTTTCAGTTTCATCATGTGTAAACGGGAGGGTAACGAAAGGAACCCACTCATGGGATTGTAGGGAGGATTAAGTGAGGTCATGTGACCGTGATCTTTAAGCATTAGCTGTTGCTGTCACAGTCGCTGTCCAGATATAGAAGGCATCTGACCAGAGGGGACCACTCACTTATTGGTACAGTGCATAAATATTCACAGAGTCCCTGCTGTGTGCTGGGGGTCCGGGGGGACAGCCGCGAACAACGGAAGAACCTGTCCCGACAGCCTTGGGGCACATGAGACGGACCTAAGATCCCTTACCGCCACTCCCACCCCGATCACAGGCTCCCTGGCGAATCCCGGAGATGTCTCCGCCCAGCGCCTGGCCTCAGGTGGGCCGAGTAGAATTCCGAGACTACGGCCTGCGTTACCGAGAAAACCTGGACTTGGTTCTCAGGCACATTAACATCACCATCGATGGAGGGGAGAAGGTGGGTCCGCTTGTTCCCCCATCCGTTCACAGTGGGGCAGGTGAAACCGGTGCGTCATTTCCCTGCACCGTGGAGCGGGGTGGCCTTGCGTGGGAGGAAGGCCTTGCTTGGGCCAAATGAGGCCCACTTGTGCGTTTTGAAAAAAAAAAAATCTGAGTATGTTGCAAACATTGAGAAATCTGGCATGTTTTCTATAGAAGCCCCTTTCCGGCTTTTCTTGAAAGATCGGAACGTGTAGCAACACTGGGCTTGTACTCCCTGCCTGGCATTTTCTAGACCAGACGAGAGCTTCCCAGCTCACTCTGCCCCTCCCCCTCTCACCTGTGTGCCTCACTGCCCCCTGCCGGCCTTCTTGCCAGGTCTACAACAGGAAGATGCCGTCGTCACTAGGAGGGGTGGCTCGATGGCCATGTGAGGGTGTCAGGAGTTGAATGTACCCCTGGTCCCAAGCTGCTCCTGGAAGACGTCCTTGCCCTTAGACCCTCCTCAGGAATCAGACTAAGGGTCTTCCTGGTCACCTCCCAGAGGACAGTGTTTCTTTCATCTCTAAACATGTGTATTTGTTAAACCATTCCTACCTCGAGGCTCGGAATGTTTTGTTCCTGTGAAATCATTTCTCTTACTTAGGACAAGGGGAAGAATAGAGTGGGTGGTGTTCTCCCTGAGGCTTCATGGTTTATGTTGTATCCTGAGACTCTGTGACATTTTCATTAGAGGCTGGAGGAAGCCTGCCTTTCAAGAGCCCAAATAAGAAGGCAAGAGTTGTAATTGGATGTCAGGAATGTCAATCATTGGCCACTGAACAGGAAGACCGGTCCTATCTGTAACCTCTTATTTGCTCATGCAGCTGAGCTGGAGGGGAGGAGGTTGCAGGGGACCTGCTCGAATCTTTGAGATATTTCAGAAGCTTGGGATGGGAAACTCACCATCAAAGGACTAAAAAACAGTAGGGGGAAATACCTGATTATCAATATTATCAAGAGTTGAAAATGACGGGGCTTTATGGAAAACCCCTTCTGCCTAAGTCCTGTCTCTTTGGAGATCTGTACTAACTTATCGAAAGACGTGATTACAGTTTTAACTTATAAAAAGAGCTGAGAAAGAGAAGGAGGTGCTTTTTTTTTTTTTTTTAAGTTTGATTTATTTTGACAGAGAATGAGCTGGGGAGGGGCAGAGGAGTGGGGGACAACATCCAAAGCAGGCACTGTGCTGACAGCAGAGAGCTCAGTGCACGGCCCAAACTCCTCATCTGCAAGATCATGACATGAGTCAAAATCAGATGCTTAATGGACTGAGCCACCCAGGTGCCCTGAGAAGGAGGTCCTTCTTTATCTTTGGCCACACAGCCCCCAAAGGAGTGTCCCTGGGAAGCTGCCGACGGGGAGGGCTGGGTGGACATTGGGTTGACCAGATGACTGAACTGCTATAGGGCAGATCCCTGAAATGGGGCCCCATGGGGACAGCAGAAGGTAACTTCCAGATATCAGCATTCCCGCCTTACCCTGGGTCCTTCCTACCCCACAGGTTGGCATCGTGGGGAGGACGGGAGCTGGGAAGTCATCCCTGACCCTGGGGTTGTTTCGGATCAACGAGTCTGCTGAGGGAGAGATCATTATCGATGACATCAATATCGCCAAGATTGGCCTGCATGACCTGCGCTTCAAGATCACCATCATCCCGCAGGTGGGGTCTGGGGCACTGAGGGCATGGGGGGGCACCCTGAGAGCTATGTGTGTCTCTTTTCAGGACAAACGTAAATGTATCCCTACTGTATTATTTTCACGGAAATTATACTGTTTCTTTGCCACTGAATCTCCTCTTAGCCTGTAAACAGCAGTGGGAATTAACCAGGTATCATTTCTTCACTCCTGCTGACCAGTCAGAACAAGAATAAGCCCCTCAAGAACCACGAGAGGAATCTGAATTTTCTAGATTGATTTCTGTAGGTGGTGATTCCCTAATGCGTTGACTTGTTGCATTTTTTTCCCTAAAATTTCTTCTAAGAGTCTCCTATGGGGGCAGGGTCCAGGGAGGAATCCATGGCACTTTATGATCAGGCTGCCTCTCCCTTCTGGAAGGTTGTCTTACAACAAGAAACCTATTTTACTTCACGTAACCCAAGATTTTCCAGACTGTTTCCCCCCGTTATTAACATCCCCAGAAAGGACCATTCCAAGGAGCCCTGGAACCCCATCTTGAACAGCCCCGGCCGGAAGTTTTCACGTCCCCCCTTTGCCCCGCCCCTACCTGATGTGTCGTGAGCCTCATGTGCCATCCTCCGTCCTCTCCCTGAACAGGACCCTGTTTTGTTTTCGGGTTCCCTGCGCATGAACCTGGACCCGTTCAGCCAGTACTCCGATGAGGAAGTCTGGACGTCCCTGGAGCTGGCTCACCTCAAGGACTTTGTGTCAGCCCTGCCCGATAAGCTGAACCACGAGTGTGCAGAAGGCGGGGAGAACCTGAGGTAGGCAGCCATGCATGGCCCGGATCAGGTCTCCTTGACTCCGCCTCTGTCCTGATGCATCTGTGTCAGACCTGGGTTTGAATCCCGGCTCTGCCACAGACAGGCCAATTTCTCTTAAACTCTCGGAGCCTCAGTTTCAATATCTGTGAAATGGGTTTCAGTCCAAACTCATTTTACCATGAGGTATATCTGGAACAGCCAATATGGTTCCTTTCTTCCACCAGATTTATTCAATTAAGAGTGACTGTCACTTGTCAAACTGTTGAAGAAACAAGCTTCTCCATCAGCCGGTAGATAGCACTTTTCTGAGCCTTCTGAGTCCCTGTTCACCAGCCCAGCTGCCTTGGCCTCTGTCCCAGGATCCACCCATGACCCAGCAGCTTAAGTATTAACGTCTGGCACAGCAGGGACCCGCAGTCCTGCCCGTGTTACTAGTCAGTGCCTGGCTCACTTGTCCGTCGCTGGGACAGCCAGCCGCCAAGCCTCGGGTGTGCTGAGCAGTGGCCGTGACTGCTCCCATACTTGGGGTGACCAGCCAGGGGGCTCTGCTCCTCGCGGCTCACTCCTGTGGCCGGGGATCCCTTGGGGCAGTCAGGCCGTTGTCCATGGCCGTTGTCATGGTGACAGCAGAGGTGCAAGAGTGAGCAAACCCTGGTGTGCATTCCCAGCACGTTTCCTCTGCTGGCCTTACGTTTGCCGGCATCCCCTTGACCAAAGCAAGACACGCGGTTGGGTCCGGAGTCAGCCGGGAGGGTCCTGCGGGAGGCAGGGACGTGGGGCCGTTGTGCTGTGTCACACCGCCCGTGCTGCACTGGTCAGGTGTTTTGGATCCGCTCTGAACCTGTGTTGAAAATGATCCCCAGCCCGGTTCCAGGTCAACAGCGAGAATGTGCCGACGTCACTAAGGGCGGGCGTGGGAGCGGGGAGTGGCCGGGCTTCCCTGGTCTCAGCACCGCCAGGTGTCTCTGCTCTCCTCTCCCAGCTCAGGCCTGAGCTCAGGGTCAGGGCTGGTGATGACACTGTCTCCTGGTCTTTTCCTCCTGGTCAAGCGTTGGGCAGCGCCAGCTGGTGTGCCTGGCCCGGGCTCTGCTGAGGAAGACGAAGATCCTGGTCTTGGATGAGGCCACGGCGGCTGTGGACCTCGAAACTGATGACCTCATTCAGTCTACCATCCGCACGCAGTTTGACAACTGCACTGTCCTGACCATCGCTCACCGGCTCAACACCATCATGGACTACAACAGGTGACGCCGCTGGCGCAGAAGGCCCTCGGCCCCGGGCTTTGCGCGTTCTGACAGTGCCGTCTGCGTCTAGTGACCCCCCCGCTCCTGGCACTGGGTATTTCTGTCATAACTCCGTTATTCAGTCAGTCCACACACACGTGTGAAGTGCCTGCCACATGCTTGGTCCTTTTCCAGGTGCTGGGGACTCAGCAAGGAGCTGTCAGAGGAGGAGCCTGCCTGAGGGGCCTGATAGGGTAGTTGGGGGCGGGTATGGATATAGACAGTAAACGCAGCAACAAACAAAAGCAAATTGCTCCAGGAAGGAAATCTAAGCAGCGAGAGCCAGTATTGAGTATGAGCATCACAGGGCTTGA
>NW_027531893.1:12411044-12421346 GCF_008692635.1 Crocuta crocuta
GGCCAGGTGGAAGGCTCCTGCACCGGTCCTGACATGGCTCTTGGGGGCCCGACCCGAAGCAGGGAGTTGTTCAGGTGGCTCTTGGGGGCCCAGGGTGCCAACCGTCTCCCTGTCCCTCATGTCTGTGTCCCACCTCTTGCAGGGTGATCGTACTGGACAAAGGGGAAGTCCTGGAGTGTGGCCGCCCCTCAGATCTCCTGCAGCAGAGAGGCCTCTTCTACAGCATGGCCAAAGACGCTGGCCTGGTGTGAGCCCTGGAGCTGGTGCGCCTGGTCGGAATCGTAGGGCCGACATGGTGGTGGCCGGGGATGAGGCACTCTTCCAGGGAACGTGAGCCTCCTGTCTACAGAAACCAAAAAAATGAAAAAAGTAAAAAAACCAAAAAACCAAAAAATGAAAACACACGCAAAGCAGCCACCATCTGGCCCCCAGCCTGGAACTGGCCACGAAGAAGCGGGAGAGACCAGGAGACGCGGCCCCCAGACACTCCCAGCCTCGCCTCCGCTGCCCTCCGCGACGCACACACGTTCTCACGCCCCCGGGAGTGCACCCTCGTGCTCTTGGTGCTTTGTTAGAGGTTCCGGTGGCCAGACAGCCAGAGAAATTGGGTTCGTAAAATATGCTAGTGACCAAATGCAGCCAACTGCCTCAGATCTCTCCAGCTGAAGTCTGTGGAGTCTGTCTTCGGGAAGCTCCCTGGCCCCCGACAGCTGCCCGTGGCACCTATGACGTCCCTCCTTGTCTGGCTCCTCCCAGAATGCTTTGTCTCCTTGGGACTGCAGGTGGGAGGTGAGGGGCCTGGGAAGGTCATCCTCACCCTTGACCATTACCTTGAGGGCCAAGGACGCGCCTCTCGCCAACCATGTGGTCTTCCAGGACACACGTCACACGCCAGGGGCATGTCCATGGACTTGTCACTGACAGGACTCAGCAGGACTCTGGGCTGTCTGGGCCCAGAGGTCATCTCAGCGCTGACTCCCTGGCCTGGCCTCTCGCTCTCCTTCTTCCCTCTTTCTACCCATTGCTAGAATGGCTCTACTTCTGTAGTCCCTGAGGGAGAAGATCTGCCAATGGTTATGAAGCAGTCAAGGTCAAGAGCACCAGGTACCTCCCAAGTACAACCCGTTGGTACTTACAAGACCCCCGTTGATTCCCCCTCTGCATATTTAGATTTCTTTTCTCGCCCTTGGCATCAGGTTAGCTTGCAGGTGGCAGTGTGGAGAACTTGACATTTCATTACTGAGTCTCTTCCAGGAAGGACCCATTCACGAATATCAGTGACTGCTTTTTCTTTTCTTCTTCTTCTTTTTCCCAAGTGCTGCTCCAGGGAGAAAAATAGTCTCAAGACTTTAATTTTTTGGGCAGAAGGGTTAGTTGAGCAGCCTTCCCAGGGAGTGGCCACGTCGGCCGGCATTTGGCAGCTGGTCCGTGTGTTCCTGGAAGAAAACAGAGAAGCAGAGTCCCCCAAGGCCTGTCCTGTTTAGAGCTCTCAGAGAGCACAGTGCGACCCCCAAAAAGCAGAAGAAGGTCACTGCTACTCTGAGATTCATACTTGCTAAGAATTACGTTGCTGACTTCACACTCAGAGAAGCATCTTTCTTTTAGGTGGAAATACATATTTATTTTTTTCTGTAAGTTATGCCATTCTTTCACATTAGAGAAACCAAGTTTTTCTTGGGGATCTTTTTCTAATGACCTTACACTGGAAACATGAACATTTGCAAATAATTTGCAGTAAAAAAAAATATTTTGTTTCTTAATCAACAGTCGTTCTGTGTTCTTTGGGGCATTAGCGAAGGGTTCAGCCATGTCCTTCAGGAGTCAGGACGGGGTACCCTCTCGTCTGCCTCTGTTCTTTCTCTTTGGCAAACCTGTCATCTCCGGTGGGAGCTCTTGTTTAAAAATGGGACCTTAGAGGTTAAGAATCAGGTGGGGTTGAGTGGGGCGTCAGCATGGCAAAGTGGACAGCGCCCAGACTTGAATCCCAGCCTTGCAGTTTGCTGGCTGTGTGGCCCTTGGTCTCTGTGCCTCAGCAGCCTCATCTATAAGATGGGGCTGACCGTACCCGCCTGGGACTGGGGAGACGAGCAGCGATGCACAGCCCTGGTCAGTTTCCAAGACACAAGGAGGGTGAAAGTCCTGTGTGGCCAAAATGACGCTGGAAAATCCCTTTGTATTAGGCCAGGCCAGGCTGTGCTGCAGTAGCAAATTAGCCCTGAAGTCTTAGGAAATGACCGCAAGGGTTTGTTTCTCACTCAGGTGTTTTTTTGATGAGCATCGGGTGATCTCTCTAGGGTCCCTGCCTTCCATGCAGCAACTTAGCGATCCAGGCTCTTGTGGGCTCATGACCTCACCTCCCGGGGACTGGCTTCCAGAGACCACAGCGGGGGAGGGGAGTGGGGAGATGCACACCCATCCCGAAGTGTCCCAAACCAGAAGCTGCACAGGTCAGCTCCACTCAGCCTGTTTGCGAGAGTCAAGTCATATGGCCCCAGCCACACCACAAAGGAAGCTGGGAAGTGCAGGGGTGCGTAAGGAAGAGCAGTACCTCTCCCCGCGGTACCTCATTCACATGGCTTCTGAGCTTTGGATAGTGTGAGAGCGAGGCTGGCCTGTTAGGTCTCTGAGTTTGAGTTGGCGAGTCTCGATAGTGAAGAGTTGCCTGCATTTGGGGAGCGGGACATTTCTGCTGTACCCTGAACCCATGCACCGAGTACATGTGCAGAAGGGAGCTTCGGGGCTCTGCCAGTCTTCCATCTGGCATTGCTGTCCCACGACTGCTTGCACTTGGTTGCATTAGGGACTGCGTGTGAGTGCTCAGTACCGGGCTCCCATCACCATGTTACTATTAGAAGGTATTTGGCCATGCCGGGGGGGGGGGGGGGGGGTCAATTTGAGGTGGGAGGTGTATTGTCTGCAGAGCCTGACCCTGAGTCGCTAAAGCCGCAACCCAGGTCCTAAACAGGTCCCCGAGCGTGCAGCCTGGTGTGTGCCTACCGGGGTGCGCGGTGGGACCTCTGAGACTCCGGAGGGTCTCGGGCCTGGGTCACAGCTCACTCTGCTTTACGGAGAGGAGGCCGCAAGCAGCATTAACCCTGAGGAAGGTGGAGCCAGAAGCACGAGGGTGGGGGCAGGGGCACCTGCTGGCCCAGGTATTGTCCAGGTAAGCACTTCCCCAATGTGGGGGGAGACGAGGGCGCCTGCTGTGTGCCAGGCCCTGGGCTCAGTGCGTAGCCTCGCTCACAAGGGAGGGGACCCCCGGGCCAGAGGGGAGCGGGGAATCGGCGTGGTGCCCCCCAGCATCGAGCTGTTACCCACCGTTCATTCTCTCACCCCCATGTCAGTTCTGCGGCTCGTTCCGGAAAAGCATTCCCAGTCAGACCACTTCTCTTCCCTCCCGTTGCCGCCGCGCTGGTCCGTCCCTCGTGTTCCTGTGACGGCCACCACCTCGGGGTCTCCCGGCTCCTGCCCTGGCCACCCCCTCCCCGCAGTGAGCCTATGACAAGACACATCACGACCCGCCTGTGGTCCCCATCTCGGCAGCCGGACACCCTCACAACGTGGCTGCCCATGGCCTCTGCCCGCAGCTCCTCTCTGGCCACCTCACGGGCCCTCCAGCCACAGGCCGGGCGCTGCTGGCCTTCCGGTGTGCAGGGTGCAGGCCCAGCTGGGCTCGTCCCTCTTGCTGGTGCCCCGTGTGTGTTATGGTAGCAGCTCCGCGACAGCAGGGTCGAGCTGTTTATTCCTTGACGAATGGATGAATGGCCCACCACCAGCATGTAGCATGCGCCCAGGTGACTGGGTTCTCTGATCCAGGTCCCAGCCCTCTGTACTGTCATCGGGGACTCTAGAACTTGCCTTCCAGGAGCTGTGGTTTCTTCCCTGCTACAGCTGGGATCATTGTGTCCACCTGGCCAGGGGAGTGTGAGGATGGAAAGAGATCCAGGTAAAGCACCCAGCACCATATCTGGCCCTCAAGACCCCATCCTACATTGTGATGTAGGATTCAGTCCTTTGTCCATCCGTCCATCCGTCCCATCATATACTTGTTGCTTACTGAACACTCTTCGCGTGCTCTGTACCAGCCAGGTGCTGGGAGGCACGGTGAACACGCATGAACAAATCCTTTGCCTCAAGAAGGAAAGGGGAGCCCTGGGGCACCTGGGTGGCTCGGGGGGTTAAGCATTCAACTCTTGATCTCTGCTCAGGTCATAATCTCACAGTTCATGAGTTTGAGCCCTGAGTCGGGCTCTGTGCTGACAGCATGGAGCCTGCTTGGGATTCTGTCTCCCTCTTTCTCTGCCCCTCCCCCACTCATGCTCTCTCTCTCTCTCTCTCTTTCTCTCACTCGCTCGCTCGTTCTCGCTCTCTCTGTCTCAAAATAAACAAAAAAAAAAAAAAGAAGAAGAAGAAAAGCTCTTTCCTTCACTTCTGGTGGGATACCAGAGTGAAATTCAACTAGTAGCAAGCTGAGGTTTTAGCACTAACAAAGGGTGTGAGAGGCACTGTGGCCCAGTGGTTAGCACGTGAGCTCTGAGGCCAGGCCACCTGGGTTCACATCCCTCCTTATGCTCTGTCTCCATTTTCTCATCTGTAAAAGGGGCCTCATCAAAGCATCCTAGTAAGGTGATGGTCCCGTTGTAAGGATTCCCAGAAAGGCCATGGCAGGCATTGGGCTTGGTAAGCGTTTGCGGTGATGGGAGGGGACACAGGTGAGGGTAAGGGACGTGCTGAGACTGGCACTGACCACAGGTCTGTATGTGGCTTTGCCTGCATCTGTGTCCCCCACCCCTGAAGCCTGTGGCAGGGGGATGGCCTGAGTGGCCCCGCAGGCTGGTCTCCGAGAAGCCGTGGTGTGGGTCCAACAACCGCCTCGTTGGCGCACACTCCGCTTGCTGGCAAACCGCCTCCCCCCAGGGAAGAGGCTGTGGTGGCCCTCGAATGACCCTGAGTGAATTTGCCAAACACAGCTGCTGCCACTTCTGCCTGCGGTTGCTCTGCCCGGATGTCAGGTGGCTCTGCTCCAAGTGGAAAAATGGCAGGTGCTGCGTCTGGTCCCTTCCTGGGCTTCGGAGTTGGGCAGACGTCCCCTGCGCCGCGTCCTGGGCTGTGGTGGGGAACAGACCCAGGGGCAGAGCCCCACTCGGCCACTCACGAGCTGGGTGACACTGTCAGGTCACGTGAGCTCACCGAGCTCAGTCTACTCGTTTATAAACGGGGCTGGCAGGTGCTAGTGATGGTGGGGCGGGCCCTTTGTGGGTAGGACTCGGGGCTGGAGGGATCAGACAAAATGAGCTTCTGGCCACCCCTTGGCAAAGGGACATAGGAGCTGTCATTAGGTCTAGATTTAGTTTACTCCGGGCTGAAAACCCTATGTCGGATGGACCAGCCGAAAGTCCCAGCAAGCAGGTGGGTGTCCACAGGCCCCTCTTGACACACTGTCCACGTATCCGTGGCTGGGCCCTGGGCCGGGTGAGCCCAGTGCCTCTCAGCCGGTGATTGGTTCCCCCAGGGGACATTTGGCAGCGTCTAGAGACATTTTTGTCACAACTGGAGGTGACAGCACTACTGGCATCTAATAAATAGAGGCCAGAGCTGCTGAACATCCATCCGACAGTGCACAGCACAGACTCATCAGCCCACCTGGCAGCAGTGACGTGGTTAAGGGGCGCCTGGCGTCTGACTCTTAATTTGGGCTCAGGTCATGATCTCAGGGTCGTGGTATCGAGCCCCACATCGGGCTCTACGCTGAGCGTGTATCCTGCTTAAGATTCTCTCCCACCCCTCTGTCCCTCCCCAGCTCTCTCTCTCCGAATAAATAAACATAAAAAAAATAGTGACGTGCCTAAAAAGATCCTGGTGTGGATACTCTTTACCCCACGGAGGTCCTCAAACAGAGCAGTGTTGATAATAATAGCGAATGTCAGTGGGGTGCGTACTCCGTGCCCTGCTCAGCCCCGTGTTCATGTCACCCCCAGCGACGCCATGAGCTCACTGAAGAACACTGGGGCTGGCATCAAGCTCTGATCCAGGCATTTACTCCTTTCTGCCCTTCACAGCTATATGCCCGTGGGACCTCAGGTTGGGCTATTTTAGACTCTAGCCCCCCTTTCCTAGTGCCGGAAGCCAGCTTTAGGAGCCCGTGTCCGATTTCCAAGCGCCGTGGGAAACTGGCACGAGCAGTGCGGCACGCGGTGACTCCCCTTCACCAAAGCGAGCAGCGGACCGTCCCTGCCCAGGCCTGAGGCTGCTCTGACGCTGGGACTGTCCCCCCATACCCCCCACCAAGAGCTGGAACTTGGTCTTCAACAGATGGAGGGGGTGTGCAGTGAGGTGAGGCTCTCAGTGGGGGCCCGCTGGGGGGGCCCGGCTCCGCGAGTCCTATCTTTGGAGGTGAATGTGCGCTGTGCACGTGCTTGTTCCCAGGGGGGCCATTCTTGGTGTGGGTTGTGGCTTGTGCGTTGGTTCAAATAAGACGCTCTTGGGGCTCATCTCTGAGGGTGGAGGAGCAGCAAGGGGCAGGGAATGCTCTGGAATCATATGGAGGGGGCGTCCCGTTTGGAAACATGTCCCAGGGGGCGCCTGGCTGGCTCGGTCGGTTAAGTGTCTGACTCTTGGTTTCTCCTCAGGTCATGATCTTGTGGTTCATGTGTTTGAGCCCCGCGTCGGGCTCTGTGCTGGTGGTGCAGAGCCTGCTTGGGATTCTCTCTCTCTCCCTCTCTCTCTGTGTCCCTCCCCTGTTTATGCTGTCTTTCTCTCTAAATAAGTAGATTTAAAATGAAAATATGTACCAAAATGGAGAACGCATGAGCGGTTGTGGTGCAGGGAGGTGGGTATGGTTACAAAAGCCTCAGGGGTCCTTGTGATAATGCGAAGGTTCAGTGTCCCAGCTGGGGTGGTGGGTGCAGGAGCCTACACAGAAACGCATGCATGAGTGTGCACACACACCCCCCCCACAAGTACACGAATCCAAGTAAAAGCCGGAAACCTGAAGATCTGTGGCCTGATTGTACCACTGTCGATATCCTGGTTATGCTATTATAGTATTGTTTTTCAAGTTGTTACTATTGGAGGAAACAGTAATGCTACACAGGAACTTTCTGGATTCTTGTAATTGCTCGTCACTCTACAACTATCTCGAAATTAGGGGGATGGCTTGTAAAAGGCACACACACACTGTCCCAGCCCTCCAGCCCCAGGGATGCTGATGTCTGGTCTGTGGCCGAGCCCGGGCACGTGCAGGTTTTGAGGTCCTCAGGTGAGGCCAGTGGGCAGCCAGCGCGGGGAGCCGCCTTTGACTTGAGCTCCAGGGTGGACAGGGCTGGATGGGCCCTCATCAGGCCAACCTGGGTGTTGCCGTGTCCTCCTGGGTCTATGATGAGCGGCCACTTTCTCTGCCATTTTCCTCCCAGAGATTGGAGGGGTCTGGATCCAACACGGAGGGGCCACTGATGTCACTTGCACCTCCAGGGCACAGCAGGCTCTTGCGGTTGGTGAGGCGAGGGTGGAGGGCTCAGACTAGGCCTGACTCCTGTGCCAGCCTGTAAAACAGGCCCTTCTGGGCCAGCAGCTGGGCCGGGCTGCCACTCTCTGCCACCTGGCCCTTGTCCATGACCAGCACCCTGCAGGAGAGAGGGAAACGGGGAGCCCTTACCAGCCAGTCAGCCTGAGAGCTGCACCACTGAAAGCCCAGCAGGTCTGCTCCGGTCAGGTCTGGCCTCCCAAGCGGTTTCCCGACCCCGACAGCCAGTTTGGAAGCATCTGCTGGGCATGTGTCTTTGGGCTCATCCACTCCCTTCTGGGCATGTTTTGCCACCTGTATAGTGGGCATGTGATAATCCATTCCAGCGCCCTTCTAGCTCTAAATCCCAATGCCTTCTNATCACAGACTGCAGGCGGTGGGCAATGACCAGCACTGTGCACTGGGCAAACCAGCTCCTGAGGGCGGCCTGCATCTGGAGCTCTGTCCCCGGGTCCACGGCGGCGGTGGCCTCGTCCAGGATGAGGATCTGGGTTTTCCGGAGAAGGGCACGCGCCAAACACAGGAGCTGCTTCTGGCCCACGCTGGGAAGGAGCAAGACAGTCAGGCCCGGTGCTTCTTTACCTGCATCTCGGGACTTGCAGGGCCTGCCCACAAAGGTATCCCCGACGGCTGCAGAAGTTAGTGGGGCAGGTAGGCACACTCCTTCGTGAGGGTCCCCAGTCCACAGAGCTGGTAGGAATCCCCTTCCTGCCATTTTCTGAGCAGGGCGACTCTAGGTGACACATTCAACCTCCCGTGCCACTCCCCCCCCCCAGGTGAAATGGCTCTTTCCATTTCTACTCTGTGCTCTTTACCTTGTACCAGACATACCCCAGGTGCTTATGCGTATCAGGACTCATTTCTCACGGTGACCACAAAGGTAGTTACTGTAGAGTCTTGTGGCTTAGGGTGTGGGGACCAAATAAGCCTATAAAAGTGCCCAGCAGTGTGCTTGTCACAGAGTCAGCCCCCAGCACATGGGAGCTTCTCTGACTCTAATTACAGATGGGGAAGTTGAAGCTCAAGGTCACAGTCTGTGAAGCCCTGATCCTGGAGCCGCAAGGCTGTCTGGGACGGCTTTCCTTCTCACAGTGGAGCCTCCCAGCAGCATCTCTGGAGAACCAGGGCCCACTATGGCCACGCCACTGGCAAGCTGGGTGACCCCGGGGCAAGTTTCAAGCCTCATAGGCCACTTCTGCAAAATGAGATTCGTTGAGAGGGCCTCTCTGAGGTTTACAGTGAAAAACTATTCTTCCCTATATCCAGGCACTGTGTCTGCAACTTAACACGTAGAACTCAATCCCCGAG
Source organism: Crocuta crocuta (assembly GCF_008692635.1). Lineage (NCBI taxonomy): Eukaryota > Metazoa > Chordata > Mammalia > Carnivora > Hyaenidae > Crocuta > Crocuta crocuta. The sequence goes on from NW_027531893.1 coordinate 12,419,875, forward strand.
CAGGAAGGAGATACTAGCTATAATTCTGATTTTACAGATGAGGCAAGTAAGGCACAGATGGACTTGCCCACGGTCCCGGCGCTGCTGACTGGGGTAGGCAGGATTTGAAGTGTGTCTAAACTCTTAGCCACCAAGCTATGCTACTTCTCTAGTGTGTGGATGCTATTGCCTCCCACAGCCCCTTACCCTAACGCCTTTGGGGGCAGATGGGTTTTAGAATCCAGAACGTCTTCTTCACAATGTCCAGAATATCCTAAGTGTCCATCAGTGAATGAACGGGCAAGAAAAATGTGCTCTATCTACACGATCGAATATTATTCAGCCTTGAAAGGAAGGAAATTCTGGTAACTGCTGCAATATTGATAAACCCTGAGGACATTATGCTGAGTCAAAGAAGCCAGTCACAAAAGGCAAGTACTGTCATAGTCCACTTAAATGAGGTCCCCAGAGTAGTCAAAGTCATAGAAACAGGAAGCAGAACAGTGGCTGCTAGAGGCTGTGGGCAGGGGAAAATAGAATTCTTTTTAATGTTTATTTTATTTTTGAGAGAGAGTGTGAGCAAGGGAGGGGCACAGAGAGAGGGGCAGAAGGAGCTCCCATGCAGGCTCTGAAGTGACAGCAGGGAGTCTGACACGGGGCTTGAACTCATGAACCGTGAGATAGTGACCTGAGTTGAAGTTGGATGCTTGACCGACTGAGCCACCCAGTTGCCCCTAGAATTGTTTTTTTAACGGGTATAGGGTTTCACTTTGCAAGATGGAAAAGTTCTGGAAATGGGTTGCATAATGATGTGAATGTACACTATGAATTGTACACTGAAAAAAAATGGTTAAGATGCTAAATTTTATGTTAGGCATATTTTACCACAATTAAAAAAAATTTTTTTTTTTAAGAGAGAGCAAGAGCGTAAGTGGGGGAGGGTCAGAGAGTAGGGGAGAGAGAGAATCTTAAGCAAGAGCTACATCTCATCGTGGAGCTTGATTCAGGGCTCAATCCCATGACCCTGGGGTCATGACGTGAGCTGAAACCGAGTCAGATGCTCAACCACTGAGGCACCCGGGAGCCCCTAAAATTTCTTTAAAAAGAAACACATACCACATGTTACTCAGAACCCACAGTGGGAGTGGAAATAGTGCCCAACAACAAACACAATGCTTCTGTAGCAAAATAGATGCCGAGTGGGATGCATAGACTATAAGTAGCCTGTGTCATTTAAAGGTCTGGTTTTGTCACCCACATAAATTTAGGAACTGGATTTAGGAAAAAGAAACTGGACATTCAGAGACCGTGTGGTGTCTGGAGTTGCTGATAAGGGACGGGACTCACACTGGGCGTATTAACAGAATGAAGCTGATAGCCCCGGGGGGGAGGCGGGTTTCCAGGGCACATCTCCCTGGGGACAGGAGCCCTGGCCACGCCCGCCTCTGCCCGCAGCGCCTCCCGCGTCCTGGGCGTGGCGGGGCCAGGGGACC
>NW_027531893.1:12421363-12468504 GCF_008692635.1 Crocuta crocuta
CAGGCTGTACCCGGGGCCTGTGCACTCCTGCTGCAGCTGGCCCGGCAGGCCGGCCACCAAGGCTCTGAGCTGCACCGTCTCCAAGGCTTCCCAGATGGCTTGGTCCGTGTGCTCCTGCAGCATGTCGAGGTTCATCCGAAGGGAGCCGGGGAACAGGGTGGGGTCCTGGGAGGAGGGGGCAGCGGGTCAGAGCCGCGCCCCGCCGTGCCTCCCGCCTCTGCCCCCCTGAGCCCCAGGCCTCACCTGGGGGATGACCGTGATCCGGGACCGCAGCGTGTGCAGCCCCACGTGGGTGACGGGGACCCCGTCGATCCAAATCCCACCCTCGGCCGCCTCCAGGAGCCGCAGGAGGCCACCGGCCAGGGAGGACTTCCCGGCCCCTGTCCTGCCTATGATGCCCACCTGCCAGGGGAAGGGAGGGCGAGGCTCGTTCCGACCGGGTCTGCCCAGCAGCAGGCAGGCCACGGCCCGGAGGGTCCCCGCACGTCTCTGCGCCGTGTTTCCCCTGCATCTGAGATACACACCCATCTATCCATTATCCTTCGAGCATCCATCCATCCGTCCACCTTTCCGTATGTCCGTCCCGTTCCATCCACCCTTCTTTTGTACGTAGCTCTCTGTCTTCTCCTCATCGTGACTCATCTCCCCCCCGCCACCCCCCCCGTTATTCTGTCCTTCCCTCCATCTGCCCATCGTTGTTCCCGCCCCCATCCATCCTCAGCCTTTACTCTGCGTTCTCAATGTCCACCACTGGCTGGAGGTTCTATACTATTATTTGTTAAAGAAGTGAATGAATCATGGGGCATCTGCGTGGCTCAGTCGGTTAAGCGTCCGACTTTGGCTCAGGTTATGATCTCATGGTTCGTGAGTTCGAGCCCCGCACCGGGCTCGCTGGTGTCAGCGCAGAGCCTGCTTCAGACCCTCTGTTCCCCTCTCTTTCTGCCCTTCCTCCATGCTCTCTCTCTCAAATATAAATAAACATTAAAATAAAGAAGTAAATGAATCGTGTCACCCACTGTACGACAGGCGACTCTTCGAGGCACCAGGAATACAGAAATGGAGCCCTTGCTCCACAGGGCTCAGGGTCTGCCCTTGGAAATAGTGCACCTGAGCCAACTTCATTTGAATACAGTGTGATGAAAAAGCCGCCTCTATAATCAAACTCTGTACTTGAAGCTACCTGGGATAGGGATTGGTGGGGTAATCTGAGAAGGCTTCATGGTGGAGGCGATACTTAAGTGGAATCTTGAAGGATGAGTAGGAGTTTGGGGAGGGGGAAGATTCCAGGTACCCCCCCCCCTCAGAGGGCAGCACTATGTGCCCACCTGGCCCCGTGAGGCAATGCTCCACAAGTGTTGGCTAAGCCCTGGCAGGGCAGTGCATGAAGACTTGGGCAGGGCCTTGAATGCCAAGCTCAGGAGTCTGGGCTTTACTCTAAGGGAAGCTGGGTACAGGTGGAAGGTCTCAAGCAGGGGAATGTCATGCCCGAATAAAGATCACAGGAAAACAGACTAGAGGTGGTTAAATGGGAGGCTGGGGGCTCCAGTGGGGGCCTGGAGCAGTGTAGGGGAAGGCAGGAAGGAAATGCAAGTGGGTAGGGAGTCCACAGGACTAAGCATCTGTCAAATGGCACAATACTAGCACTTCTTCACAGGGTCGTTGTCAGAGTAAAAATGCACGTGATAATGAAAGCACTGGTAAACGTTTCTGTAGCCCTTGCTATGTGCCAGGCACTGTTCCAAGCAGTTTACATGTCTTAGCTCAGTGAAACTTCACCAGAGCTCTGTGAGACTGACATGGTTAATTTCCACTTTACAGATGGAAAAACTGAGATCAAGACATGCAGTGACCTGCCCAGGGTCAGCCGTGGCAAAGCCAGGAACGGAGCCCGTGCAGACCAGAGAAGGTATGTGGGACAGTCAGCCCTCTGCCCCAGCGCTCACATCAGAGACAAAGAGAAAGAAGGTGGTCAGGGAGACGCCTCCTTAGCCAGGATGCCAAGGTGGGTGGGTGGTGGGTTTCACCAAGATGGCGGCAGGTCTGGGGAAGATGGTAAGTTTGGTTAGGCTGTGGTGGGCCTCAGGGACTTCACACTGAAGTCGGGTGTGGAGGAAGCATTTGATGCTCAGGGCCTCGACCCTGGGCGATGCCCACCCCGGGCCTGGCCTCCACGAGGAGGAAGGTGTGGGAGAGCCGCTCACCTTCTCTCCGGCATGGATCTTGAAGGACACACCCCGAACGGCCAGTGGGAGCTCAGGTCCGTACCTCAGCCCAAAGTTCCGGAACTCGATCTGCCCCCCTTGAGGCCAGGGGGACAGATCTGCACAGGTGGGTAGCCGCCAGGGGGCCTGGGACAGCAAGGGGGCACAGGGTCAGAGGAGCCTCTCTCTAAGGGGTCTCACAGAATGGGCCACCTCTTTGAACTTCAGTTTCCTCTTCTGTAAAATGGGCGTTATTTATAGCTATTTTACAGAGTTGTTGGGGACATTGGAACATAGCAGAGCTAGAAATAAATGATATCTGAGTTATAAAAATAGCGATGGTATTGGCTACTCGATTTTCATCCTTCTTCTTAGCCACTATTAATTGTCAAATAATATTCTCTCTTCCTCTACAAGGGGTAGAATAATATTCTCTCCTTGGTCTACGTGAGGAGGGCAAGATTGTGCAGTAGGGGGTCATTAGCTGCCGTTTGCTCTTCCTGTGACCTTGAAGAGGTCCTCCATCCCCTTGAGGTGAAATGGGGCCAGTAAGAGCAGTGGACGTGTACAGTGTGCCCGACACCAAGTCCTTTCTCGCGGGATCTATTTGACCCTCGCACTACACCCCACTGTCGCCTTGCCATGCCACGCTCCTGCTACTGCGGTCTTGCTGTGATGTCTCCGTAATGTGGCTGTTGTGTTGCTATTCTACTGCTATGGCGTTGCTGCTACTTACGGCCCCTTCCCACTCAGAACAATGACCTGCTTTGCCCAAGCAAAGAAGCGAAGGAACCAAGCTTTCCCCTGGCTCCAGCCCCCGCACTCTTAACCATGACTGCCGCCTCCATGTGGGGGCTCTAAAGCCCATAGCAGATGTAGAGCTGGGTCCACACCCCCATCCCCATCTTCCACCCATCACCTCCTTGGGCGTCTTGACATAGTCCTTCATCCGCTCTACCGACACGATGCTGCTCTCCAGGTCTGTCCAGCTGCGAACGGCCCACTGCAGTGTCTGGGTCACCTGGTGGGGGAAGACACCTCAGGCTTGCATCAGCCGCCCTGGGGCAGGGGCTGGGAGGGAGGGGGAGGGAGGACTGGGGAGGCAGGACTTGGGACAGACAAGGGGATGGGATTTGACTACAGCCAGCAGGACTTTCCTTCAGTAGAACTGGAGTATGCAGAGTATAGAAGCTTGTCCAACCCATCCGGATATAGGTGGGAAGATAGGACCAGAGAGGGTGTGCAGCCCTCCTAAGGACACCCAGCAGGACCCAGGCCCGTGGACTTCCATTCTGAGAGCTTCTCTCTCCTGATTTCCCATCATTTTGCCTCAATGTAAAATGAAGATAATAATAGTATCCCCGATGTGGTTGTGGGCAGAATTAAATGACTTAATATTTATAAAGCTGTTAGAACAATTCATAAAAAAAATGCTACTTACATGTATCTTTTTTTCCTTTATAGATATCATGACCCGACATTACATATTGTTATTAATAGTTAACAAAATTTAGCAATACACTGGAAATGGACTCTATGTACCTTATCTCAACTAGGCTTTACAACGTCTGAAGTGAAGAGATTACTGCCTCATTTCTCAGATGAGCACACTGAGGCTCTGCAAGGGAAGACTCTTGCCGAGGTCCCTTCTATATTTTCTTCACTGGTTGGTAGTTTGGACTTGGGTCCTTGAGGTCCTACTAGCTGAGTTCTATCTGTCTTGGGGGAAAGGGGTACCTGGAGGGCGGCGGAAACAGAGAAGCCCACAAGGCCGGCGCTCAGGTGGGCCTTGCTCAGCACAGCACACGTGGCGGCCGCCAACACCAGCACGTTCCCCACGAGCTCCAGGTTCGTAGCCAGCCACCTGCAAGGGGAGGCAGGTAATAGCAGGATCAGGGTTGGCGGTGGGGGGCTCATTTGCAGGACTCGTTACTCTGGGCACAAGAACTGGTCATTGTACCAACTTGAGTCCCACAGGGGTCCCGGCAATGGTCTCCTCCACACCCCAGGCCCCACCCAAGCTCAGTGGATGGGGAAGTCGATGCCTTTCTGTCTTAGCTGAGCCCAGCTCAGAGCCTGGCACACAGCGGGTGCTCAAGTGAAGTTTTGCCTTGGTGCCGATTTTCTGTCCCTGGGCTATGCTCGGCCATTTCCCTTGGGGTCCCCATGCCTGGACCTGACCTCCATCTTCACGTGGCCAACATGTTATCTTCATGCATGGGTTGGGTCGAATGTCACCTCCCCCAAAAGCCTTTCTGAACTGCTCCTCCCTTTCTCTCTAACGAGTCACTGATAACTTCCTTCATAACAGTTACCACTCCTTATAATTAGATGATTTAATCAGCCCTTGACCATCAGTCTCCATCAGTAGATTGTGAGCTCTATGAGGGCAGCAGCTTTGTCTCGTTCATGACTCTGTCCCCAGTACCTAGCACAGGGCCCAGCATGTAGTAGGTGCTCAGTGAATAATGAACTGAGTAAATGAATAAATAGGCACCTCCTTCTACTGCATTCCTACTCTATCATTCATTGATTCATTCATTCAACAAACATACTGACCATCTACTGTGTGCCCTGCCTGCTGGAGGTGCTGGGAACACAGTGATCCAGTTTAAGAATCCGTCTTCAGGGAGCTCTGGGCTTTACTACATGAACATCTAGTCCTCCTAATAACCCTACAAGGTGAGGTATTGTCCCCATTTGGCAGATGAGGACACTGGGGCTCAGAAGAGTTAGGTACTTGCCTAAGTCCACTCACTTAAAAGTCTTTGAAGCTGCATCACCCTGATGGATGCCCAGAAGCATGAACCTCTTCTAATAGGTCATGGCAGTTTTCAGCAAACCAACCAGCAAATGAATACATAAGTTGCTCCCTAGATCATGGGAGGGTCCCTTTGTGCTTTCAACCTCAGTTTGCCCATCTGTGGAATGAGGCAACATCTGGCTCCTTACAGTTGAGAGGATTAAATGAGACCTGCCATATAGACCATGGAAATCACTGGGCCTTGCACAAGGTGGGCGCTTTCTCAGTGTGCACAAGGTCTTTCCTCCTTGGGCTAGGACCCCAGGAAGAGGCAGGGCAGGTCACCCAGAAGGCATATGGGAGTGAGACGCTGCCCACAGCCACACAGCCTGATAGCCTCAGCTGGCCAGGGACCTGGGGCATAAAGGAGAAGGGAATTCACGTTTTTTGAGCACCTACTGTATGCTTGGCCCTCTCCACACCAGATTGTCTGGATTCAGATCCTGACTCCACCACTTCCTCGCTGTGCAGCCCTGGGCAAGTTCCTAAATCTCTCTGTGCCTGATTCACCATCTATAAAACAGTCTCTGTCTCATGAGTTGTTAACTCATGAGGACTGAATGAATGAATCCATATGGAGAGCTCAGGACTGTGCTGAGCATACAGTAAGCATGTTACAAGTATTCGCTGTGCGTGTATTTAATCCTCACAGCCACCCCATGAATGACCCCCGCTTTGACACATGAGGCTCAGAGAGGTATGTAACTTGCCCAGGGTCACCCGGCTGGTAAGTTGCAGAGCTGGCATTTGAGCCCATGTCTGTCTATGCTCCAAGCCTGCATATTCTTGCTTAGTAATGAAAAGAGGCTGAGGATGCTTATGTGGCTGCTCTATCACCAAAGCAACAGAGGCTGATTCAGTGGCCTCGGAACAGAGGCTTCTTCCCTTGTGCTGACATCTGTACTTCCTGCCCGCCTGCTGCTGGGGAGCCCTCAGGCCAGACTCCATCTGCTCGCGGTGCAAGAGCCAAGTGCACCCATGCGGTAGAGCTTCAGCTTTATCCCTGACTTGCTGTGTGACCATGGGCAGGCCACTTGATCTCTCTGGCCACATAGCTGACTCTGCGTCTCACTCTCTGGGAACACGGATGTATTACAGGGTCTTCCCTGCCCCCAAGCTTTGCCTACCTGTCAGCCACCAGGCTTGGGAAACTGACTCTCTGGGTTTCATCCACGTGCATGTCATTCTGAGCCACAAAGGGGCACTGGGCCTGGAAGGCTCTGACCACCGTGATGCCCTGGAACGTCTCGGCCATATGGGAGCACACGGACGAGTGCCTGGCGGACTCGAGGCGTCTGAGCTGGCATAAGCTGGCCACGTACAGGCTCTGAAGTGGGACAGGTAGGGGGAGAGAAGTCACAGACATGGAGAGGGAGTTTGAGAAGCACAGGGAGCCCCAAGTACAGGCTTTCAGACCAGGCTCTGTTACCAGCTTGCTGTGTGACCTTGGGCTAGTTGATTCCCCTCTCTTGGAATCTCTATTTTCCCTACAGAATCAGAGTTATGTGGTTCTTTTTAAGAAGATCCCAGTGGGGTGCCTGGGTGGCTCAGTCAGTTAAGCATCTGACTTTGGCTCAGGTCATGATCTCATAGCTCATGAGTTCAAGCCCCCCATCAGGCTCTGTGCTGACAGCTCAGAGCCTAGAGCCTGCTTCGGATTCTGCGTCTCCCTCTCTCTGCCCCTCCGCTGCTCATACTTTGTCTCTCTCTCCTTCAAAAATAAACATTATAAAAAATTAAAAAAGAAGAACCCAGGAAGCTCCAAAACCCTCCAGTGCCTCACCCCAAAACTATTAAATCAGAATCTCTGGTGGTGTCACCTTGGCCTTGGTATTTTTTTTTTTTTTATATTTTTATTTATTTCTAGGAGAGAGAGAGAGACAGCGTGAGCAGGGGAGGTTCAGAGAGAGAGGGAGACACAGACTCTGAAATAGGCTCCAGGCTCTGAGCTGGCAGTCAGCACAGAGCCCGATGCGGGGCTTGAACCCACGAACCGCGAGATCATGACCCAAGCGAAAGTCGGATGCTTAACCGACTAAGCCACCCAGGCGCCCCTTGGCCTTGGTATTTTTAAAAAGCCTTCTGGGTCATTCTAATGTACAGCCAGGATTGAGAAACCACTCACCCAGTGTGAGTGTCTCTTTCCCAGCGCTCAGACCAGCCATTGTGGGGATAAAACCATAAAGGACAAGGAAGGCGGTTGGCCAAGTGGAATCCACTCACTTAACTGGAGGCTACCCGCCCGGTGCCCAAATGATCTGTGGGGTTATCTGCTCCGAGGCTGCGAGCTGTGCGCAGGCGGGAAGGATGTGCATCTGCTGAACACCCAGGCTGTGTGCCAGGCTCGTTACAAATAGAGTTTATTAATGTGAGGTGGGCACCAGTGTCCTGCACAGTTTACAGGTGAGAATACCTGAGGCCCAGAGGGATTAAGCAGCTGGCCCAGGCCTCTACAGCAAGCAAGGTGCAGGGCCTGGATTCAGACCCACTCTGCCTGACCCTCAAGCTGTCCCTCCCCAGGTCAAGAAGACATGGAGAAGACAGTGGTGACTGTGGTTTTTGTCTGACTACAATGTTTTTTTCTATTCTATCTCTGATTACCTGGAGTGGGGGTGGGGAGTATTCACCCGTGGGAGCCGATCATGGAGGAGGTAGCGTGATGCAGCCTTGCCAGTCCGAGCACGCTAACCCTTTGGTCACTGTGATTAGCTCAGGGATGGACACAGGCCCCCAAACAGGCTGGCCCAACCTTCCCTGGGACTGATACATGAATGCGAAGCTGGAGTAAAGGCCACTTTGTGTTGGGGTTGCTGAGGGGGATGCTGTGAGGATAGGGCTGCCACAGACCCAGCCCTAGATAGTGTGTGCAAAATCAGGCCATCCAGTGCTAAAGCCCATGGTTCTTAAACATTAGTATGCATCCAAATTATCTGGAGGGTTTGCTAAATCCCAGATTTCTGGGCTCCATTTCCACCATGTCTGAGAGTCGGTAGGTCTCGGGTGGGGCCTGAGAACGTGCATTTCTAACTAGCTCCCAGGTGGTCCTGATGCTGCTGGCCTGCGACCGCACTCTGAGATCCGCTGAACCAAGAGACGGAGAGAGTGACTGCGTCCCCGTGACAACTGGCTCATTGCACTTGAGGAATGTAAGATGTTAATTTCCGTCCTTTTGTTTAAGCTAATTTAAGTCCGGCTCTGGCAACTGCAAGAGTCAAACCTGATACAACACCTTGAGACCTCGCAGTGCCTTCCTGGTTTCCAGATAACCGGAGAACGGGAAGCTGATGTCAGCAGCAGCAGCGGGACGAAATGTAAGAACTCAGACACGGACATTTGGGAGACAGTGGTGAGTAACAGGTATTAGAAATAAACTGCGGTGCGCCGCCTGGGTGGCTCAGTCGGTTGTGCGTCCGACTTGGGCTCAGGTCATGATCTCACGGTTCGTGGGTCCGAGCCCCGCGTCGGGCTCTGTGCTGACAGCTCAGAACCTGGAGCCTGTTTCAGGTTCTGTGTCTTCCTCTCTCTCTGACCCTCCCCTGCTCACGCTCTTGTCTCTCTCAGAAATAAAGAAAACATTTTTAAAAATTAAAAAAAAAAGAGAGAAATAAACTGTGGTGTCTGCCTCTGGGAATTCTTCTAGGGGTTCATCCACTGTGCAGAACCTCTTACGCCAAATGCTGCCCAGATACGACAGCCTGGCTGAGGGGACCGAGCTGGCCCCAGGGGCCCCCCCAATCTCGCCCTACCTGAAACCCAGCATAGAGGACCAGCAGCGGCACGATGGCGACAACGGCCAGCGGGGTGGCCACCGTCACCACCAGAATGACCTCCAGGAGTTCAAAGGCATAAATCAGCAAGGACCGGAGTTTGTCTGGGATGTCCACATCTACTGTGTCCGTCTCCTTGGAGAAGCGATTCAGCAAGTTCCCGACGGGTGTCCGCTCAAAGAAGCCAATGGGACACCGTGCCACATCCCACAGGAGCCTCCGGAAAAGCAGGCTGGATGCCCGGATTCCTGCTAGCAGCACCATGGCCATGGAGGCAAACAGCCCAATGGCTGGAGAGAGAGCCGTGCGTCAGAGCATGAGAGCTGAGGCCCCTGGCCGTCATGGGTGTCCCTTGATGGGACCCGCCTGCAGTGGGTTGGACGGTGTGCCCCATCCTGCAAACTCATGTCCACCAGGAATCTCAGAATGGGACCTTATTTAGAAATACGGTCTTTGTAGCCGTTTTCACTGAAAGATTTTGAGATGGTAACACCCTGCACGTAGGGCAGGCTCTAAATCCAATGGCTAGTGTCCTTGGAAGAAGAGAAGACATCCAGGACACAGGGACGGAGGTGATATGAAGACAGAGGCACCGAAGGGGAGGATGTGCGAGACCCCCAGCAGAAGCTAGGAGAGGGGCAAGGGACTGTTCCCCCGTCAGAGCCCCCAGGAGGGACCAATCCTGCCGATAGCTTGTCTTTGGGCTTCTGGCTTCAGGACGCCGAGAGATTTAGTTTCTGTTGTTCTAAGCTACCAAGGTTGTGGTCATTCCTGTCAGCCCTAGGAAACTGATGTACCCCCTCCTCCCAAAGCCCTTGTGCTTGGAATGGGGCTGACCTCACCCCCTGTTTCTGCGGTGGGGCAAATTGTATCCCTGGCCCATCCAAACCACTGCTGTTGGTCTGTTCCCACCCAAGTCCTCAGCTGCCCCAACATCTGGGGGCCAAGATTCTGCATTTGCTGAGGGGTCTGGCACAGACCGAAGATTCCAGAGAGGAGGGATGTGCCCTGTCCCCCACTCCCTCCAGCCTTATCTAAGGATGCATCTCTGCACTTAGGCCCAGGATGCGTGCACAGATGTCCAGGAAGGACAGGGTGAGCCAGGGACGGGCAGCCAGGAAGCCCTGAGCACCTGGGATGGGGCTGGGGGGGTGGAGGGTGAGAAAGGCTGGCAGGCGGTACCTTGGAGGCAGCCCAGGAGCCCGAAGACCCAGCCCCGCAGAGCCGCCTGCGTCTGTCGCCCGTCCACGGTGGGGTCGTCTGCCCACAGGCTCAGCCAGTAGTTGCGGCAGAAGGAGGCCACTTGCTGGCAGAGGAAGAGGAAGAGTGCGTAGAGGCACAGTGGGGCACCTATGGCCCGTAGGTAGGTCAGGTGCATGCTGGCCTTCACCTGTAGCACAGGTAGGGGAGGTGGGGCAGAGAGAGGCCCCGGGGAGAAAGGAAGGGAGGAAAGGCCAGGTGAGGCTCTCAACAGGGTGGACGGAAGCACGATGCAGACCTTGCCTGCGCTCCTTTGGTCTCTACCACCTGGAGCACCAGCTCTCCTACGGGCCCCACGCAGCCTCAAGACCCCCTTCCTCTGCAGAACCCCCAGAGGGCCAGCGGGAGCCTTAAAGCCGTGGCACACTCTGGCTTTGGTGTGATTTACTGAACACATACTACAGCACAGACGTGTGTCCCTACCCCCATCATAACTCCCACCTGGCAGATAAGGAAACAAAGGCACAGAGAGGTTAAGACACCTGCTCACGGTCCAGCTCCCACGAATCTGAAGTTCTTCTGGAAACATCTGGAAACTTCTGGAAACATCATCCTGACCCCATCTGGCTGTTGCTGACCTGCTCATGGCTTTCTCTGGCTCTCAGAAGAAATTCTAACCTTCCAGTCTGTCTCTCTGACCTTCTCTCCTACTCAGTATCTGCTGGCCTCATGGGATCCCTTTCTTTTCTCTGGTGTCCCAAACTCCTTCCCACCTCAGAGCCTTTGCGCCTGCTGTTCCCTCTGCCTGGAATGCACCCCCCCCCCCCCCCCCTGCACCTGCTGGTTCCTCTTTTTAGGGCTTAGCTCAAGCATCACCCATTAGAGCATATTAGTCCAAGCAGGTTCCTGACCCTCAGTTGGTTGGTCCTATCTCATTTCCCTTCTTTATTTTTTTAATCATTATCTGATATTACCTTGCTCATTAGCCTAATTATTTGCTGACTGTCTCCCCCAACTAGTGTGCAATATCCACCAAAGTAGAGACACTGCCTGCACATAGTAGGGGTTCTGTAAATGTTTTCTGGGTGGATGGGTGGGCGGGATGCTGGGTGGTTGGGTGAATGGGTGAATGGAAGGGTGGACAGGTGGGTGGATAAATAAATGAGTGAGTCTGTAGAAGAGCAGGTGGATACATGAGTGGATGGATGGATTCTGGAAGGATGGATGGATAAGTGGGTAGATAGATGGGTAGATGGATGGATACATGGAAGATGGATGGATGGATGGATGGATGGATGGATGAATGGATGGATGGAAGACAGGTAGATGGATGGATAAGTGGGTGGATGGATGCATACATGGAAGATGGGTGGATAGATGCAAGATGGGTAAATGGATGGGTGGGTGGATGGATGGATGAGTGGATAAGTGGGTAGATGGATGGATGGATGGATGGTAGGTGAATGGGTGAATGGCTGGATGAGTGAATGGGTGAGAGGTTGGGTGATGGATAGATGAGTGAGTAGATGGGTAGGTGGTTGGATGGGTGAGTAGGATGGATGGGGTGGGTGGTGAATAAGTAGAAAAGTAGGCAGACAGAGGAATGAACAAGTAGGTAGCTGAGTGGATGGGTAGACAAAGCATCATAGAAGAAAAGAAGTAGCACAAAGTTTAGATTCTGACTGACCTAGATTTAAGCCCCAGGTTGGTCCCTTACTAGCTATGAGAACACAGACAAGCTCTCTAAGACCTCAATTTCTTCATCTCTAAAATGGGGCTATCACCATCTAATTTTAGGGTGATTGTGAGCTTTAAGAAATGTGAGGTGTCGGGGCACCTGGGTGGCTCAGTCAGTTAAGCGTCCGACTCCGGCTCAGGTCATAATCTCATGGTTCGTGGGTTTGAGCCCCACGTCAGGTTCTGTGCTGGCAGCTCAGAGCCTGGAGCCTGTTTCAGATTCTGTGTGTCCCTCTCTCTCTGTCCCTCCCCCGCTCATGCTCTGTCTCTCTCTGTCTCAAAAATAAATAAAAACTATAAAAAAAATTAAAAGGAAAAAAAGGAAATGCGAAGCGTCTACAGTCCAACCTGGCACACAGTAGGTGTTCAGTAAAGTGAGTCTCCCCTTGCCTCCCTGCCCTGCACTGTATCTGATGGGAGGTCTTGAGCCCCGGGAGGTAGGCAGCTGTGGGAGTGGACGCAGAGCAGAGGGGGCAGCTGGTGGTTACCCTGCCGTGCTGGACGCCATCCTCTCCTGTTGACCATCCTGCCCATGCAGGGTCATCCAGGGGAGCTCCTGGCTGGGCCTTCGAAGGGACGCTGTCCTTCTCAGAGACCAACATCATGGGCCTGTCATTGAGAGGAGATGAGGACACATCAGTGTCTCTGTCCACGGGCCGTGGCACCCAACCCTCATGGCCACTGGTAGCCAGTGAGCATGACATACACTCTCCACTCGTGCATTCATTCGCTCACTCATACAGCCCGCATCCGGGGCACCCTCCCTCCACGGTGGCCCGCCAAGTGCCACCTCTTACCCCAGAGGCGAGGAAGCCTGTTCTCCCGGTGCCGTTTCATTGAGTGAACTTATCTGCCCCGCTTTGGAAAGTGTTTTTCAGAGCTTTCGTTTTGGCCTCAGCATTGCTACAATCATTATACCCCTGCTGTTTACCCTCAGATCTGTTAGTCCAGCTTGGGAGAGTGTCAGTTTTGTGCAATTCAAATGTTGAGGACTTCTTGGATGTTCCTTCCGTTTGCGGATGAGTGGGCTGCCTTAACTTTAAATGTGAATTGCCATCTGGTGTCTGTGCCTCAGTTGCTTCAGCTGTAAAATGGGGTTAGTCTATGTCTGTCTGTCTAGCTACCAATCCATCGCTTTCCCCAGGGATCAAGGTCCCGCAGTAGTTCCCCAACAACTGTCACTTAAGCTCATACTTATGTCCACTGCCCAGTGGTCTGCTGTTTGGTTTTACAAAGTCACTTTCCATAAAAAGGGAAGGTACCAGGTGCGTGGGTCCCGGGGCAGCAGACAGCCCCACAAGGAGTCCAGCCATGGCCTGTCTAGAAGGGGCTGGAGACCCGGGGACAGCAGGGCTCCTGGTGACCCCCACCCGTGTGCTCTGGCCTGCCCCCAGTGACCCCACGCATGTAGACTCAAGCCCTTTGTGTAGCAGGCCTGTCAAATGACGAACGACAGGGCCGGGCACATCATTAACAATATGGCGCGGACCCTTCTCCGGAGCCGGCCCTGCCCCTCTCTGGCAATGAGGCAGCCTGGCAAACTTGAGGGCATTCATCATATCTGAGGGCAAACTGGTCATCCTGGGAACTGGCCACATGAGGACTTACTCATTTTGGCCAATTGATGGTCACAGAGCTTTCGGTGAGTCAGCCCGCCCCTAAGCCTCAGGGCGGCCCCAGCAGCTGTGGGTCCAGAATGGTTTTGGCTGCCCTCACCTGCCCGCGCCACGGCTGCGGACACAGCAGTGCTTCTGCAGCCTCAGTCTGCGCCCTCCCCGGCGATCAGCACCGCAGCGGACTCACCTCTCGGGTCCACCCGCGGGCCTCCCGCTTCCGGAGGGGCCTCTGGGGTCCTTGGCATCAGTCGTGAGTTCTGTTTCTGCAAGGTTAAAGGGGTCTTGTCACGTGATGGGTGCCAGCATTCGGGGTCCAGGCGCTGGCGTTGACAGCCACGGGCTATATGGCCTTCACTTGTCTGAGCATCTGTTTCCCATGATTTGGCTCCTGCAACCTCTCTCAGTCCCCGCTGGGTTCTTCCAGGACCGTTATTCATTGAATCATTCATTCATGCATTTGTTCACTCAACAAATATAATTGTGCACCTGCTATGAACGTGGGGCTGGAAAACAGTAGCAAACACTGTGCACGGAAACCTGTCCGGTGTCCCCCGATAGCCTTGCCTGAGCAGTTTCTTGTGTCTGGAATGTTCTTTTCCAGGTAACTCCCACCCAACCTCAGGGGTCACCTTCCTCAGGAAAGACCCCACCTCTGACCATCCTCCAGGTCAGGGGGGCTCCATCTTCAAGCTCCAGGATGGAGACACTGTGAGTCGACGCTTAGGACTTCTCAGGGTGAGCCAGTGTTCAACAGATGTTTTCAGAAAAGGGAGAGCCTGGGGCTGGGGGCACCTGGCTGTGAGTCCTTGTTCACGGTGGCAGGGGTGGGGGGAGAGCAGGGAGACCGCCTACAGCCGACTAATGAAAGAGCGCATGCTCTGCGGTCAGGTTGCTTGGGTTCAAATCCCAGCACTGCCACCTATAAGCTGTGTAAACTTGGGCTAGTTCCTTCACTTCTGGGCCTCAGTTTTCTCAGCTGTTAAATGGATGTAATTATAGCACCAACCACACAGACGCGCTTAGCACCATCCTTGAAGGTGTCACTGGCTCTGCCTCAGAGGATTGGGTGGCCTCTTCAGAGAGCTCTCTGCCTCCAAGCCTGGGCCCCCACGAAGGCTGTGGCCAGAGCCTTCTCCTCAAGAGGGGACAGGGGCCGCAAGCCCAGCCCATACCTCCATCTCCTCTATCTCCTGGCCTTCTGGCTGCGTTCAGAAGGCCCACCAGGGCCCCCTTCCTGTGTAGAAGCTCCTGGAAGGAACCCATCTCTGCAATGGCTCCATCTTCCAGCACCACGATCCAGTCAGCCTGGGGCAGGACGTGCAGCGTGTGGGTCACGAGAATCCGTGTCTGGGCACAGAAGAGGTAGAAGTTACACTGCTGTGCGTGACTGGTCACCCAGAGCTGGGGGCTTAGGGGCAGGCAGTGTCCTGGGGCCATGTGTGGGAAGAGCTCCCCTTCTTGCTCTCCTGCTCTTTTTGTCTACGTCCCAGGAGAGAAATAAGGAGCTTCTTCACCCTGTGTCCTGAAACAAGTAGACACAGGGTTCCCCTGAACCTGGCCGGTGACCTGAGGAAGAGCTGGAGTAGTTTAATTGCAGACCCGTGAGCAAGAAGTAAGTGCTGTTGCAAGCCACGGAGATTGGGGGTGTGTTTGTTAGGCAGCAATATCAGAGCAAAAGCTGACCACTACAAAGAGGAAACCTGGACGTGAGGAGAGCGGTTGGGTTAGGGCTTCCCCTGCCTTTGCCCTGTGAACTTTGACACATGTTCCCAAACGTACTGTTTCCCGGAGCAGCCCGCCAGGCCCGATGACCTGGTTGAAGACCTGCTGGCCGACGTGGGCGTCCAGGGCCGCCAGGGGGTCATCCAGCAGATACACAGCGGCCTTCCTGTACACGGCGCGGGCGAGGCTCAGCCGCTGTTTCTGGCCCCCGGAGAGATTCATGCCCTGTGGCCACAGGAGAGGGCCCGGGGCCTGGGCTCACATCATGCTCATCAGAGTGAGGGTCAGCTTCCAGGTTCAAACACTTGATCTCCCCACCAGCCTCCACCCAGCCTCGCTTCCCCCCTGCCAGCCAAGCTTCCCGGGGAAGCTACGTCCCCTCCTCCCACTCACTTCTCCTTGAGTCTGGCTTCTGTTCTCATTTCTCCACCGAATAATAGTCTTCCTCAGGGACACCAGGCACTTCCCTTTGCCCAACCCAGTGGTAACCTTTCAGTCCTTATTTTCTTTCCCTTCCTTCCTTCCTTCCTCTTCCTTCCTTCCTTCCTTCCTCTTCCTTCCTTCCTTCCTCCCTTCCTTCCTTCCTTCCTCCTCCAGACCCCCTCCTGGGCCCTTTCCTCTTCTCTCCAGGAAACCCACTCATTGCCTTAATGGTAGCTCTTAGTTTTTCACTATCAATGGCTTAATCCAGAGGCAAGCAAACTTTTTCTGTAAGGGGCCAGACAATAGCTATTTTAACCCCAGTCTCTGCTCCTGTCATGCAAAAGCAGCCACGGACTGCCGCTGAATGCATGGGTGTCACTGTATTCCCATAAGACCTCATTTAGAAGGATACATGATGGACTGGACTTGACCTCTGGGTCATACTGTGCTGACCCCTGCCCCATCTCCAGCTCCAGATGCACAGATCCTGTCTGTTGGATGTCTCTACCCCAGACCCTTTGGTGAAGCCCAGAAGGGAGAAGCTCTTTGAGCAACGTCACCCAGAAAAGCAGGGCAGGGCAGGCCAGGAGCCCCGGTCTCCTCACTCCTAGTCGCTGAGAGCCCCTTGCCACCAAACCCCGCCACATCTCTCTGCCTTTGTCTCTATTTTCAATCATTCAGTCGTCAACAACTATTTATTGAGCACTTACTACGTGTTTGGCCCTGAGCTACACTTGCTGTCTGTCCCATTTTCTTGTCTCTTTTTGTCCCTCCCACCGCGTGGCCCACACGCCAGTGAGACGAATGGCCAAGGGCGCCAATGCCTTCCCGCCACGAGAAGGCCCTGAACCCTCACCTGCTCCCCAGTTTTGGTGTGGACCCCTGCGGGGAAGCTGCACACGTCCGGCCACAGGGCACAGGCCTGCAGGACCATCTCCAGCCACACGGGGTCCAGCTCCTGCCTGAAGCACACGTTCTCTGCCACGGACGTGTTCTGGACCCAGGCCTCCTGGGGCACGTAAGCCACGGAGCCCTAAAATACAACTCACTTCGGCTAAGAGGCTGATCGGGATGGGGCCAGGGGCGGTTTTGAAGTAGGAGTGGGGAGGGGCGAGCAGGAGAGGGGAGGAGGGGGCAGGAAGTGAGGGGGGAGGNTCACCTTGATGGTCACGGATCCCTCCACCTTTGACAGCTCCCCGAGGAGGGCGGAGAGCAGAGAGGACTTCCCTGCCCCCACCGCACCCACCACGGCCAGCAGTCGCCCCTGGGGCACAGTGAGGTTTATCCTGGCAACACAGGAGGGGAGGTGTGTCCCGGCGCAGGGCCCAGTGCGGGAACTGGTGAGCCTGACAGAGCCGGCCTCTCCGGGTGGCGGCCCATCCTGAGGTCGCTGTGGGTAAGTGTGAGCTGTCCTTCCCTCTCACAATCCCCGTCCAGCCCTATTGCCCCGCACACGTGCACAGTCACATACACACGTGCACAGTCCCACAAGCACACACGTGCACATGCGTGCACACACATGCGCAGTCCCACACACGTGCACACACACACATGTGCACAGTCCCACAAGCACATGTGCACACGCACACATGCACAGTCCCACAAGCACACACGTGCACATACACACATGTGCACAGTCACACACGTGCACAGTCCCACTAGCACACACGTGCAGTCACACATGTGCACAGTCCCACTAGCACACACGTGTACAGTCACACACGTACAGTCACACAAGTGCACAGTCACACATGTGCACAGTCGCACAAGCAAACACGTTGAGTGCACGCAGGCATTACCCCCCCCACAGGCACACTCCGCAGTCATACACACACACACATGCACGCCATGCATACCACACATGTGCAAACACGAGGACACATGGACATGTGTACGCACACACAATGCATGCACATGTGCACACATTCACACACACATACACGTCTATATGTGCACACACCTGCACGCACATATGTGCACCTGCAGACACGTGGGTACACACACACACACGCACACACACAGTTTACTGTGGCAGGAGGGCAGCCTGGCCCCTTGTCCAGGGTGTGCNCGGACATGTGTACGCACACACAACGCATGCACATGTGCACACATTCACACACATACACGTCTATATGTGCACACACCTGCACGCACATATGTGCACCTGCAGACACGTGGGTACACACACACACACGCACACACACAGTTTACTGTGGCAGGAGGGCAGCCTGGCCCCTTGTCCAGGGTGTGCAATCGGCCCCTCACCACCCCCTGCTCTGGCCTTGCACTCCACCCCTGCTCCTGTGCTGTGGCCCATCCCCCACCCTGTGGCCAGAGGGACCCGTTAAAACCCCAGTGGGCTCATGACACTCCCTCCCGAAGTCGCTAGTGGGTCCCCTCTCACTCAGGATGAAAGGCTAAGGGTCCCGACAGTTTGTGAAGTATGTACTCCGACTGTGCGCTCCCTTCTGGCTCCGCCTCAGCCACACCCACCTCCTGCTTCCCAGAGACAGTAGGCCAGTGGTTCTCAAGTAGGAGGGAGTGTGCCCCTCCCCAGGTGTCACTTGTCACAGTGGGTGGGGGCTGCTGCTAGAAGCTAGTGGGCAGATACCGACGGCCCTGCTGACCACCCTGCAACGCACAGCATGGCCCCGACAACAAAGACTTCTCCAGTCCCCAACATCAATAGTGCTGAGGTGGAGGAACCTTGGTCTAGGTACACTCCTGCCTCAGGACCTTTGTACTTGCTGTCCCTACCGCCTAGCAAGCTCTTCTTCCAGACACGTGCAAGGCTCATTCCTTCCCTTTTTGAGGGCCTCACCACACATGCCCCGCCCTTGATGTCATACCCTTACCCTGATTTCTCATTTGTATGCCCCCATCACGTCGGCCCCAAGAAAGCAGGGCCCTCAAGTGTTTCCTTCACTCTGTCCCCAGCGCCTACAGCAGGGCCGGGCACACAGCAAGCGCTGAATACATACTACGAAGGGAGGGAATGACAATCGATATAAACACTGCCCACGATGTTTCCTTTGTTCTGCCACAGAGGACCACCCCCCCCAAACTGGGGGCTGCAGGTGTCAGTGAGCTGGGGACTAACAGAGGAGAGAGAGGAGCAGACAGGCTGCCGGGGCTGGGGTGGGGGCGCCCCTCGGCTAGGCCTCCCTGGGTGTCATCTTGGCCGGGGTGGGGAGCAGGGGGTGGCTCCTCCCTGACCAGGGAGGCTGACTGACTGTCCCGCCGTCCGCAGGAGTCTCGCTCTCCCCACACTCTCTGCCGGGGCCCCCCCCGCCGATCCCTTGGCCACACGGCACCGTCAAGCCCACCCTGCAGCCCCCGGCGGGAGGCCAGCACCGGCTCTGCCGCAGAAACTGCCCGTAGCCTCTCGCGCCCTCCTCCGGTCCACGGGACGCCGGGCTGTACCTGTGCAGGCAGGGGCTGCCTCCTCGGGACCAGGCGAAGGTGCCGTCGTGCACGCTGACGCAGGTGTCCCCAGCAGCTGGGGGGAACCAGACAGCCCGTGCGTGGGGAGTCCCATCACACAACGGGGCCCCACTTTATTTCCCAGCCGGACGAACACGTCGTCGTGTTTATCCCCTTGCACTTCCCGCACGGGGGCGAGGACCTGGGCTGCTAGAGCGTTCGCGCCCGTAACCCGGAGCGACGCACCGTCACTGGGCATGGGTACCGCTGAGTGACCGCAGTGTCACCATGCCCGTTTCCATGCTACATGGCTGATGACCTCGTGTGCACGTGTCATCCTGTCACTGGAAGCCCCAGCTGGGACCCTGGCATTTGGTCAGCACCCCTCCCCCGCTCCCGCCGAACCCCGCACTCACAGCATCTGGAGGGACTCGAGTCCACAGCCCCAGGGTCAACTTCTTCCAGGCAGAGGAAGGCGGCCAGACGGTCCAGGGACACACGGGCCTGGGGAAACCAAAGCCCCAGGTCACTGGGGTCCAAAGGGCAAAAAAACGAACCCAGGCTTCAGGCGTCTGGTGCCTTGGGATGTGGAAGAGCTTCAGGTCGACCAAGTCTGAGGCGTTTGCAAAGCTCTAGCACGAGGCTTCCCAGGTCACGGCAAACTGCACATGGATGGTGATGATGATGGTGACGACTTCCCGTCTCCTCACCTCTGATTAACATCACAGGGACAAGGGGACTGCCCTCTGCACATCAGACCCGGGAAGAAGAGGGTGGCTTTTCCAAGGGAGTCATCAGATCACTATTGGAAATGGTTCCAGACTCTCTGCACCCAGGGGAGCCCTCTCTGCTCACAGCCCTAAAACCATCTCTGGAGACTAAAGGGGCGGCCATTTAAATAGGGACACCTCAGGGCGCCTGGGTGGCTCAGTCAGCTAAGGGTCCAACTTCGGCTCAGGACATGATCTCGTGGCTCGTGAGACCAAGCCTCGCATCAGGCTCTGTGCTGACAGTGCAGAGCCTGCTTGGGATTCTGTCTCCCTCGCTCTCTGCCCATCTCCAGCTCGCACTTTCTCTCTGTCTCAGAAATAAATAAAATCGTCGAAAAAATTTAAATAGGGACGCCTCAGCCAGGCAACGTGCTCTCCTTTCTACCACACCAAGGCGGCAAGGTGTGAGCGGAGGCAGGGAAGGGACTAGAAATCAAAGTGCTTTGTAGGAGACAGGAGGGCAATCCTTGTATCGCCTGCCTCCCCCTCCCTCCTCTCTCCCTGCCCTGTCGGTCCATGGTCCTCCCCTCTGCGGGCGGTGTGGCGATGCACAGAGTCAGGGCGCTGCCTGCTTCGCCCCTGCAGGGCTCCACCCAGACGGCCCCCCGGCCCCCGCCCCGGCCGCCTCACCCGGACCACAGAGTCGATGGAGAAGGGCAGGAAGCCCTGAGCCTTGTTGAGGATATTGAGAACCACGAGAGTCACAAACGCTTTCTCGGCATCCATGGCATTCTCCTCGGCCACCAGCGTATGGATGGCAAACACCACCAGCGCGACCTGGGGACGCACGGGCGGTGACGATGAGCCGAGGGCAGGGCCTGGGAACCTGGGGAGGTGTGGCATCTCCGGGGGCCTGTGTGGCCAAGCCCGCCATGTTGGAATGTTCCCGTCCACCGGGTTCTCACCCTAAATTCTGCTACCCGCCCCCAGGCCGCACCCCCTGGTTCACAAAGCTGTTTCCCTGAAAACATGAGTGTATTAGTGAGCAGGGTTGTGTGTGCAGCCCCTGTACCAGGAGAAGCTCTTGGTCCCAGGCATCTGGGGACACTGCAGCGTTCGACTGGGAAGCATTTGGGAGGTTTAGGCTTGGGTGGGATTGCGGTTCTAGAAATTCTTGGAGACAACCCTGAAGCTGCGCGAATCAGCAGCACTTGAGAGCCTTGGGAGTTGGTGGCATTTGTGGTTCTAGATGTCACTAGAGGTAGTTCAGTCCTAGGTGTCACTCGGTGGTGATATGATGGTCACTTGGTGTGCTGACCACTCTACACCGTGGCCACTTAATGTGACAGTCAACTCGGTGTGATGGTCACTTATGGTCATTCCATGACGGTCATTCGGTGTGACGGTCACTCTGTAATGGCCACTTAGTGTGACAGTCATTCGGTGTGATGGTCACTCAGTGCGATGGTCACTTATGGTCACTCGGTGTGATGGTCACTCGGTGTGATGGCCACTTAGTGTGATGGTCACTCGGTGTGACTGTTACTCGGTATGATGGTCATTCTACGCGGTAGTGACTCAGCGATCCTATCTGGGGAGCTCTTATGGTTGTGAGCGATGCTACGTGTGGTTCTCAGGGTTGACTGTGTCAGTGACTCCAGATGGTCCCAGGGGCAGCCTAATCCTTCTGGAAACAAGTGATTAAGGCCCACCTGCCTCAGCCTTGAATGTCTGCTGAGGAGTGTGGATTATTCACTTATGCAGCAGTGAGTCACTGCAAGTCTGTGTGCCGCCCCGCACGATGAAGTCACGGCCGGCCGTGCACGAGGAAGGCTGATCCGGCAGCAGTGTGTGAGATCACGGGGGACACGACAGGTACCGGGCCCAGTGTGGGCAGTGGGGGGCGGGGGGGCACTATGGCCATCCGACAGCCGGCATCAGTGTGGACGGGGTTCTCCCTCTGCAGGCACTGTGCCCAGTGTGGGCAGCGGGGGGCGGGGAGGAGGCACTACGGCCATCCGACAGCCGGCATCGGTGTGGATGGGGTTCTCCCTCTGAGGAACCTGCATGCCAGAAGCAGCAACAACAGTTCCAGATGCTGGAACCTTCTACAGGAGAATGGGAGACCTTATCAGCCACTACCGCCTTCAGGATTAGCTCACTCAGCATGAAGCAAGGATCCCTGGCTGGGAAGGATCCAGGAAAGGTATGTTTGGATGGACAGCGTGGTCTGCAAAGAAAGGCTCCCGGATCCGGGGCGTCGGGGGGCTCTGCCTGCCTCGTCCCTTCCCCAGGACTCCCTCCCTCCATCTGTGCTCTACAGAGAGGTCAGAGTGAGCTCACCAGAAACGTGGACACTCGGAAGGACACGAGAGACACAGAGAAGAGAAGGCTGGAGGTCCTCAGGGCGCCCAGCTCCCGGCCCCGGATGTGCAGCACTCTTTCTAGAAAGGCTTCCTCCCAGCCGTGGGACTTGACCATCTTCACATTCCTGATGATGCAGCTGGTGAGCCGTGCCCTAGAGTCTTTCTGCCTCATGTGCTCTTCCTGGTACCGGAGGGAAGAAGAGGGGAGAGGTCAGGGAAACATCTAGAATTCTCCTTCCCCCAAACCATCACACCCCACCTTCAGCAAAGGCGGTTGATTCCACAGCAGGTCCCAGGCTGTCTGCCTCTCAGTATCCCTGTCCCCACAGTCCTGGCCCAAGCCACGGTCATCTTGCACCTGGACCACCGCAGGCAAGGCGCCTTCTCCCTCCCGCCCCCGAGCTTCTGCCCTCATTGTGGGCGAGATGATGCACCATCACAGAGGGACAGAGGGAATCTTCCAAACACCAGGGAGGAGGTGGGGGAGGCGGAGCCCCGGCTCGGCCTGGGTGCGGTGCCACAGGGAAGGCTTCCTGGAGGCGGGAGCGACCGTGAGCTCTGATGAGGAGGTGCTGAGTGTGCAAATAGGTGGGTGAGGTGGACGAGGAAGATGGAGGGGACAGCACGATCCAGAGACGGGTAGTGTGGTCAGAGAGGGTGGGGGGGGGCTGCGAAGGGTGGGAGGCAGGCTGGACCACGTTGGGCCTAGGCAGGCAGGCAGAAGAGTCTGGGGGCCACCGTGTTCCACCGAGGAGGGGCGCTGTCACAGGGGCAGGTGTGGAGAATGTCTCAGGGGAGGCCATACAGGCGAGGAGACACAGTCTACGTGTGACCTACCTTCCTCCCTCCCTCCGTCCTCCCGAGTAACAAGCACTGTTCTAGATGCTGAGACTGCATCAGTGCATGGTCCCTGCTGCTGGGAAGCTTGCAGTCTAACGAGAGTGAGCGCCAGGGGCATCTGGCGAGCGGCACGGAAGCAAACGGGCAGGCCAAGTTGACCAGCAGGTGCATATGGAGAGGGGGGGGCGTGCCACTGTCACCAGGGCTCTGTGAGGGGGGAGACAGGGATGTCTGGGGGGTAAAGGAGNGGGGCCACCCGGCTCTGACTCTCGGGGAAATGCGAGCCACTGTGGTTCTGAGCAGAGAGGGGTGACGAGGGCAGGAGCGGGGAGCCAGCGAGGGCGGGACGGGGCAACATTCTGGGCGCATCCGCTGAGGGATGGCGTGCGAGAACGAGAGGCGTCCAGGCTGACCCATGGTTGCCGTGTGGCCCAAATGCCGGAGCAGCCGTCCACTGGGACGGGGCAGCGGGCGGAAGGCAGAGCTCCGAGTGGCCGGGAAGGCTCGCGCCTCCAGGTCCTCCCTCCCCTCCTCATCTCCCCGCACCCGCACCGACAGACCCGTGACGTGCAGACCCCCCTCCCGGCTTCCCGCCCAGTGTGTCCCTTCGCCCAAATGCCAAACCTGATGCTGTTTCCTCTTCTTGGTGATGAAGAAATTCAGAGGGAGGAGGCTCAGGAAGACAGCGATGGCAGTGAGGGCAGAGGGTCCTAGAAGCTGGAGACAGAGAGGGTGGGAGGTCACAGGCCACCTCCGGGAGCCCAGCTGAACACACCAAGGGGTGTGAGGGCTCGCGTCCTAAGGCAGGGTATCCCAGGGAAGCTGACGGGGGCAGCCAGCGGCCTCGTGCTGAGGGTACTCATGCTTCTAGAGAGTGCACGCCTGGCCCCAGCGGTGAAGTCAGGTCTCCGGAATCAGGGTCTGAGTTCAAATCCTGCCCCTGGCACTGAATGGTGTGGCCTCGGGCAAACTACTTAACCTCCGTAAGCTGCAGCGTCCTCATCTGTGAAAGGGAAATCCAGCCCTGCCCGTCACCTAGAATAAGTGCCCGGGTCATAAATCATTAACCTAGTCTTCATCTCACCCCGACAAGGTTGCCAGATTTAGCCAAAAAACGTACAGGATGCCCAGGCAAATCTGAATTTCAGATGAAACAGCAAATGACTTTTTAGTATAAGTATATCCCATGCTATATTTGGGATATACTTATACTAAGAAATTATTCGGTTTCTCTAAAATTCATATTTAACTGGACGTCCTGTATTTTGTCTGGCAGCCCTATCCCTCCACATCCCCAGCTTTGTGACTTTGGGACAGTTACGTTCCCTTTGGCTTTGGTTGCGTGCTCTCTCTCTCTCTGTATATATTAATTTTTCGGGAGAGCACAAGCAGGGGAAGGGCAGAGGGGGGACGGAGGATCCAAAGTGGGGTCTGTGCTGCCAGGCTGACAGCACAGAGCCCATTGTGGGGTTGGAACTCAAGAACCGTTAGATCATGACCGGGGCCGAAGGCAGAGGCTTAACCGGCTGAGCCATCCAGGTGCCGCAGCTTTGGTTTCTCTGTCCAGAAACTGTGGAGTTAGGGGTGCAGTAAGTGATTTCTAAGTGGTTGTGAATGAGATTCCTCCCAAGTCATTTGGGCCCAGTCTCTAGGCAAACCCCACCCCTCTTCGGTCTGTGGCCCTCAGGTTCCCCTCTCCGCTTTCAAGAACGTGATTTTGTAATCTTGAAGACAGAGCAAGCCAGTTGGTTTCATTTACGCAGCAATCACGCCACCCAGTGGCCAAGTGGGAGAAGTGCCCAGAAGGCAAACGCCTGCCCTTGGCCAGCGTTGGGAAAATACTCAAAAGACAGGTGAAGGGAAGGTCAGAAGTTCGCTGGCAAAAATAGTATCATTTGGAAAGAAGTGCTACAGATGCTAAGTGTGGCAACTTCAATGTCCGCTCTCCCCTTACGCAGGATTTCAGCGCGACCTTCTGATGTTAGGGGCCGTCCACCGAGCGGCCAGGAAGGTGATGGGGGGGTCCTCTGCAGATTTGCTTGGGTCAGAGGTCTGCCTGCTCTGCATTTTCCCAGGTGTCCTTTGTCCCCCTCTCCCTTCCTAACAACAGCAACTAATATCTCTGTACTGCGTGTCAGGTAATGTTTGAAGTGCCTGATGTGTGCCCACTGCCTGCGGGGTCCTGGCTACAAGGCAGCGGGTCAGAAAGGGCCCTGGCCCCGTGCCCCATAGGGCAGGGGTGGGGCGGTGGGGGTAGATGTACAGAAGCCGAGATGACACCCACTGGATGGTACTGGGGAGTGTTCACGCTCGCCCGCAGTCGATATGCCCCTGATGCACCTGCCGAGGGCCTGTGACCTATGGCACACCTGCCAGAGGTAGACAAAGCAGATGGCGATCCAGATGGCTGGCAGCCACAGCCCGTTGAGGTAGATGATGCTCTCGGTCAGCCGCTGCACATCCACGGACACCAGGTTGACCACGTCGCCCACTGCGCTGGCTTTTCTGGAGGCGCTGGACAGGACCAGGACCTGGGTGGGGCAGAGGGCTGAGACCCGAGCCAGAGGGAAGGGCGGGATGGGTGGGGGGCGAAGGCAGGGAGGCGCACGAGGCAGGGAGGCCCAAAGCACCGGCAGAGCTAGAGCACAGCTACCTGGGAGGTCTGGGGTCTAAGCTGGCCTGCCCTTGCTGGCAGAGACGGGTCTCCTTGCTATCCAGCCTCAGTTCACTCATCTGTAAAGTGGGCTAGTAAGTCTCCTAGGCCAACCTCCCAGGGCCGTTGTGAGAATTTGGAGAGATGACAAAAGAGAAAATGCTCTGAAACCCCTAAAGCACTGCTATGATAAGTGAGTAGCATGGTGTGTAAAACCCGTGGGTTTACGATGACAAGGGTGGTCATCTGCTGAGTGCCAGCTGTGTCCCAGGCACTGCACGAAATGAGCAGGGTCATCGTTTTCTGTGGTGGGGCCCATCCCACCCCGAGATGGGGTAGGCACTGCCACATTTCATTCAACCCACAGTGCTATGGATGGAACATTCTGCTTTTGTGTCACTAAGGAAAAAAAAAATAGGTACAATTAAATTAAGACACATGATATATGTCTTGATTTCAGAAGGGTTAAGAAAAAAGTGAGACTTGGGGCACCTGGGTGGCTCAGTCGGTTAAATGTCCAACTTCGGCTCAGGTCATGATCTCACAGTTCGTGGGTTCGAGCCCTGCGTCGGGCTCTGTGCTGACAGCCAGCTCAGAGCCTGGAGCCTGCTTCAGATTCTGTATCTCCCTCTCTCTCTGATCCTCCCCTGCTCATGCTGTCTCTCTCTCTCTCTCTCTCAGAAATAAATAAAACATTTAAAAAATTTTTTTAAAAAAAGTGAGACTAGAATCAATGAAATGCAGAATGGCTAACCCCATTTTACAGCCAAGGAAACTGAGGCACAGAGAAGTTGACCAACTTATGCAAAGCTGAAGGGCCTTATAAAGGACTAGGCCAAGTTTGGAATCCACAGTGACCAAGGCGAGGCATGAGCTAGACAGGGTGTTAGATCAGTCCCTGAAGGCATGTGCCCCCCACACACCAACCTGGTTCTCTGGCAGCCCCAGATGTGTCCCGGCCCTGGGGTCACAGTGGACCCCTTCCAGCTTGTATGAGTGCTAAGTTCTATTTGTCATGGTCTCTGCTGAGTGGGTGAGGGAAGAAGTAAGGGGGTAGGGGAGTGAGCCAGGAAGGACTGAGTAGACAAGAGCCCCTGCACCAAAAGAAGCTCAAGGCTATGGCTTCCCATCAGGTACTCCTGCTCCACTGATGGAACTCTCAGCCCAGATGAACTTACCAAGGGTCAGGGGTCATTATTACCACAAGCAGTGTTGCCTGATGATGTAGCTGACAGTCCACCTCCATCTGGTTTCCACACAGCCCCAAGATTAGCTCTTTACCCTCATGGGGGATGAGTGGAGGGTGGGTACATGAAAAGAAATGGAAACGGTATCCAGGTAGGAGGAACAGCAAGTGCAAGGGCCCTGAGGTAGAAGGTTGTCTGGTATGTTTGTGGCTGGAGTGGGCTGAGCAAGAGAGCAGGTGTGTGTTGTTATGGAGTTGGAGAGGTCCCCGGGTCGGATCACTCAAGGTCTTATGAAAATAACCAAGAAGGTGAGAGTGGCTACAAATGAGCAAAGTAATGAATGAGGGCATTTTCAGGCGCAGATGATATGATGTGACCCTTCTGGGCTAGAATGTTTAATATAAATTGAGAAGAAATGGAGAGATGGGAAAGACCCACACCTCTCACCCAGAGCTCACCTTCCTGTACACCAGGCCAGTGATGGCCGTTCGCAGCCTCATCTGCAGCACCTTGAGTCTGTACATGTACTGCTGCTCCCATACTGTTTGCAGGAAGGCAGAGAGGAACATCAGCACCGTGAGGAGATACCCCTTCCAGGCCGGGGTCGTGGGATTCCCAATAAACTCTAGGAAGAGGCTGTTGAGAGAGGGAGCGTCCAAGTGGTAAGAGAAGGCAGCCGTGGCTGTTACTTTTGCCTGAGCCTGGCAAGGTGTGCAGGGTCAGACAGTGTGGTTGATATGTTTGCCAAAATGCAAGTTACTTCTCCTACCGTCCACACTCATTTTATTTTTTTTTTAATTAAAAACAATATTTATTTATTTTTTGAGAGAGAGAGAGAGAGACGGCATGAGCAGGGGAGGGTCAGAGGGAGAGGGAGATACAGAATCTGAAGACAGGCTCCAGGCTCTGAGCTGTCAGCACAGAGCCCAATGTGGGGCTCGAACCCACAAACCATGAGATCATGACCTGAGCCAAAGTCAGATGCTTAACCGACTGAGCCACCCAGGCGCCCCTCTTTTTTTTTTTTTAAGTTTATTTTGAGAGAGAAAGAGAATGAGAGTACAAGCACATGAGCAAGGAAGGGGCAGAGAGAGAGAAAATCCCAGGCAGGCTCTACTCTTTCAGCACAGAGCTCGACGCCGGGCTCGATCCCACGAACTGTGAGATCGTGACCTGTGTTGAGATCAGAAGTCAGACGCTTTACCGGCTGAGCCACCCAGGCGCCCCCCTCCATACCCATTTTCAGCGTGATGGCTGCTCCTTTGACCTAGAGGGGAGTATTTTATCTCCACCTGTTATGGGCTGAACTGTGTCCCCACAAAATCTCTATGTTAAATCCCAATTCCCAGTACTTTAGAATGCACCTGTATTTGGAGATTGGGCCTTTCGAGGGGAGATTTAGTTAAAATAAGGCCATCAGGGTGGAACCCTAATCCCATTTGACTGGTGTCCTCCTAAGAGCAAGTCTACACACACAGGGAGATACTACAGACACCACACACACACACGGGAAAGACGATGTGAGGGCACAGCACGTCCGAGAGAGGCCTCAGATAACATCGGTCTTGATCTTGGACCTCCAGCCTCCAGAACTGTGAGGAAATGAACTTCTGCTGTCTAAGCCTGTAATACTTGGTTATGGTATCCGCAGCAAATGTATACACCATCCCCTGAATCGGGGCTGGCCGTACAACCAGCTTTGGCCCAGAAAACTCAGTGGAGGGAAAACTGTGCCAGCTCCAAGCTCGAGGCCTCGGGAGAAGATGGCCCTTTTGCTCTGTGTCTTCGAGCCCTGCCAAGCGGCCGCGTGAACGAGCCGGAGCTAGCACCGTGGGCCACATGGAGCAGAGACAAGCTGTCCCAGCTGAGACCTTCTCAGCCCTGCCAGACCCCAGCCAGCTTCACACACCGCTGGCCGCAGACAGGTGGGTGAACCCGACTGAGGGAAGAAGAACTGCCAGCCGAGCACAGCCCAAACTGCTGACCCGCATTACCACGAGCTAAAGAAGTGGTTGGAAGCCCCTCGCTTTTGGGTTGTTTTGTTACACAGCAAAAGCTGACTGATACAGTCAGAGTAGAATTCATTCATCTTCTCTCCCTGAGGTTAGTCGCTTTCTCAGTATTGTTTCCCTTCCTCAGTACCCTTTTCACCCACTCTCCGGTGGCCTGGGCACTCCAGAGGACTAGGCAGAGGAAGAAAGAGAGCTGATGCCCGCCGACTCTAGAACTTCCCATTAAGGAAGGGACCGCCAGCCTTAGCAAGGCACCCAAGGCCTGGACCCACCTGAGGAGTTTGGGGACAGCAAACCTGAAGACATCAGAGATGATGATGCAGAGGGTCCCCAGGAGGAAGGAGGAACGGAACATCTGCCACATGGCCCTCAGCAGCGGGCCCCTCTGGCTCCCTTCTGGCTGCAGGAGGACCTCCACCTCCGGGGCCTCCCCGCCACACCTGTCTTTCTTTTTAGCTGCTCTCGCCTTGGCGTGCCTTAAGGGAGAGGAGAAAATGGCTCTGGGTCATTGCCAGGGACTGAATATTTGTTTCCGGTCNTCATGTTGAAATCTAACCCCCAGGGTGATGGTATTTTGGGGGAGGTGAGGCGGTCTCGGGGGTAGGGCAGACGGCTCCCTCCTGTCCCCACGTGAGAACACCGGGGAGACACGGCCACCGGGAACCGGGAGACAGAACCTGTGGGGGCTCTGGTCCTGGAGTGCCCAGCCTCCAGCACTGTGAGAACTGACTGACTGTGGTTTGGAAGCCACTCAGCCTCCAGTATCTTGTTACAGGCGCCTGAACGGACCGAGATGGTCCGTTTACATCTTCCCAGAGGGGGCAGAGGAGCCTCCGGAAGGACCAGGCGCTACGGGACCGTTTTCCCAGCCAGGGGGATGAGCGGACAGGCATCCCGCCTTGCTCCCTCAGCTGTTTTTTGTCCCCCAGAGGACCCCTCTATGAGACAACGGGGCAGGGGCGGGGCAGGGCAGGAGGGCAGCCGTAAGGCGTTACGGGTGGTGATGGGAAGGCACACACACTGAGCACCTACTATGTGCCAGGCACTCCTCAGTCCTCTGGAGACGCTGGCAAGCTAGGTGTTAACCCCACTTCACAGATGGGGAAATGAAGGTTTAGAATGAACTTGTCCAAGGCCACATGGCTGAGAAGTTGAAGACCTGGGATTTGATCCCAGCTCCTTGCCTTTAGAGCCCAGGCATTCTGTGAGCCATGAAAGCAGCTCCCCTTTTCCCGTGCACGCCTGGCTAGCCCTTAGGTGGTTTAGAGCTGGTCTAGGACCAGTTTAGAATCACAGCTGATGTCCATGGGCCCAGCATTCCTGGTCTGGATGAAACCTCAGACAGAAGCCAGAGGGAAGGTGGGGAGTGGGAGAGCCAGCCAGACAGGTCCTCAGCTGCTGACAGTCTGGGTGCTGTGTGGCCTTGGGCAGACAACTGCCTTCTCTGTGCCTCTGTGTCCTCACATGTGCAAGGATGGGGCTGGTCGCACTCTTTGAGTTTCTTCCAGCTCTGACAACCTCTGGCTTTATCAGTAATTGCAGCCTGTTTACAGAGCCGGGAGCTGGGGCCAGGCCCTGGGATCAGCCCTGTGCACACACCAGTTTGTTGATTTTTCTTGACTTCCCTGCCTGGTGGGCATCGTGGGCTCCCATTTTCCCTAGGAGAAGATTGAGGCTCTGAAAGGTGGTGACAGCTGCTCAAGGTCACACAGTGAGGACAGAGCAGGGCTCTGAGACCGGATCTCGATTCGTGGTTCACATAGTACCTCTTTGTGAGCCTCCCTCACAAAAATTTTTGGAATGAAGGGGGAAAAAAACAACCTTGGTGAACATTGGTGGCCAGACCTTTGCTAACAAGCCAAGGCCTTGCCCCTTGACCGTGGTCTGGCATGTTTGATTTGGCATCTCTGAAGGGTCTGTCGCTCAGCTGGGCATGGCTTGCTCCTCACAAACATTTTGGCATTTGGGTCTCCGATGCTGAAGAGATGTCACCTTCTCGTCACCTGGCCACCCCTCCCCATCAGAGCCCATTGAGTAATTCATGGCCTGCAAAGCCATGCTCACTCTCCCCCATATCACCGTTATGTACTGATCTCGTCAGCGCTCCAGGGGGCAGGCTTCGCCGGGACTTCCCCCCATATTCCGCTCCTGAATGTAGTAGGCACTCGATAAATACTTGCCAAATGAATGGAAACAAACAGATGTGTGATGTGTGTAAAGGGCCTGACAGGAGTGCCTGGTGCATAAAGTTGTAAAGGTTTGTGGAAGGAAGGAAGGATGGAAAGATGGAGGGAGGGGGGAAGGAAGGAGGGGAGGGAGGGAGGCAGGAAGACAGGCACTCTGGTTTGATGGACAGAACCTGCCTTGGAGCCAGGAGCCTGCGATTCAAATGCCTGCTCTGTCCCCTTTCCCCTGAGCCTCAGTGTTTCCATCTGTAAAAGGGGTGGCCAGGAGATGCCTATGAAGGCCTCTTTGCAGCCGGATGTTTTGCTCCGTCCTGTTCTGGTTGCGCACCTCAGAATTCTGCATCAGTGGGTCCTGCGTGCAGGCGCTGTAGCCAGGCTCCTCATTTCCAGCGGGCCTCACGCTCCAAGTTAGGTCTCTGGACTGGAGGCCATTTAGTGCAGGGCGTGCAAATGACCACGGGGAGGGGCGGGGGTGGGGGTGGGTGAGTGAGTGTCCAGGTCCAAGCGAGGGAAGACAAAAGGGAGTGGAACAGACTGTGGCCACCAATGCCACGGGGGCCCCTGCTGCCCAGATCCACTCCCCTGCCACCACACAGGGGACGTGACCTGGCTCTGCTCGTCTCCTTTAAAACAGACCAGAATTCCAGATTTTTATATGAAATCTCCAATGTTTCACATACAAAGAAACAAAACAAAACAACAACAAAAAGAAACAAAAAACCCCAAACAACATGCAGACCACACACCCAGGGAACCTGATCTGGTCTGCGAGTGGCTGGCTCCTGACCTCTCGGGATGGCGTCCTCACCCTTCCCCCCCAAATTGCAAAATACTTCAGGAATAAAACCAAAGTTCTTTCTGTGTGTCATCAGTCAACTCAGAAAATCACTCAGGGAGACCTTTGTATGGCCCTGCCTACCTCCTCTCTGTCTGTCAATTGCTATGGCTTTTTAAACTGTCATGGAGAATGTTTCTATCCTGGCTCCATGTTCTCAGGCCCCCCCAGGGGAGGTCACAGCTGGAAGAGAGTGGAAAGACCTCTAGGACCTTTTAAAAAACAAACAAACAAACAAACAAACCCAACTATGTTTACTTATTTTCGAGAGAGAGAGACAATGTGAGCAGGGGAGGGGCAGAGAGAGAGGGAGACACAGAATCTGACATAGGCTCCAGGCTCTGAGCTGGCAGTCAGCACAGAGCCCGACGCGGGGCTCGAACCTACGATCCGTGAGATCATGACCTGAGCTGAAGTTGGATGCTTAACCGACAGAGCCCCCCAGGCTCCCCCTCTACAAATCTTTTTTTCCCATCCCCACAAGCTAAGGGCATCTTCACTGAACAGACGAAAGAGGACCGAGGCCCAGGGAATGACTCCCTTGGTTAGACAGTGAGTAGCTGGCTGCACGTCGTGGACCCCACCACCAAGCCCCCTCCCGATCTGTTTCCTGCCTGCCGCTTCTCTCGGAGGCACCCATGCTGTCCTGGAGCCTGCAAAGCACTCTGGGAGGAAATGCCCCTGGGCCTGGTCAGGTGATGCTCAGTGGGAGCCGCTGGGAAACGGGACTGCGGCAGTGGAGCCCAGAGCAGGGTCTGCGGTGGTGCTCGGGCCAAATGATGAGCTCTGCTGACCAAGCGCCGGGCCGGGCTCCCGATTCTCACACACTCACCGCTGGGCCGCACTGCGGTTCCTCGTCCATTCCCTCTCGAGCTGGGAAACAAGTGCTTCTGAGGAGTTTTCTCGCCCGAGTGACCAGAGGTCTTTTGGCTCCAAAGGCCTCCTGTAGCCCCTCCAGACCAGCCTGTAAAAAGAGGGTCATCAGCACAAGCTCCTCCTGCCATTCTCCGCAACCCCACCCCCACCCCCACCCCAGGGTCCTGGCCTGGTAGCTGTGTGACCCTGCGTAAGTCACTTTTCCTCTGCTAGACCCCCAGGAAAATGAAAGCAGTTTCATAGGCCAAGCACACCCAACATTTGTGGGGCACTTCCCAGTTTACAAAGATTATCTCATTAAATCTCACATGAGATCATATGGTGATAACTATTGGCCCATTTTACAGATGAGGGGGGAAAATGGAGGTTCAGAGAGATTAAGTGACTTAACCGACGGACAACCTGCGTGGCGAGGGAAATAAACCTCTCCAGGAGTCAGAAGTCCAGAGTTGGGAACCTGAGCTCCACCCTCAGCTTTAAGTGCCCCCACTCCTCTCCTTATGCACCTCTCCAGCCACCTGGCCTCAGGACCTTTGCACATGTGTGTTGCTCTGCTTAGAACCTATTTCCTGCCACTCTTCACCTGGCCACTTACTTAGCCTTCACCTGTGGGCTTAGACGTGATTTCTTTAGACACCCACCTGATGGCCCTTCAGTCCAGACAGATTTTCCCATTATAGATTCTTTTCCTGAACTTTTCTTTAAAATGCTTGTTGTCATTATGATTTACTTTTTTGATATGATTATTTATTGAGTGACTTTCTCCTCCATTGGATGGACCTGCCTTTATTCTCCTCTTCTATATCCTCACCGCCTGACACAGGG
Source organism: Crocuta crocuta (assembly GCF_008692635.1). Lineage (NCBI taxonomy): Eukaryota > Metazoa > Chordata > Mammalia > Carnivora > Hyaenidae > Crocuta > Crocuta crocuta. Next base: position 12,454,746 of record NW_027531893.1, read on the forward strand.
CAAAAGACCAATGGCAATGGCCTGGTCTATTCTGTCTTCGGTCTCTCCTTGCCTTCCAGGTATGGGGGCAGCTTGTGAACCAGCGCGCGCATGCACACACACACACACACACACACACACACACGATTAATTACTGCAGACTCCATGGTGGGAGTGTGGTCCATTACTCCTCAGGTATGTGATCTTTCTAATAACACCAAGGAGATGGTCATGTTTGCTACTGCTCCTAAGCTCCCCTCTGAGACTTTCCAAGTATTTTTTTTTATTGCAGAGCCAATCTAGTTCTGGCCTAGAAATTATTAACACGACTTGGTTTTCAGTGAAATTTAGGGAGGAGGAGATCTATGTGGCAAGTGATTTAATAGATTTTTTTTTTTCCAACTTGGCAGTGATAGAAAGTTTCCTTTTCAAAAAGTTTGTAGAAAAAGTAGAAAAGTAGAAAAAGTGAGTTGGTTTAAAGAGGGGAAAAAAAACCCTCAGGGGCGCCTGGGTGGCTCAGTCAGTTGGACATCTGATTTAGATTTGGGTCATGATTTCACAGTTCATGGGTTCAAGCCCTGCATCGGTCTCTGTGCTGTCAGCATAGAGCCTGCTTCTGATCCTCTGTCAGCCTCTCTCTCTGCGCCCTCCCTGCTCATTCTCTCTCCTCCCTTCTCTCTCTCTCTTAAAGTAAACTTTTTTAAAAAGTTAAAACAAAGAAAAATGAGTTCAAAAATAGAAAAAAAACAAAGAAAAAACCATTAAGTAAAGAAAGGAAAATAATACCTCAATTAAGGCAAAGAGCTTGAAGAATGATCCATAAATGCCTGTGTTTGGGAAACAGAGAGCTAGGTCCTCTCTAGAGCTGTTTAGCTAAATTGTATGCACTTCCAACCAGTGCCTCCCCCAGGGCATCCTAGTCGTTATGTATTCACCATCCACTTTGTATAATGCTCATTATGGGCTACACCCTGTGCTCAGTGCTTCCCATGCCTTATTTCATTTAATCCTCACACCCCTATAAGGTAGATGCTATTATTATCCTCGTTTTACAGGGGCGGGGACTGAGACGCAGAGAGGTTAAGCAGCTTCCCCAGGGTCACACAGCCAGGAAATGGCGAGGCCAGGATTCAAAGCCAGGTGCTACCAAGATCTGACTGCAGTGTGGCCTGGAGGGGACACGGCATCCTCAGTGCCTGGTGTGCTGGCCCTAGAGAAGCATCTGTCTTCTCCATCTCTGGGAGCCTCTGGGTGAGTAAAAGATGTTTTTTTTTTTTTTTTAATGATTTATTTCTGAGAGAGAGAGGGAAGCAGCGTGAGCAGGGGAGGGTCAAAGAGAGAGAGGGAGACACAGAATCCAAAGCAGGCTCCAGGCCCTAAGCTGTCAGCACAGAGCCCGACGCGGGGCTTGAACCCACGAACCGCGAGATCATGACCTGAGCTGAAGTCGGACGCTTAGCTGACTGAGCCAGCCTGGCGCCCCTAAAAGATGTGGTCTTTAATCTCCTCACTCCCAGTGCTTAGCACATAGCAGGTGCATATTAGATGCCGGTGGAATGAATGCAGCCAAGTAATAGATCTGATTTTGTTGAGCACCTGCTGTGTACAAGCACTAAGCAAATTGCATTTAGCGAAGGTAGAGCTGTTCCCCTTTTACAGAGGGGAAAACAGACCCTGAATGTTTGTGATATGGGCCAGCTAAGAGGGAAAGCCAGGACTCAAACCCAGATCTCGCTCCAGTGAGTGAGACACTGGGGTGTGAACACTAGACACACTGGGATCTGACAGAGAAACACTGAGGCTGGGGAGGAAGGCAGCCTGGCTGACCTGGGAAGGCCTGAGAGGAAATGTCCCAGGGGAAGAGCAGTAGTGACGAATACGGCAGCACGTGCAGGTGGTGAGGACACCACCGCGGCCCCTTCCCCGCTACTTTACTTACCCAGAAATCCACCAGAACATGGCCTTGGAGGGGAAGGAAGCTCCAGCCTCCGGACATGGATTCTGTAAAGACAAGAGATGGGGTCAAGGGAAGCCACAAGTCTCACATCTCATGGCCAGGAAAAGACAAGGGAACCAGGGCAGGAAGACAGGATGAACAGACCGTGAGCTTAGCACTGCAAGTGCACATTCACACGTCCTGCCTGCTTGTCGGAGGTGAACACATGGCGGAGGTGCTTCCTAGCAGGCAAGGCAAAAAGGGATTGTGCCACAAATCTGACAGTGACCACGAGGTAAGAACTAACGGCTGCCCAGACGAACAACTACTGCTAACCCCGAGACTAAGAAGCTGTCAAATAACGGGGCCTGCATGACACAGACAGTAACATTCTCGACAACATCCTCAGTGAATATGGCAAGGAGGTGCGGAGGGATCCATCCTGACATGTTACTGGCTGTTCCAGAAAAACTGCAGACATCTTCACCTTTGACCAATGGAGTGTGAGACTGCTTATTTCACTACATCTTTGCCATTACAGCTTATTATCAATTTTTAATGTTTTCTTCCATTCTCATAGAATTAAAAAGTTCTACTATAGTTTTCACTTGATTACTCATGTAGCTGAGCACTTTTTTTTTTTAGGTGATCTTTCCTCAGTGGTCTCTTCCTCAAATAATTCTTTCCTGATTTCTCAGGCTAGTTCAGTGCTCCCTGTTGTAAACTCTCACAGACCACGAATTTCTCCTGCGGGGCACTTGCCCCAAATGTAATTTTCCACGTGCTTGTGCAGTTATGTGATTAATGTCTGGTCCCTCTACTTAGCTGTTAGCTGCATGCGGACAGGGACTACATCTGCCTGTTTGCCATAGATCCTCAGCACCTAGCTGGGACACAGCGCAGGGCCTGGTAGACTGCAGCCCCCGGGCCAGATCCGGCACAGCGCCTGTCTCTGCAAATAAAATTTTACCGGAATACAGCCACGCTCCTTCGACATACTATCCGTGAGCAGCAGCAGCAGCATTGAATTGATGCCACAGACACCATATGACCCACAAAGCTGAAAATATTTTCTGCCTTGCTCTGATCAGAAAAAGTCGGCCAACCCAGGGCATAGATATACAACACACATTTTGCTGAAGGAAAGAACGATTAAACCATGATGAAAGGCTTGTGCCCTAGTTTAGCTCCTTTCTGTCCCGCGGGGACACGGAGCCCAGAAGTGCGACAGAGACGAGAGGTCCCTGGGTTGCAGACGCGGCACCTTACCGACTGCGGAGGGTCTTTAGGGAAGAAGGGGGGTTGATCGACGAGGCAGGAAAGCACCACCTGTACCAGCACCAGGGACAAGCACAGGTAGGTCGACAGGTGGTAGAAGGGGTCACTCTGGAAGCCCTGTGGGCGAGAAGGCAGAAGTCCCACTGAGTCTGCATGCTCAAGGCCGCCGCGGAGGCCTGTGGGGAGCAGAGGCCGGGCAGGGGGCGTCTAAGGGGAGGCAGGTCAAGGCTGAGCAAGATTTCTGAGGCTACGAGCAGTGCGCAGGCAGGGAGCAGGGCCACAGGGTTTGAAAACCAGTGCCCCCGGCATTCCTGGTGACCCGATTTAGGAACACTCCATTGTCTGCACAAATGGGGTGCCAGGTGTTTCCCCTTAGGCAGGTGACAGTCGGCCACCGCCCCTGCAATGTGGGCAGGGAGGATACTTTTCCTTTCTCCTTGTGCCGCAGAGGAAAGCCTTTCCTCTACTGCAGCCTCCACCCCAATATCCCATTCTGCTTCCCCATGGCCAGTGTTTTCTGGTTTAAGGGAACTGGGGTGCCTGGGCGGCTCAGTCGGTTAAGCGTTGGACTCTCAGTTTTAGCTCAGGTCATGATCTCACCGTTGTGAGATCGAGTCTCCCGTCGGGCTTGCGTCAGGCTCAAGCTCATGGCGCAGGGTCTGCTTGGGATTTTCTCTCTCCTCTCTCTGCCCCTCCCCCAGTTGCATGCATGTGCAACTCAAAATAAATAAATAAACTTAAATAAAAAAGCAGGGAACTGGATTTATCAAGCATTTCCTCCACCTTGTGCCTATGCGGGAGTCTTTTTGGGCATCAGGTCCCTCCCCACTCTGACCCTAGTTGGGGTTTAGCTGCTCTGTTTTACTCATGTGGAAACCAAGTTCACAGAAGCGACAGCAGGTTGCTCAAGGGCACACAGATGATTTGATCCAAATCATGAACTTCTGCCACCACACCATGACTGCTTTTGCTTCCGCTGCCCCTCTGGTCAGAGCCCCTCAACTACTTTTCCCACGCTCGGGTATGTGGTTTCCGCAGAAGTGACTCCCTCCAGGCGGGGGGCCGGTGACTGAGGTCTGACCAGTATGTTCCAGTCCCCTGGCTACTGGGATCGTGTTAGGAATGGACCAGGGGCGCCTGGGTGGCTCAGTCGGTTAAGCGTCCGACCTCGGTTCAGGTCATGATCTCACGGTTTGTGAGTTCAAGCCTCGCATCGGGCTCTGTGCTGACAGCTCAGAGCCTGAAGCCTGTTTCAGATTCTGTGCCTCCCTCTCTCTCTGGCCCTCCCCTGCTCACGCTGTCTCTCTCTCTCTCTCTCAAAAATAAATAAAACATTAAAAAAAAAATTTTTAAAAACAAAGGAATGGACCTACGACCCACACTGGGCCAGTGAGAGCCAGAACCTTCGGGAGATCTTCCACTGGGGTTGCTGCGGTGGGACCACAGGTCTAAAGCAACTGCTGGCTCCTCCTGCCACTCCGCTGTTGAATGAAGCTAACAGGGCGGAGCTGAGAGACAGAAAGAGATGGACATCTATCTGGTGGTGTCATCTGAACACCTGGACCAGCCATGCCCAGGAGAGCCCCCATCTAGGAACTGATAAACTCCTCTGGACTTTTTTTCCCCCTTAAGCTAGTGTGAGTTGAGTCTTTGTGGCCTAAAACAAGAGCCCTAGTTTCAAACGGCAATTCCTCTACTGGATGTCTATGCTCTTTTGTTTTTATTTTTGTTTTTTTGTAGGAATTAGACAACTTGATACTCCAACTACATCATGGCCCACCTTCCCTATTCTGCCATTTTTACCACTGTTTCCCTCGGGACATCTGCTCTGAATTTGGGGGAGGTGGACTCGGGCTCTGTGCTCCTCGGCTGTGTGACCTTGAGGAGGCCACTCATTTCTCTTAGCCCTGGTTTCCTTGTCTTTAAAACGGGACCATGAGAATCTGCCAGAGCACACTCTTGTAAGAATCCAACGAAGACATGATATACGGTGCCTTTGCAGGGCCTGGCACGTGGCCGGGGCTTCAGAGCCTGCGTGGTCACAGTATTGTAATTTCTGAGCTGCGTCTGTTCCCCTGGGGGAACCTGGCTTTTCATAAATCAGGGGACGGCCTGTGGCATTTTCCCATCATTTACGAAGGTTACTTTGTCAAAGTCTGTCCTTGAGGACAGAACGGTCTGTCTCTGCCTTTTCCTTCCGGGAGCAGGATGGAGCAGCCACTCAGTTCGAGAAACGATGGCGTGCGGTCACTGCAGCGGGTTCCCGCATCTCGGCTGAGCGTGCCTTCTATGCCAGCAGGTTCCAACTGGGGCAAATTTGTCCCCAGGGGACAGTTGGCAGTGTCTGCAGACACTCTGGGTCACCGTAAGGGGAGGTGTGCTGTTGGCATCTAGTGGGTGGGGGCCAGGGATGCTGTTTAACATCCTACAAAATGAGAANGTGCTGAGGGGGAAGAATTGAGGTCTGGGCTATTCTTTGCTTTGCGAATAAACAGATCCATTGTGTCCCTCAATGTGGAATTGCTACTGCCCAGGACAGGAAACAGAAATATGGGTGGCAGTGGGGATGCCTGGGTGGCTCAGTGGGTTGAGCACCTGACTCCTGATTTTGGCTCAGGTCATGATCTCACAGTCTTGAGATCGAGCCCACCTCAGGCTCTGTGCTGACAGCACAGTGCTCACTCTCTATGTATCAAATGAAAAAGAAACACTGGTGGGTATGCAAAATACGTACTATATACAGATGGGAGCATGGGTGAGGGTAGAATGAGGGAGATGCGTGCTCATGCAGGAAGAGTGTGCGCAGGTATATTCTGGAGGAGGTGGTGGAGGGGGGTAATTCCAGGCTCCTTAGGGCCTTCCCTTTTCCTGGAACGTACATTCCACCCACTCGTCTCACATTAGGAGCCTTTTCAAGAACACAAACTGGAGAGAGAAACATGCACCTGGCGGCAGGTGCAGAGATCTACTCGTCCTGCGGTGCCCGGGTCGAGCCTTACCAGTCCCCTTGCTCTGCCAACTACCATGTGGGGTGCCCTGCCTCTCTCTCCATCTCTCCTTGTCCTCTGTGTACGGGGCCACTTAAAATTTTTTAAAATAGTTTTTTGTTTATTTTTGAAACAGAGACAGAGCATGAGCAGGGGAGGGGCAGAGAGAGAGGGAGACACAGAATCTGAAACAGGCTCCAGGCTCTGAGCTGTCAGCACAGAGCCCGACGCGGGGCTCGAACCCACGAACCGTGAGATCATGACCTGAGCCAAAGTCGGACACTCAACCGACTCAGCCACCCAGGCGCCCCTATAGGGCTACTTTCAAATTTCATCAGGGAAGCTCCTGACGTTGTGAACCAAGAGTGCTCCTGTGGCCGGGGGTGTGAGGGAGGATGTGTGAATGGGTGTGGAGTGTGGGAATGTGCAATGTGTGTGCGTGAGTCGTGTGGGCACTTGAAGGCACAGACACACCGGGTGGCGGCAGGTGTGGGTGCGTTTCGGGCGGTAGTCGTGCGATGCAAGAAAGGTGGGGCACGCAGTTTTGTCTGCTGTGCAAGTGAAGTGTGTGACATGAGTGTGTAAGCCCCCGGGGATGTGTGTCCACGGAAAACGTAGGGGATGCTGCGTACCCCTGGGTGAGGGAGTGCGCCTGTGTGTCGCTGCAGTTTAAGCAACCGTGGTGTGTTTTTCTGTGTAGACAATAAGCCGTGTGTGGAAAGGGGAGGAGGAAGGACGGGGGGTGGGGGGGACCCGAAGGCCTGAAGCTGCCATATCGGTTTCCCCAGGCCTCCACTTACCCCTTGTGAGGCCAGCTGGGCAGCACTGGTCGCCGGCAGGAGAAAGCAGAGCAGCCAGTATCCAAACAGCAGCCCCGATGCCCGGACCCCCTTCTTCCTCTCCGTGTGGACCAGGAACATGGCAAAGCTCTGGACAGGAGACGCAGGACAGGCCCCTTCAGGTGGGGAGCGCCGGGGAGGGTAGAAGGGAGCCCCGCTCGGCCCCACGCCCGCCCCCGGGGCAGGAGAGCCGGGCAGGCTGCCATTACCGTGGTGGCCAGCCACACGGTGGGATGAATGAGGAATTCCGGGGCCTGGGGCGTTCCGCGCCGGGTTCTCCAGAGAGCCACAGACACGCTGGCGGTGCACAGGATGATGAGGGCGAGCCCGAGTGCCTGGGGAACAGGCCTCAGGTAAGGCCGGTGGGCAGAGAAAGGCGGGGGCAAGCCAGGCAGGGACCCCCTGCCCTCTGGATGAGGCACCACTAAGGCACCAGCATCATAACTGAACAGTGCCAGTGTGAACGGTGCTGAAGGAAAAGCAGGAAGGGGATCCTTACCTGCAGACTCACCTTGACCTAAGGTGTCCTATAAATAATACGCCACAGGGACCCGAGACAACCCAGAGGTCTCCAGAATGCAGGGGTGAGGCGGGGCGAGCCAAGAGTGCACAGGCGAGGTGCTTTAGGTATGATGGAGTGGCCTGGGGGCGCCTGGGTGGCTCAGCTGGTTAAGGTATGACTTCAGTTCAGGTCGTGATCTCACAGTTTGTGGGTTTGAGCCCCGCATCTGGCTCTGTGCTGACAGCTCAGGGCCTGGAGCTGCTTCAGATTCTGTTCTCCTTCTCTCTCTGCCCTTCTGCCACTCACGCTCTGTCTCTCCATCTCTGTCTCTCTCTCTCTCAAAAATAAATAAACGTTAAAAATTTTTTTTAAAAAGTGACCTGAAACAACATTTACTCAGCAGGTGAAAAAGCTACACTCTCTTCAAGTCTCTTTTGACCTCTACTTTTTTTTTTATTTTTTAATGTTTGTTTATTTTTGAGAGAGATAGAGCACGAGGGGGTGAGGGGCAAAGAGAGAGAGACACACAGAATGGAAAGCAGGCTCCAGGCTCTGAGCTGCCAGCACAGAGCCCAACACAGGGATCGAACCCACCAACTGTGAGATCATGACCTGAGCGGAAGTCGGACGCTCAACCGACTAAGCCACCCAGGTGCCCCTGACCCCTACTATTAAATCAAGGAGAAACTCTGTTGGGACTGGTATGTCTCTAGACCCTTCTCTAAGATGCGGCGGTCTCTCTCTTGAATGAGAGAAAGCGAGAAAGAAGGTGCACACAGGTGGGAGAGAAGACGAGGCCGGGGCACGTCGCACACACTACGTCGAGCACCTCACTCCGTCCAAAGCAGGGCTCCAACCACTACTGGGTTTGTAGGCTGTGTTTGACAGGCTGCCTGTTTTGTACCACCTGTGAGCCAAGGATGGTTTCTGACATTTTTCAATCATTGAACAAAACTCAAAAAAAAAAAAAATAATAATAATACGTCATCACGTGTGAAAATCACATGAAATTTAAATTTCAGTGACTTTCGAGAAAATGTTATTGAAACACAGTCACGCCTATGTATTAACTGTTGTCTGCAGCTGCTTTTCTGCTGCAATGGCGGAGTAGCCGACACGGAGTCACACGGACCCTCGAAGCCTCCAATATATACTCTCTGGCCCTTTAAGGAAGAGCCAGGCAATAGGACACAAATTAGAAGGTGGTATGGGAAGGGCATTCTTGTAGAAGTTTGGAGAAGGGGATGGATGAGCAGAAAGGCTCACACTTGGAATGCCCGTGTTTTTGTAACACACTAAAATAAATACACAACAATATTAAGAACTGGTTTTTAGAACAGCCAATGGGGAAACATAAAAAATCAATGCATAACAGTTCAAAACATTTTTTACAGTTCACCCAAGTGTGACCCTGGCCAGGAGCACACAGCGTCCGGATGTGTGTGTTTGCAGATGCGTGCATTTTTAGGATCACCAAATCTGTGCGGGGGCATCTCGTTCCACAGAGTTTACCTCTGTAGCCTCTCTGGAGTATTGCTCGGCTGGATTAACAGGTCCCCTTCTTGTCCCCACCCTGGGTGCTCCTTGAAAGGAGGAAAGTCCAGTTTGGGGTCTCAGCCAAGGCTCCCGCCATCTCCGCACACCTCCCAACCATTGTCTGGTTACAGTGTCCCAGGGGCAGCGGTTACCAGTTTGGCCTTGAAGAGCAGGGACATCCGGAGGTAGCCGTTGCTATGGCGATGGATGTAGAGGAGGTAGATGGGGCCAAGGACCCAGAGGTACATCGGGGGTACCCAGATCCCTGCCGTTTTCAGGAAGCACACGTTCAGTAGGTGGGTGCCAATGGGCTCCGGCTCTGTCCAGTTCCAGACCTGAGGGAACACCAGAGGCACCCTTCTGATGACACAATGCAGGGGTCCCAAATCCGCCTGACAGGGGGCAAGGTGACCTTTTGGAGTCTTAACATCAATGTGAAAATGGGCCAAGCGCTCTCTGGAGTACCTTATAATTCTCAACCCCTTTAAAGCTAACATCAACTCTATGAGGTAGAGGCAATTTTCGTGCCGATTTTGCATATGAGGAAGCTGAGGCCCAGAAAGGTTACCTAACTTGGGTGATGGTCACCCAGGTGGAAAGTGGTGGTGCAGGGATTTGAACCAAGGCGGCTGGGTCCTGGAGTCTGGAATACCTGGGTTCCAAGATGAATACTGGGTGCAGACTGTCACTTAGGCCTTGTATTTTAAGAGGAAGGTGTTATTGCTCCCATTTCACAGACCAGGAAACCGAGGCACTGAGAAGGGGAACAGCCTTCTTCAGGCCCACACACATACAGGAAGTGGCAGAGCTAATTCCCAAGAAGCTTGTTTGACCCGAAACTTGTTCTACAGAGGGTCTTGATCTGTGATTCTTGTGGGTTTTTTTTTTTTAATTTTACGTATTTTTAAGTTTATTTGGAGAGAGAGAGAGAGAGAGAGAAAGAGACAGAGCACACGAGCCGGGGAGGGGCAGAGAGAGAGGGGGAGAGAGAGAATCCCAAGCTGGCTCCAAGGTGTCAGCGCTGAGCCTAGGGGCTTGAACCCATGAACCATGAGATCATTTCCTTCTCTGCAAAGGGGAGGGGTGGTGTTAAGAGAATCTACCTCTATTGGGGTACTGGGTGGCTCAGTCCATTGGGTGTCTGACTTCAGCTCAGGTCATGATCGGACCCTTCCCTGCTCATGCTCTGTCTCTCTCTCTCTCAAAAATAAAAATTAGGGGCACCTGTGTGGCTCAGTCAGTTAAGCATCCGACTGCGGCTCAGGTCGTGATCTCTTGGTTCAGGTCGTGATCTCTTGGTTCGTTGGTTCGAACCCTGCATAGGGTTCTGTGCTGGCAGCTCAGAACCTGGAGTCTGTTTCGGATTCTGTGTGTGTGTCTCTCTCTCTGCCCCTCCCCCGCTCATGTTCTGTCCCTGTCTCAAAAATAAATAAACTATTAAAAAAGACTTTAAAAGAATAAATATAAGCATAAAAAAAAAAAGAATCTACCTCTAAAAGTTGAATTCAATGTGTTGATAACAGTAAAACACAGAGCAGCATGTGGGGCACAAAGTAAGCCCTCAATTAACACCAGCTATTACACTGCCTTACCTGCCTGGCCCCTGAAATCCTGGGAGTTTGCGACCCTTGCTCCCATCCCATGAAACTCTTTCCCAGAGTCCTTCGCTAAGAGCCTGGATGAAAGAGGAAGTCGGCCGGAGAGGTGGGGGCCCTGAAGCTTTATGCAAATAGAGGTCAAAGCCCGCCGGCAGCTGGGAGGTGTGGAGGCCCCATTAGTGTGGTGCTGGGGTCTCCTGGGGCAGGCTGGGTTAAAGGGCTCGCCCTTCCTTCCCTGTTTGTCTGCCGGGGGGAATCTGGTGGTCTCTCCCCTGCCCAGTACCACCCCCGGAGAGAGCTGCCCCAGAGATCTACCAAGCCCGGAAAAGGAGAGTGGACGGGATGGGGCGTGGGGGACTTACCCCCTGTCCCACACAGGGCTCTGCAGACGCGGCCATCGTGCGCCGCCCGTGCCTGTCCGTCTGTCCGCCCCGCGGTCTGTCTGTCTGTCCCGGGACAGCCTCTTTTGCCGCGCTTTGGGTCCTGGAAGGGGCGGAGACTGACAAGCTTGGCCGGGATTCCAGCTCCAGGATCGCCAGGCCCGGGGCAAGGTCCCGCCGCGCGGCAAGGGTGGGGCGGGAAGGGATGAGACCAGGTGATTGGAAGGGGCACTCTGGGCGGCCCGAGCTGGCCTTGGGGGAGGGGATCTCGGAGCCCCAGAAAGCGCGGTGGCATCCCGCTGAAACCCTCGAGGCCCGCAACTTGGGGGATGGACACTGTCTCCCTGTAGGGTAGTGGGAAGATATTAAAATTATTCATAAAGAGTTTAGCACCGTGCCAGGAACACAGTAAATGCTCAGTAAGTCAACGATTATTAGTATTAGTAACGTTATTTCATCCATAGGTTACTAAGGGGTGGTTCTCTGTGCCATTTCAGATGCCTAATATGGAAAGATAGTTGCTAAATGCTAAATGAAAACAAGATTATGATACAAAACAGGGTATAATATTTACGCAAAAAAAAAAATATGCTTAGATTGGGCAAAGGGGGGAAGGAAGACAAATCTTTGCCTTCCTCTCCTGGGTCTTAAGGCAGTGTGTTCCCAGCCAGTAGCTCTTTTTGGGAAATCCTCTATGCAACATATACGCACAGATTTAAAAAATGGACATGTAGTCCAGCAGTGATCATGAGAATCCTCATTTTTCTTTTCTTTTCCCTTTCCTTTTTCTATTTTCTTTCCGCCACAAGCATGTATTCTTTTCAAGGTAGAAATGAAAAGACAGCCTTTTCAGACAGACCAACATAGGTACTCTGTTTGGAGGAAGAAGTCATACTCTCTGCACTCCCCACACTGCCCTGTCACTTCTCTGCAGCTCCTGAAGGCCACCTCTGGCATGGCGTCCCTTTCTTTTGGGGTTTCCCAGCCCTGGCCTGGGGCCCAAGTCAGTATGCCTTCGGCTGTCCTCGGGCCTGGGTCTTCTGGAAGAGCAGGGACACAGAGAACAAACTCAGTTCTGAAGCTGAGTGTGGCAGTCTGCTATTCACGTTTATAAATTATGTCTGCTCATTTGAGGTGCTTTTGGTGGAGGCTCCTGGAAATTAGGGGGAGGCCTCTCTTCCTGTGACCCTACCTCTGATAGGCATTGCCACGGTCTTAGTGTTTATTTTATTGTATCTGTGAAGATGAATTTGTGGGGAAGGTGGGAGTTTCTGGGGAATTGAGGAAGAACACAGAGGAAATCAGTTGAGTGAGCCAAGGACAGAACCCAGTCCTCTGAACAGTACAAGGCTGAATGCAGAGCCCTAAACAGGTTCCTTTCCCTCTCTCAGCCTCAGTTTCCCATTCTGTAAAGTGAGAAGGTTCCATGGGCCACCATTTCCTAATGGGTGGCTTTCAGCTTCCTGGGGATTTATTTGTAAGACAAACGGGACTCATGCTAAGGAGAAGAAAGGGCATCTGTTTCAATTGTAGTTATAAATGATCCAATAAATGACATAATTATTTAACTAGTTTCTCTCTATAACCACAGAGTTGAGAATTCCGCTGTATTTCGAGTGAGAAACTGAAATCAGATGTGCTCATAATTGAGATCCTTGGGGGATGTATCATTCCGTTGTCGGAACCAGGAAGGTTTTGACCATTGCATGGTTTAAACTCACTATGATTCATAGTTGTATACTGCTTAAGTCTTAGCCACAATGGTATATTCTAGTACGAGATTTTCTCTCTTACCTGGTCATTTAGAAACAAAATATAAAAACTATCAAAATAAAGCACTTGATTCTCTTTCAGGGAAAAAATGGAAGAATTCCAGTATCAGGTCAGAAAAGCAATTTTTGTTTCTTTTGATGTGACATGCAGTTAAATTCAGTTCAGTTTTTGTCATAATCTATATACAATCTTGCAACAAAACACAGCGCGCTGAGATTTGAACTTGTTTTCTGACAAATCCTGCTTCAAATCACAGACAATTTGGAGTAAATTAACTGCTTGCATCCCTTGCTTACAGGAAGAAAACTCTCAAGTTTGTTTCTACACAAATTTTATTAGAGCTGGAATTAAAATAAATTTCAAATACCCTTTGTTTTTTTAACATTATGCTGACCTTAAATGGCCTATGTATTGCTTTTTAAAAAGTACTGATTAGTTATGGAAAAAATGCCCTGACTTAAATTCCTAAAGAGGTTTTTGAGATTATATATCACCTGTGAAATACATGTGTCAAAAACATTTGGAGGACTTGTCGTTTCCAGTTTCAGCGACACTGAATTCCGAAGTATAATTCAACTTTGGAATTTGTGCCTATAATCAGGCACCTTGCAACTGCACCTGCCAGACGGTGCGTGGAGTCCTCCATGCCTCCAGAGGGCACAAATAAGCTGATATAGTTGCTGAGCATGCGCTGTAGTCAGTTTGTCTGGCAAGTGGGCGTGGACCCGGAGCGCGCACGCGCAGCAGCGGCGGGGCGGGGCCTGGGCTGTCAGCGGCGGGCAGAGGAGGAAGCTGCGGGCACCGCGCGGAGCTAGGGGCGGGACCGGGAGGCCTGCGAAGGGTCGGGCGGCGGAGGCCCGGCCATGCGGGCGTGCGGGGGCTTGTGGCCGCCGGGGCCGGTGGTGGCGGTCGCCGCTGTGGTGCTGCTGCTGAGTGGCGGGGGGCCGGCGC
>NW_027531893.1:12468656-12472008 GCF_008692635.1 Crocuta crocuta
AAGTCGGACGTGGAGATCAACTACTCGCTCATCGAGGTGAGCGCCCGCCCCGCGGCCGGGGCGCGAGCTCGCTGTGTGACCCTGAGCCAGTCGCTCGACTTGTCTGGGCTGCGGTGGCCTCGCCTCAGACACCAGGCTGTTGCACCTGCCCCACGTTCTAGGAGTCCTTGCCTCCTTGAAGACTCCGCTCTCCGCGGGCTCTCCACCATCCCATACCCTCCCCGTCGCACTGGGGTGGGGGTTCCTATCGTGGGGTCAGCTTCGGAGTGGGGGTGGGGGCCTAGAGGCATGTGTGCAAAAGGGGTGTGAGAGACATTTTTGGTTGACGATGCTGGTGGTTCATAGCTTTTATCCGGTTACTCAAAACGAAGGATCCCCCAGATGAAGACCCCAGGCTCTTCAGAACTCAAATTCCGGAAACCCAGAATCCAGATCCAGGATAATAGGGAACTCTGACCGTCCCCAGAATCCAGGCCCCAGATCTCTTAAAACCCAGTCTCAGCGGGACCCAGACCCCCTGAAACTTAAGAGTTCTTGCAACCCGTATTCCAAAACCTAGAGACTGCAAGTCTTTATCCCCTTGCCCCACATCTCAGAGCCCCGAGACGTTCTAATCTATTCCTCCAACCCCCCCATCCCCACCATGGATGCTTCTAGACGGCATTGATTCCCATCCGAAAGATCTTGACCGGGTAGATCTCTGTTGGCCTCTCTGGGGCTGGGAATATGTGATTTTAACCTTTCCCGGTGCCCCCCACCCTGAGATGCCTTTTCCTATGAAAATGGAGAGTTGTCAGCTGCCCTGATTGCCTTTCTGGGTAGTTGCTGGAATTAGGCTAGAGATTTGTGCTGAAGCCTTTTTGATTAAGTTGTAAATCCCAGGCAGTTACATGATTATCAGTCCAGTGGGATTATGACCCAGAAAGCTTTTGTGAAGAGGAAGGTCACTTGTCAGGATAGATGGGAGGGGACCTGAGGGAGAGGTGGCCTCTGTCTTTGGAAGGTACTGATGATGGGTCAGGGGAAGGGGGTTGGAGAGAGAGAGAAAAGGAAGAGGCTGTTAGCTGGCAAAGAGAAGGGACTTTGGGGGAGACTAAGACCCCAAAGGCTGACAAAAAGCACATTTGGGCCAGTCCGTTGCTGGCAGCTGAAGGGCTGTGGTGAATGAATGAACCAGTCAGTATGTTCTACAAATCTGGTTGCTGGGGTGGGTTTGGGGAGGGGTAGAAAATAGATTCCACACCCCACTGGGTCTGTCAACCTGGCCTTGTTCCAAATCCAAGTTTTTGTTCCTGGAGGATGGTTTTGAGACAGAACCCACGGAATCCAGCACCGTGTATTTCCTGAAGAAAATAATGATCTCCTTCAAGACTCCTCTGCCTGTGGCTTCTCTGCCATTTTTTATCCTAAGTCAGGTGTTTCGTGAGGCTACCCACGCGCAGTGGCAGGATTCTTAGGGCTCTGCTGGGTGCTTGTGCCACCTCCTGGAGTGTCTCCCAGTGTGTGGGCACAGGCCAGTTCAGGAGCCGCTTTGCAAGGTTTTTTGCAACTTAGTTTCCTGGGGCTCCCAGAGAAAAGTGAAGCAGAGAGATGTTAGTAATACCACATAGTCATATGGCAAAGTCATAAGAATACTTTTTTTGAGCCATGCTGTCTGCCAGGTGCTTAATACGCCTAGAGGTGAATCTGCATTATCACCACAAAGGGGAATGGCTCTTTTCTTAGCCATGAAGAAACTGGACCTCAGGAGGTTAAATGACTTGCCCAAGGCCATGCAGTATGTGGAAAACCCAGATGTTGCTTGACTATCTTAAAAGGTTAACAGATTGTATTTGGAAATGCCCAGGATGCAGTAACTTTAGAGAGCCCTTGAAAAGACACGTATTAAGTGCCTTTCGATTTATTTTTGGCCAAGAATGAAAATAAAAGAGGAGATTAAAAATTCCTAGATGAGTGTTACTCCCAAGTATTGGAAATCATTTGAAGAGAATACAGATCCCTGACACCCCCCCCCCCGCCCCTCNAAGGCCTTCTAGTTTAGAAACAGAAGTGGGGCTTGGGGATTGCATTTTAATAAGCACCTTATTAACAGCAAATTGGAATATTTGTTTCGGATCCATAGGGACAGCCACTAAAAATTCACTATTGAAAAATGTGACTTTGAGGGGTAGTCCTTAGAGGGTTTCTAACCTGAAAAATACATAATCACACGGTTTTATGGACACTTTGTCTTATTTCTCTCTGTAACGCCTGGTGTTCATCGCAGCACATAGTAGGTCTGCAGGAAATTAAATACATGTTGACCGAGTGCGTTGTGGTGTAATGTATGTAGCTAATCCTCAAAGACGATATTATGACTTCTTTTCTTGCTTTCTAGATAAAGTTGTACACCAAGCACGGGACTTTGAAATACCAGACAGACTGTGCCCCTAATAATGGTTACTTTATGATCCCCTTGTACGATAAGGTAAGAGAGACTACTGTAGTTGCTTACGATGGGAAGTAGTGTGGCCCACGGGACCGCACTAACCGAACAGCCTTTATTTATTTAGCACGTGAGCAAATGCTCGCCTGTTTTGTAAATTGTAAGTGGAATCTGACAGTCCTGGCCCAATTTCGAGGGAGACCATTTATAAACCGGTTTGATCGAGTACAAACCCAATAGTGCCTCTCCGTGTCTGCAGGTACATCTGGCGATGTCCAGAGACATTTTTGGTTGTCACACCTGTTTGGGGTTGGGGGAGTGTGACATTACCTAGTGAGCAGAGGCCAGAAAGGAACCTGAGCCTGCTGCACAGGACAGACCAAAGGTCAGCAGTGCCAGCGCCGAGAAACCTTGACTTAATGGAATTCTTTATTTGCAAGCAGCTTAAAACAGTGTTTAAAAAAACTATACAAGTGATAGGCGAGCTTATGAGCTTTGTGGAAAACGACAAAACAAGGTCTTTAGAAGTATATGAGGTACATTTGTCCATCTTGCCCCCAATTTTTCATCCCTCTGTAGTGATCACCACTGATAAAAGTATTGGTGTGTATCCTAAGAGACTATTTTTTCTGTATTATAATTATAAAGGGGCACCTCGGTGGCTCAGTCGGTTAAGCATCCAACTTCAGCTCAGGTCGTGACCTTAGACTTCGAGGGTTCCAACCCTGCGTGCAGCTCTGTGATGACAGCTTGGAGCCTGGAGCCTGCTTCATATTCTTTGTCCCCCTCTATCTCTGCCTCTCCCCCGCTATGCACTTTCTCTCTCTCAAAAATAATAAACATTAAGCAAAAAATATTGTAAAGTTGCCCACACAGGTGCATGTGTGCATCCCCGCCCACCCACACCCCACCCCCACACCCTACCCC
>NW_027531893.1:12472078-12503030 GCF_008692635.1 Crocuta crocuta
CATTTCAATTGTTTACTTAGAAACATAGATTCACAGGAAGTTGCAAAAAAAATAGTCAATATGCACACTTAGTTTTGATTTTGTTTTCTTGTATCAGATGGAACTAAACAACAGGAATCATTCTGCAGTTTGATGTTTTCTCCTATGGGAACACCCTGATACACTTTCAACATCAGCCGTGCAGGTCTCCCGATTTCTTTTTTAATGGCCACGTGGCACATCAGAGTCAAATCGAAAATGGAATTTATGTAACCACGTCTCTATTCATAGGCATAGAGGCTTTTCTCAGTTTAAAAGTTATTACCGATAACACGGCACTAACAGACTATTTTTGAAATTACATCTTTCGCCACAGCATGTCGGGGCTGACTTTTAGAGATTGGTCTTAAAATCATTTTTTAAAAAACTATTTATATCATTCTCAAGAAACCAAGGTGTGTGAGTAACATCTAGTTTTAAGAAGTGGCTCTGGTTCCTAAAGATACACAAAGACCCTAGCAACCTGGGACGTAGGAGAGGTTAATAGGAAGCTCCATTAGTCGTACGTTTGGTGTCAGAAGACAGCGAGTGGCTGGACATAACGTCTTTCGAACTCTTCCGTGGGCACTAACTTGGTGTCTTGTGATTGGTGGGATGGGGACTTCTGGGCATCCAGCTTCAGCCTGCCACGTCCTAAGGAAACCAGAGAGCCCGCAGTGACGTCGAACCCGGTGTATGCTTGGAATTTCATTGCAAGTGTGAAAGTGCTAGGTTAAATGGTAGCACTGAAGTAAATTAAACTTGTTGAAAGGGCATCGGTTTTCATTTCTCTACCTTTTCTTCCCCCCTCTTAGGGAGATTTCATTCTGAAGATTGAGCCTCCCCTAGGGTGGAGTTTTGGTAAGTTCACTGAATAACCAGACATACCCTGTAAAACATTAGAGTGTATCCTGAATATTAATTTAAATTGGTGGAGTGCGTACACTGTTAAAATATTAAGGATGCATTGCTAGTGTGGAACAAGGCTTTTCCCCCTGTTTGCTACTTTATTATTTTTATTTATTTTTATTTTTATTTTTATTTTTTTATTTTTTATTTTTTAATATTTTTATTTCTAGGAGAGAGAGAGAGAGANATACTATTTTTATTTTTTATTATTTTTAATGTTTTATATTTTTTTTGAGAGAGACAGAGTATCAGTGGGGGAGGGGCGGAGAGAGAGGGAGACACAATCCCAAGCAGGTTTCAGGCTCTGAGCTGTCAGCATAGAGCCCGACGCAGGGCTTGAACCCATGAACTGCGAGATCATGACCTGAACCAAAGTCAGAAGCTTAACTGACTGAGCCACCCAGAGACCCTTTGACCTACTTGTTACTTTAGAGCACATTGGATTTATCTTGGACCTACCTTAAGGTTCTGTCATTTCTCTTAAAATAGGTGTCCTTTCTTAAATCTTCCTTAGGAAGCTTTGCTTTTTGTAGTTTCATATGTTAAGTGGCAGCACGTTGGTATCTAGAGGTCAGGAGTGAGGACTTCTGTCCTGTCCTAGGATGGCTTCTTTCCTAGCTCACTCTGTCCTTTTAGGGACTTGATTGAAATATTCAACACTGTGAGATTTCACATGAAAATCCAGCTGTACTTAAGAGAGCACAAGAGAGGCACTGGTGGCTCAGTTGGTTGAGTGTCCAACTTCAGCTCAGGTCATGATCTCAGTTTGTGAGTTCAAGCCCCGCATCGGGCTCTCTGCTGTCAGGCTTTCAGCCCAGAGCCCACTTCAGATCCTGTCCCTTTCTCACTGCCCCTCCCCCATTTGCGGTCCCTCAGAAATAAATAAAAGCATTTTTAAAAAGAGAGAGAGATCACCAGATCTGGCAGCTTTGGGCTTTCCTGGCTCTGTGGCAACCCTGGATAAATAAGTTTCTTGCCCCTGGGTTGGTGTCTTCTAAAGGGTCAGGAGAGGGGTCGTAGCTGCCTCCTGGCCTGTCTTGGAGGATTAATGGGCTAGTGTGTGTACGTGCTGAGAAAGGCTGGCACATAATTAGCAATGAATAAATACTTAAAAGCATTCGGCACACGTACAAACAAAAGCTCAAACTTTTCCTGATATGTCTGCCTTTTATCAGAGCTGGAGATATGGAATGGAAAGGGGTTGAGATCAGAAGAGAGGGTTCTGGTTTTTTTTAAACGTTGATTTATTATTGACAGAGACAGAGCATGAGTGTGGGAGGGGCAGAGAGAGAGGGAGACACAGAATCTGAAGCAGGCTCCAGGCTCTGAGCTGTCAGCACAGAGCCCGACGCGGGGCTCAAACTCTAGAGCTGTGAGATCATGACCTGAGCCGAAGTCAGAAGCTCAACCGACTGAGCCACCCAGGTGCCCCGGGATCTGCTTTGTCGTGGCTGATGTTCCCAAAGAGTAGATGTATGTGTATCCAGTTCTGCAGCTTGGGGAGAAGGTGGGGAGGCTGGTTGGTTGCGGCAGGCTTACTCCTGGGTTAGAGGAGGAAGAATTTAGTCCCTGCCATCACAAAGGGTAAAATGGAGGTCAGATGGCTGAGAGCAAATGTGGCTCTGCGAAGAAAGTTCTTTTTCAATTCATAGTTGGGGGGGACCTGACCTGTGCCTTCCAGAGGCCGGGGGTGGAGGGAACCCAACACAGGGCTAAAGCAGAGTTTACAGAGTCGGCAGCCTGTGGGAGTGTGTTGTTTGAGCCCCCTCCCCTCCTGCCTGGAGAAACCTGCCTGGTTTCTTCCTCTCACAATTGGGAACAACATCATCTGTAGGATATGTAGCTTTAGTTCACTCATTCGGTTTCTAAGTGAATAGAAAGTGATTTATCCCGTTCTGTGGACGGACATGTGGGCTGCCTCTCAATTTTGGCTGCTGAGTGTGGTGTTCCTGCGAACGTCATTGTTCATATCTGTTGGCACGTGTGTTTTGCATGTTTGCCTTTCTCTTGGGTATGCCCCAGGAGGGAGTGTGCTGGGTGAGAGAGCGTTTACACGGGCAGCTCTGGTCCATACTGTCCAATATCCAAGCGAACGTAGGCAAGTCTGCTCTACCAGCAGTGAGTAAGGGTTCTAGGTGCCCCGTTGTCTGTCCAGCACTTGGTATGGTCAGTCTTTTTCATTTTAGCCAGGCTGGTGGTAACGTAGTGGTGTCTCACGGCGGTTTTGATTTGCATTTGCTCCATGGTCAATGAGATGAATGCTTTTTATATGTGTTTATTGGTCATTTTGATAGCCTTTTTTGTCAGTTGTCTATTTAAGTCTTTTGTGCATTTTTTTACTGGCATTTTCCTGTGTGTGTATGTGTGTGTGTAATCCTTTACTTAACCCAAAATTCTCCTGATTTTCCCATTTTTTTCCTCTACTTATCATTCTGCATTCTTCTTAGCCTTTTATTTTTTTTAAGTTTATTTATTTTGAAAGAGAGAACACGTGAGTAAGGGAGGGGCAAAGAGAGGGAAACAGAATACCAAGCAGGTCCCCACGCTGGCAGTGCAGAGCCCGATGTGGGGCTCGAACTCAGAGCTGCAAGATCATGATCTGAGTTGAAGTCAGATGCTTAACCGACTGAGCCACCCAGGCGCCCCTCTTCCCAACCTTTTAAAAACTTGAACTCTTATTATAATGACCTCTTTAGTTTTTTAGACAAAATCAATTAGTTGCTCATATTGAAAAATATGGAGCTAGTATAAAATCCAGGTTTCCTTTGTTTTCTTAGGAAGTTGGCATTTGGGCACAAACCAAGTACTGGCTTCCCCTTTTCCATTCACCGTAGGCCTCTCTCCCTGCTTGGTTCCTGTGGGCATTGGGGTTTCTGGTCCTGGTTTAATGTGGCTGCACTCATACACTGGGCCAGGAGACAGTTGGGAGGCAGACTTTTGCAGGTTGAATTGGGGCTCTGTCACTTACAGGCTCTGTGACTTTGGGGACCTTTCCTTGTGTCAGTTTAATGATCAGTGGGAGATGTTATGACCTACCTGCTCACGTGGTTGTGAAGAGCACACGCTCTTAGCCCCGTGTCTGTCAGTGGGAAGCATCCAGTAACCGAAACACTTTGGCGCCTGCTGAATTTTCAGTGAGACTCTGAGATACGGCTCAGCTGAAAGATGGTTCTCAAAGTGTATTATCCTCCACGCACCGTTTCACCCTGGGGTGGGAAACTGGGTGTTCAGGGGAAGAGGTGGGGGGGGAGTTCTTTCTGCATCCTTCTTGGTGCCTTGGGATTTTAAACCATACGAGCATGTTATGTGCTCAGCAATAAATGAAGTGAAAGTTAACCAACAAGAGGTGTTGGGCAGGTGCGCCTTATCTCAGCACTAAACTTGCTCTTGTTTCCTGTCCCCTGGCCCCTCCCCTCCCACCTTCATCTCTCAGAGCCGACGAATGTGGAGCTGTACGTGGATGGCGTCAATGACATCTGCACAAAGGGCGGGGACATCAACTTTGTGTTCACGGGGTTCTCTGTGAATGGAAAGGTTTGGCTTTGGAACATTGTTGTTTTTAATGGTTGCTCTGTATTAAATACTGAGTCTTCTCTTGCCTTTTTTAAATGGGCGAGTAAGCCCACCAGGGACCCATAAGTAAGCTTCGAAGGGTCTGAGAACTGGCCAGAATTTTGTACGAAAGGTGGTGGGTGTTTTTCGGGGTCAGGTCTAGGTTCTTCGTCATTCTCCCGCAAGGGCACTTGTGAGGGAGTGCCAGGCCATTCCCCTGTAAAGGCTGCTGGGGAGTAATTGGTGGGGCTGGCCTTTCATAGGGGGGTGGGCCTTTCAGAGGGGTGAGGATGGAAGACTGCAGACCCCAGACCAGGTGGCCTCATGTCATCACTGTGGGTACCTCTTCCAGGCAGCATTTGCACTTGCTTTGGCCCCTCTCCTCGGGGCTGTCTCAGTAAACTAGGTTCTCTGAGAGTTTTGGGGAACCCCTGGTAGTGTGAATTTAGACAGCTAACTGGTGCGAACGGCAGCCCTGGAGCTCAGATTCTCGGGAGATTTTTTCCCCTCCCCCATCTGTCACCAGGGTTGACGTGCAGATTTCCTTGCTGTCCTTTTCTTCCCGGCAAGTATATTTGTCTATTTAAATAAAGTGTTATTTATTACACCAAGGGTGAGGCGCTCACTCTTGGGTGAGGCTCAGGAGTCCTGGTTTCCTGTGTGAATTTCTTGCCAGGGAGGAGGATCATGGATACATTTTTCTTTCACTGTAGAGACTGCAGAAGGGTGGTGTCTATTTGGCTGATGGTGTCTTAGATTCAGTGAAACAAAATATTATTTCACCACTACTGCTCCCTCTCTCGGCCCCTCGGCTCTCCCCGGGAGGGGTTTCCATAATCTGTCTCATCTTTGCAAAGGAGTCTGGACCCCAGGAGGGATGTAAGCTCATGTGTGGGGCTGAACGGCCGGGCAGCGGCTGGCTTCAGTCCTGATCTCCTTCTGCTTGGCAGGTCCTCAGCAAAGGCCAGCCCCTGGGCCCCGCAGGAGTTCAGGTGTCTCTGAGAAACACGGGGACCGAAGCGAAGATCCAGTCTACCGTGACACAGCCTGGTGGAAAGTGAGTTGTGCCCGGCTTATCCTGCCTCATGGAGAGGGGATGCTGTGACTGGGGGAGTTTCAGATCCAGGGACTCCTGGGCTTAAATCCTGATTTGGAGTCTTAACTTCAGGCACGTTCATGCCTCTCAGGGCCTCAAACTCTTCATCTGTAAAATGGAAGTCATCTGACCCATCTCCTCCAGCACTGAGGGGATGAGTTAAGGCCTCTACAAGTATCTACGGCAGTGCCTGGCATGTAGTAGGCCTTCATTTAACAGTTGGGGGCTTGCTCTGGAGCCTGAAAACCTGGGTTTGAATCCTTGTTCCCCCACTTACTAGGTGTGATTCCAGGCAAATTACTTAGTGCCTTTGGGCCTTAGTTTCCTCATTTATAAATGATGGTGGTGGTGGAACCCACCTCCCAAGGTTATTAGGAAGATTAAATTAATATTATTATTTCAAACTGCCTGGTGTGGAATATGTGCTTATTCGTGTTAGCTCAATATAGATTTGCTTGATTATGATTAAAAAAAATCATTTTATCACTATTACATCGAAATTATTTTGTAGTTGGAAGCGACAACTATTTAAATAACCTTGTTGAGTCAGATTTAAAGTATTTATTTAATGGATGTATATCGTCAAGTTTTAAGTGTTAACAGATGTGCCAAGATTAATTCGGAATAGTTCCAACTGATAATTTTGAAAGCATTCAAATCATTACTCCTTTAGTATACAAAACCAGCTTAACCGCAAATTAGAAGTTGATAATGAGTCTGTCAGTAAGCTATCCAGTTTTTAAATGAGGGTTGTTGAAATTATCTTTTGGTTTTGGGGTAACGTTTACTTCTGCTTGATTGATGCCTGCAGGGGGGACACGGGGCTTCCATTTTCTCTACACTAGTTCGCATTTGACCTCGCTGGGAAGAGTGACTTGAACTGGTTGAATCTCATTCTTCTGCACTTACTGAAACAATGATCTTAACCTTGCAAAGGTAGAGGTTCGATCTCACTAAGACGAATATCCAGTAGTGATTTCCGTTTCATCGTAGCAAAGTAGCAAAATACCAGAGCAGAAGAAACGAGGTGGATTTTCGAGAGTCCATTTCACTAGAATTCGCCTTCTCGCTGTCGGGGGCTTTGCGTGTGGAAAGGGTTGACGATGTCAGAATCCCGGTGGTGACGTTCCCAGCCTCGTCTCCTGCCTCTCCAGTGTTGTTTTGCCCACAGCTACCTCACTGGTCTTCATCAGCATCTGATTTCATCACAGTGGTTTGTGCAGGAGCCCAGAATGGCTTTTTCTGTATTTGTTTCGGCTAACAGATCTCCACTGTCCGGCACGGGAATCAGAGCTTGCTGTCCTTTGCCCTCCCCGTGTCATCAGCATCGTCTTGTATTAGCGACGGCCTCAGCCTGCCAGATCTGTTCTCTCTTCTTTACATAGGACTCCTCCCCTGCCCACTTCTGTTCCTTTGGACACTTCCCTCCCTTCTCTTTGCCTATTCATGCCTAACGCCTCTGTCAGAATGCATGTGAGTCTGATCCCTCCTAAGCCACAGTGACTGCTTTTCAGTTAAAAATCCTTGGGGTTTAAGGGAAACCTGAAACCTCCTTCCTGTCTGGAACAGGAACACCTGTTCTTATATATAGTAAGTACTCAATAAGTGCTTCCTGCTGTGGATTTGCACAGCGAAGGATCGAATTTTGTTTATGCTCCTTTAGCCAGCTAATGGCTAGTTTGTGATAATTCGAACATTATTTTCTTTTAAAAAAATTTTTTTAATGTTTTATTTATTTCTGAGAGAGAGAGAGAGGCAATGTGAGCAGGGGAGGGTCAGAGAGAGAGAGACACAGAATGTGAAGCAGACTCCAGGCTCTGAGCTGTCAGCACAGAGCCCGACATAGGGCTCTAAGCCACGAACTGTGAGATCATGACCTGAGCTGAAGTCGGACACTTAACCAACTGAGCCACCCAGGAAGCCTCGAACCTTGTTTTCTAGTGCTTTCTAGTCATAAATTAGTATACTTGGGTTGTTGAAAGAAAGTTTATTGGCTCTTTGTGTTTCTTAGGTTTGCATTTTTTAAAGTTCTTCCTGGAGATTATGAAATTCTTGCAACTCATCCAACCTGGGCATTGAAGGAGGTGAGTATTATGTCGATAGCTGTGCCAACAGTGTTCTGGTTTGGGGACAAACATAGGGGTTTCGATTCAAGATATGAAATGGGTTTACGGTTTTTCTGGAAGTAGATAAAAAAACGACAGTGCTACTGATTGGTTTGGTGGTATTTATAAGACAAAACTCACTGTAGCAGATGTTGCTTTTGGTTTTAGGTGACAATATTGTCTTCCTGCTGTGAAATAGGTCTGTTATTAACTGTAGCTATTTTAAGCTGAATCAACACCAGAAGGACCCGATGAGATTTATTTGTTGTTCCTTTTCCAGTGTGAAACAGCAATCTATAAATACACTTAACTTTCTAGAAACCATTATACATGTGCTCAAGAAGAACGTAAAAGAATGTTTATTGCAATTTTGTTAGCAAAATATTGTAAGCAACCTGAGTGCCCGTTAGGTGTAGAGTAGTTTCATCACACAGTGGAATTCAGTAGGATGGCAGTGGTGAATGAGCCAGAGCTGCGTGGATCAGTAGGAGCACATTTTAAAACATAAAGTTAGGAGGGCGCCTGGGTGACTTAGTCGGTTAAGCGTCTGACTTGGGCTCAGGTCGTGTTCTCGCAGTTTGGGAGTTCGAGCCCTGCGTCGGGCTCTTTGCTGACAGCTCAGAGCCTGGAGCCTGCTTCAGATTCTGTATCTCCCTCTCTCTCTGACCCCCCCTCGTTCACACTGTTTCTCTCTTTCTATCTCCAAAAATAAATACACCTTTTTTAAAACAAACCCCATCAAGTTGAGGGAAAACAGCAAGTAGCTGAGGGTGAGGAAACACAGTATTGTTTAGATAGTAGTTAAAAACATTCAGGGTACTTCCTGTGTAGAAAAAGCTTGGCGGTGTGCATGGGAATGGCAGACCCCAAATCCATTAACGACATTGATATCCATAGAGGGAGGTAGTTGGGGGATTTGGAGGTATGCAAGGGTCCTGAGTTTTATTTCTGCTTTTATTTCTTTAGCTTGTTAGAGTGTATATAAGTGTTCTTTAGCATAGTCTTTATATCTTTTTGCTTGATGGAAATCATTTGTACTAAGACATCAAAAAAGGAAGAAACAGACAAGGTGAGGTTTTGTAATCTGTAGAAAAACAGTTGAAGAAAGATATAAAGAGCATTTCAACACATTAACTTTTATATTAGTTTTGAGATTGTGTCTCATTCCTTTTTTTTAATACCTTTTTTTTTAACATTTATTTATTTTTGAGAGAGCATTGAGTAGGGGAGGGGCAGAGAGAGAGCGAGACACAGAATCCAAAGCAGACTCCAGGCTCTGAGCTGTCAGCACATAGCCCAACACAGGGCTTGAATCCGTGAACCATCAAATCATGACCTGAGCCAAAGCTGGACGCTTAACTGACTGAGCCACCCACGCGCCCTGTGACTGTGTCTCATTCTTGTTAAGGAGCCATCAGAATCAGTATTTCTGTTTCTACTGAAAAGGTTTTGCACATTTATAATGGATTGTATGGTTTCACACCTAGACTTATCTGTATACAGTTTATGACTGCCAGTTTTCAGGGTCTTAAAAATGTTTTGTTTAAAACTCATGGCTTAAAAACAAACAAACCTAACTTATACATTATGATGAGAGTAAATTTTAAGGGTTACCTTGTTACTTATATGCATAAAGGAATTTGAGTTTATTAATAGAAAATTGTGTTTCAAAGTAGGGCATGGTGTTAAAAGTCAGGATAATGAGCGCTCCTGGGGGGTAGTGCCGTGGAAATGAGCGTGAAGGGGCTTCTGGGTGCTGGTTCCATTCTGTTTGGAGGTGCTGGTCACAGGGTGGGTTCAGTTGGTGAAAAATCACTGTGCCGTACACCTTGAACGTGTGCATTTTTCTCCATGTAAACGGCTTTGGCAGACAGCTTTAAAAATACATGCATACACACCATTAAATATCGGGGGGAAAGCATGTTCATTTAGAAAAATTGGAACAGATAGAGCAGCATGGCAGCAGGAGGTAACAGAGGCAGACAATTAGGAAGGTGCAAAAAGGTAGAAGTAAAATGTTACCTTGCAAAGGAAGTCATCATTGTGGTCTAGGTTTTGCCACGTTTCAATTCATTTTGCTTGTGAACACATGGTTGTGATCACATTACACTCCCAATCTTCCATGTTACCCCACCCCCGTTATTTTTTCTTAATGTTTATTTATTTATTTTGAGAGAGAACTAGAGAGTGAGCAGGGAACTGGCAGAGAGAGATGGAGACAGAGATTCCCAACTGTGCTGTCAGCACAGAGCCTGATGCAAGACTCGAACGAGAGATTATGACCTGATCTGAAATCAAGAGTCCAGAGGCTTGACTGAGGAGCCACCCAGGCGCCCCTATTACTGTTTCGGCGAAGCCTGTCTGCATGTTGAACACTCTGAGGGGTTGTTGTTCGGGAAGTTAAAAACCCCCTTTTCCTAGGCGAGCACCACCGTGCGGGTGACCAATTCCAATGCACACGCCGCCAGCCCCCTCATAGTGGCTGGCTACAACGTGTCCGGCTCTGTCCGCAGCGACGGGGAGCCCATGAAAGGGGTGAAGTTTCTTCTCTTTTCATCGGTAGTATCCAAAGAGGTGAGTAAAGAAAAGTGGAGAGCGGACGAGCTTGTGCGAAGGCGGAGCTGTGGGCTTAGTGACCGAGAACCCATTGCGGACAGTGCAGCTCAGGGCGGCCGTCTGGTCTCCACATTTAAGAACGTTGTGTTGCTTGGTTGCCTCCCAAGAAGCTGAGTGTCTCTGATGGCGGGAGCGCAGGCCTGGAAATCCGCCAGCTCCGGGTGCACACCCATCCCCACACTGCCTCTTGCTGGCTCTGCGGGCTGGCCACTTCATCTTCCTGCGCTCCGTTTTCTTGTCGAGAGTGGTGACCGGTTGTACAGAAAGACCATTGTGTCGTTTTTTTCCAAGGAGACCGTGCCCACTTTTAACTTCTCCACTTGAGTGTAAAAAAGCCTGTGTTCCTTTTATCTCCACTACTACAAATTTCAGAAGTACGTACCTCATGACATAAAGCTTAGAAAAATCTCCAGTAGTGTGGCTCTTTGTGGTGGTCAGAGCACATAAGTGGAAAAGGAAGTCATTTTGACCACTTCCCCTCCTCTTGGCATAGGATGTCCTGGGCTGCAACATCTCGCCAGTGCCCGGCTTCCAGCCCCAAGACGAGAGTCTGGTGTATTTGTGCTACGCCGTCTCCAAAGAAGATGGCTCCTTCTCCTTCTATTCCTTGCCAAGTGGGGACTACACTGTGGTGAGTGGAGGAGATCTGCGTCCTGTGGATGTTCGGGACCCTTATGACGCAGCGACAGTCGATGCCATGTGGGTGTTGAAAGAAATGAATGACTAACCTGCAGTTTCGTGACCATTTTATTTAGCGTAGTTATTTAAGACGAGATTTAGCTGCGGAAAGTTTGGGCCTTCCTATTTTAAGATCGGCAGCAGGATTAATATTTTGCCTCTTGGATCGCCTCAAGCCCCTTGTCATTTGTGGCCTGTTGGGTCAATTATTAATTTCGATGGTTGAATCTTGTTGGCTCTTCGTAATGAACCCTTCCTTCTAGATCCCCTTCTACAGAGGAGAGAGGATCACCTTTGACGTTGCTCCTTCTAGACGTGACTTTACAGTGGAACACGACAGCCTGAAAATCGAGGTAAGACCTGCCTGCCTTCTGGCGGGACGGGTGTTCAAGTTGCCCATCCCTGGGCACAGGTGTGGCAAACATGTTTAAGAAAAAACAACCAGTATTTTATCTATAAGGGCTGAGCTCTTGGCAAAAACAGAATCTTGTGCTCTGTTCCAGTTTAGCTTGGGATCCCCTCTCACGTAATTTCTTCATCTCAAAATATTGGAGCCCGAGTTGTAGCTACTTTGTGCGATGAAATGTATTTAGTGCAGGCCAGTGCCAGACAGGTCAGGTACTGTCACAGGGGTGGGTGTACAGGGGGACCCAACAAGGCAGAAAATTCTGTTCTTTCAAAACTCGGTGGCTCCGATAGGTGAATTAGCTAGTCTATGTCGTGTAGAAGAATAAAGCAAGGAAGGAGGTGACACTTTCAGGGCTGAGATGGGTTGTGGTCTTCCAGGGCGCTCTTGGAAGTCCTCACCGTGAGGGGGGTGTTTGAGCAACAACCCGAGTGGGAAGAGGCAGGGTGGGAAGTGTTTGAGACGGAGGGAGTGGCAGGTGCAAAGGTCCTGAGGCCGGAGTGTGCCTAGAGGGTTTGGGGGACCCGAAGGAGGCCGGAGTGGCTGGGATGGAGGGCATGGGGAAGGGAATGATGGTGGGGACATTGTATAGGACCTGGCGGGCCACTGAGGCTCTGAGCAGAGGAGAGGTGTGATTCCTCAGGCAGTCATGTTGAGGAGACGTTGCAGGGGGCAAGGTGGAGGCAGTCAGGAGGCTGTGGCCATAAGCCAGGTGAGAGCTGTGCTTGGGCTGCAGGGAAGGGCGAGTGAGAGGTGGGCTGATGGATTTGGTGAAAAGCAGCCTGACAAACCCCTTAGCTCCTAAAATAGATGGCAAATGTGTTTTCCATCACATTTTATCTTTAATTACAGAGGTAGATAATGGTTACTGTAGAAAATTTGCTAGATTGAGCAGATCCCCAAAGAAAATAGTAGTCTTCATAAATGGACCTCCCAGCGTTACAGTTATTGAAAAAATTAGATTTTAATCACTTTCTTTTAATGTTATATTTGAAAGTACTATGTTAAAGTAGCTTAAATTGGTAGGAGCTAGCTTTTAAGTCACATGCTCAGTGGGGTTCTGACTGCTTTTTAAGGTTCCGTAAAGCACTTGACTGTTTTGTGTGTGCTGGAGGCGGGCGGAGGGTGCAAAGATGTCCTCGCTTGCTTACAGGGGCGGCGCAGAAGGGCGGGGGCAGGTGAGTGGGGAAGGGCACTCTCAGCCAAATGCAGGTTTCTAAACAGAGAGATGAATAAAATTTCACGGAGCGGCCTGTGAACTGCATGAAGTCAGGAGCCGTCAGAGTGTCTTTCTTTACTCCTACTGTGACTTAGTGCCTGGCATATAGTAGGTGTCTCTTAAAAGTAGTTGTTGGGTGAACACAGGGATCAGTGAGTGGGTAAGCTGCATCTTGTTAGAAGGATCAAGAGGGCCTACTTGAATTTTTAAAAAGCCATTTTATTTTTTTGAAATTCTCTCAAATGCTGTTGTCTGTATGCATGCATATATTCATTCATTCATTCGGGAGCGATTTATTGAGTGCCTACTGTGTACCAACTGACTAAGACAGAAAAGGTCCCTCTGTTCATGGAGCTTGCATTCTAATAGGAGTTGGACAGACAATAAGAAATGAGGTCATTTCAGATGTTGAAATATCTGACGCTTCTGACGAAGCGAATAAAATAGGGTCGCGTGATTGATAATGACCGGCCAGGGCCAGAGGCAGGGCCCCTGAGATGGGACGGACAGTCAGAGAAGGCCTCTCGGATGGAGGTGCTGATGGTTTGAGCCGAAACCTGAGTGGTGAGAAGGAGCGGCCTCTTCCCCGATCTCCACGTGCGGAAGAGAGTGACCCAGGCCGAGGGAGCAGCTGGTGTAGGAGACCCGTGTGAGGCGTGTCTGCCCAGCATGAATGTGGTCAGCTGGAGGCCGCAGAGACCGGGGGGCTGGGACACAGCGACTCCGGGGAGAGCAGAGCCCTGGCACTCACGAGCAGGGGCACACACACGTGTCAGCCAAACACGGGGTGCCATGGCGAGGGAGGACGATGGCCCAGGTGGAGGGAACAAGGCCTTGAATCTGGGCCATGGTGAGAAGAGACCGGGGTGGGATGCAGAGGATGGACTGGTGTCGGGGTGTGGGGAGGGGTCCCAGGCGGCGCTGGGGCTAGCGGAGGGTGGTTCACCAGAATGGGGGGCATCTGGAGGGGAAGAGGCAGGTGGGAGCGAGGGTGGGGGGCTCTCTCAAGTTTGACTCCGTGAGCTTTAACCAGGGGAGTAAGCTTCTAGATCTTTTTTATTCAGTTACTTCACAGACATGAGACAGGGGACATAAGAAAGCAGGCAGACCCTGGGAGAATGCAGCGGTGTGGGGGCAGCGTGAGTGGGGGGCCGGGGGGCCTGGCTGGCGCACAAGGCTCCCGCCTGGGCGGCCGTGCTGAGCCATGGCCTCACTGGGTGGTGGCCTGAGTGAACCAGGGAGGCTTTTGTGCTCAGGCACACATGAACCTTCTTCCTGTTCTTCGCCTTCCAGCCCGTGTTCCACGTCATGGGATTCTCTGTCACCGGGAGGGTCCTGAATGGACCCGAGGGAGAAGGTGTTCCAGAGGCGGTGGTCACCCTGAACAACCAGATCAAAGGTCGGCAGAGGCGTGGGCCCCCGGGACTCTGCCAGTGCTGGTCTTTGATCACAGAGAGAAATGGGAAGGAAATCATCTTAATGACTGAAAACACGCCAGCCTTTTGTCTTCAGCATTGTTGTGCAGATGGAGGGGATCTGCCGTTCTTGGCTCATCTTCTGTTTGCATGTTTTTGTTTTCTAGTCAAAACAAAAGCTGATGGCTCGTTCCGCCTGGAGAACATCACGACTGGGACATACACCATCCACGCTCAGAAAGAGCACCTCTACTTTGAAACTGTCACCATCAAAATTGCACCGAACACACCTCAGCTGGCTGACATCATTGCAACAGGGTAAACTCATTGTGTTTGTTTCTGGAAGTACCAGCATGGACATTGACAGCTGGCAGAGAACAGAATTACCTTCGATCTGACTGTGTGATTCTGCCAAGGTTCCACATTGGGTTTTAGAAACCAGGCTGGCTTTCTTAGAAAGAGAAGTGCTGGGGCGCCTGGGTGGCTCAGCCAGTCGAGTGTTCGACTATTGATGTCGGCTTAGATCCTGAGGTCGTGGGACGAGCCCCGCATGGGGCTTCGTGCTGAGTGTGGAGCCTGCTTGGGATTCTCTCTCTCTCTCTCTCTCTCTCTCTCTCTCTGCCCCTTTCCCCCACTCTCTGTCTTTTTCTAAAATAAAATGAAAAAAAATTTAAAAAGGTTATTGCTAAGTTTTATAAACTGAAGGTACTCTTATGTAGATACTTGAGGAAAATTGTTTGGCTTCAAAGATAAAATGGGTCTAAGTTAGAAGAAGATCTCTCATGTCTGACTCCACATCTCCAAGACCTTCCATGGCTTAGCTCTTGAGGACTTTGGAAGATAGTGCAGTTGCTTGAGAAAAGTTTGTCATAAATGCTTCTGATCACGGTCAGGTTACTGTGTTGTATGTACCACGAATACGTGAGGGGTCACCCGGTGGTTGAATTCGTGCACTTTTATCCTGCAGCGAGACCATGTGGTGCAAAAAACCCAGGCTGAGGAGTCAGGTCTCGGGTCCTTGTCTCACCCGTGTGACAGGCCTAGCGCAGGGCCGTCGCCGTCTGTGTCTGAGGCGCTCACCGAACTGGGGCTTGGCCGGAGCAGGGCAGGGCCTCCCTGGAGAGAGGCAGCGCGAGCAAAGGCTTGGAGACTCCGGGCAGGACGAGGAGAGTGACGAGGCCGGACGGGTGGATCTCAGAGGACGTCTTCACACCCCCGCTGGAAGAACGGGGCTTTCTCTCCCAGGGGTCTGTTGGCCGGTGATCGGTTTTGAGCTCGGAGGTGACATGGTTAGGTTTTCGTTTTCCCTGAGGCACCCCGGCGGCCGTGGTGGAGGGTGGCCATGAAGGGGACAGGACTGGGGCACAGGTGGTGTGAAAACAGACTTGATGAGGGCTCGCCTCACAGGGAAATTAGGGACAGGCTGGAAAAGTGTTTAGGGGTTCCCAGTTTGAGGGGCAGGATGGCTGTGGGCAGGGCACAGGGACCCCACAGGTGACAAGGGTTCGGGCTTGGCCTCCGGATCTGTACGACCACTAGGTGGCGCTCTTCACCAGCCGCCTCAGTAGATGGAGCTGAGGCCAGGTGGCCGCCAGCACCTCAGATGTGGCAGAGCAGTTAGAGGTAGAACAGTAGACCAAAAATGGAATGCTGGGGTTTTGGGGGCGGCCTCAGAGGATCCAGGCAGCGGGGTTTAGGTACCCGGTGGCTCCTGAGTGTCAGGGAGGCCCGGGGGCTGAGCCCCGAAAGCACAGTGCGTTGGCTTGGTCACTGAGGAGGCTATGGTGACATTTTCTGTAGATGGGTAGGGGTCAAGGTCAGAGGGCTCTGTGGCAACTGGGAGACGAGGAAGTACATCATCATTGGAACCCGGTACTTCTGCCTCTGTTGCTCTAGAGCTCAGAAAATCATTCTGGATTCACACCCTGTCTCCTTTTCCTTCATAAACATTTTTGAGCAACTACTCGGGGTGAGGCACTGTGGTAAAGGCTGGTGTGTGACAGTGAACCAAACTAGCAGGACAGAGACGGGGCTTTTGTCTTCCTGGGGAGACAGGCTTGAACCAGGTAACTTGTGGTAGTAAGTTCCGGTAGGTGTGCAGGGAAGGGCGCCGGGGCCCCTCGAGGACCCTCACTGGGAACTCGCGGTTAGCCGAGTGAAGCTTCCCAAAGAGCAGGAACGATGTGTTCCAAGGCCCGGTGGGGCGGGAGAGGAGCTTTCTGGAAGGTGGCCAGCGTGGCTGGAGGCAGCTGGTGAGGCTAGAGAGCCTGTCGCCGGGTTGTAGAGGTGGGCTCTTGTCCCCAGACATGATGGAAAGCTGTTGAAGCGTTTTCGACAAGGGAGCCAGATGGATCAGGGCATTTAGAATAATTTTGTTTCTCCCGCTCTGGCTACTGTGTGGAGAAGGGATGTCAGGGAAGCCAGAGTGTTGGTGGAGGGACTCGATAGGGAACGGTGACACTTGTCTGGAGGAGATGGTGTGGTGGCGGGTCCAGAGCACCAGCAGGGGAGAACAGGAAGTAGATGCGTTTGATAGATAATGTGGGGATTGGGCAGTGGGCCTTGTGCCATCGGGGTCCCAGATTTCTTATTTGAGCAACTATGTAGATAGAGGAGACACTATTCACAGAAATGGGGGTTGATACTCTTATTTTTTTCTTAAAAATAAATATTTGGGTCAAAGGAAAGAAAAAGGACCCTTGTCGAGCATCTTTGGAAAAATTCATTTTCCTTTTGGGCCAACATAGCACATTTGCCTTTTAACACATTCATATTTTCTTAACTTAAAAACTAATTCCCAGTTTATTTGAGAAGGAAAAGCTTTGGCTTCTGTCCAAACGACTGTGAGAATATCAGTACCTTCTAATGCATCAAAATCATCAATTTCTATCCATAAATGTATTCAACTCTGATGAAGGAATTTGTTGACACAAATCTATTTTTTTTAATGTTTTTTTATTTTGAGAAAGAGACAGAGGACAAGGGAGGAAGGGTAGAGAGAGAGGGAGACACAGAATCTGAAGCAGCTCCAGACTCTGAGCTGTCAGCACAGAGCCCGACGCGGGGCTCGAACTCCTGAACTGTGAGATCATGACCCTAGCTAAAGTCAGTTGCTTAAGTGACTAAGCCACCCAGGTGCCCCAACACAAATCAATTTTGAGGGCTTCAGTATAACATAGCACTGTCATACCAGCTTTTTAGTTTTTTGTTTTTTTTTTTTTTAAAGCTAAAGCCAATATAGATTTGAGGTTTGGGGTCACTGGACTGTTGTCTTTGAGAATATGAGCTAAAATTGGTGGGATGGTTAAAATATTTAAAACATTGAGAGGCACAGAGGTTCAGTTTAGAACAAAAAAGGTGACATTCCCCAGGACATGTATATAAATTAAGATAATATGAAAGGTCCTTAAGAACAGCTCACCAGTTAGGGCGCCTAGGTGGCCCAGCAGGCAGGGGTCTGACTCTTCCGTTCTGGCTCAGGTCATGATCTTGAGCCCCTTTGTTGGGCTCCTTGCTGGCAGCATGGAGCCTGCCTGGGGTTCTCTCTCTCCTATCTCTGCCCCTCCCCTGCTCATGTTCTTGCTCGTGCTTTCTCTCTCTCTCATGATAAACATTAAAAAAAAACAAACAAAAAACCTCACCAGTATTCCCTTCCTGTCCTTTTACTCTGAAAGTGCCCAGAAGGGGAAAGTGAGAACCAAAATGTGTGCCTTTAAATGTAGATCAGGGACCTGCACGCTTTCTCTGTGAAGGGCCAGAGAATAGATACGGTGGCCTTCACGGGCCATGTGGCCTCTATGACAAAATGCACCATAGCCAGTTCATAAATGACAGGTGTGGCTGTGCTCCAATTAATATTTATTTAGCACCCTGAAATTTGAACTTCATATGATTTTTGTGTGTCAGACTATTGTTGTTTTGATTTTTCCGCCCCTCTTTTAACCCTTCAGAAGTATGGAAGTAAAAGTATGAACACCCTTCTCGGCCCATGGTGCATCCAGAATCAGGCGGCTGGCTGGATTTGGCACATGGCCCATAGCTCCTTGACCCCTGCTCTAGATCATAAGCTCACGTGGAGGCTGGTCGCTTCACCCTGCGGAGACGCCTGGCTTGTCCCCGTCCTTAGGCTGTGCACACAGCATCTCCTTGCTGTGCTGTTTTGTGCTGTTTTTATTTGCCGCTGGGTGGGCATTCCAGCATCGAGGGCACCCTGTGATTATCCAGCATCGAACCCAACTTACTCTCTTTCTGTCCAAAGTGATGACTGATCTTAACTAAAACGATGCTTCAGGATTAGAAACTCCAAGCCTTGGTCAGCTGAAGGCATGACGGGGGCCTCCAGAGGTGTGCCGCTGAAACATGAGGAGCATCCCCATGCAGCGTGGTGGCCTTTGCTGGGCCTGAGCAGGAAGGGACGCGCCTGTCATGCGCTTCTCTGGGGACACTTTGCAGCACTTAACACGCTGCTCACTTAGAGCCTCCAGTGTGAGTCCTTACCTGACCAGGGCCTTTCGGTTAGAAGCCGCTGTGACGGCTCCTGGAGCTCAGTTGTAGCTTAGTAATTTTTTTTTAACTCAATTACCTTTCTGTTCACATCTCCCCGATGGCTTTTATCCATGAATTACATCTAATCACAGGTGAGGGAGGTGCCGTGTTGTGGCCCGGGCAGCGCCACAGCGTTCTTGGCTGCTCACAGCTCCTGCGTGCAGGCCCTGGCCCACATTCTCAGGCCGAGGCTGTGCCACCGTCCCGGATCCACTGTACCTGAAACATGTTTCTCATCTGCCGATTTTCTGAGTGGGGGCTGGCAGAGGTCACCCAGGACACACCCGCAGCCCTGGCCTCGGCCTCCGCTCTGCCTCTTCTCTGACGCACGAAGAGGCTCATCTTCCTGCTGACGGTTGCTTTTTGAAACTGGAGTCACTCGGGCTGCTTTCGTGTCTTTGTTAAGGTGGAACCTGTCCCCGGGACCAGGGCAGGACGAGGGACGTGCCGCCGGGGCGGGTCAGCGCCTCTCCCGTTACAGCTGAGTTCTCACGCCACGATGCATGGTCCTTCGTTGCAGGTTCAGTGTCTGTGGCCAGATATCGGTCATTCGCTTCCCCGACACTGTCAAGCAGATGAGTAAATACAAAGTCGTCCTGTCGCCTCAAGACAAGGACAAGCCTTTGGTCTCCGTGGAGACGGACGCTCATGGATCATTTTGTTTTAAAGCAAAACCAGGGACCTACAAAGTCCAGGTACAATGAGCTTTGTTTGATTTAAGTACTTGATATTTTATTTAAGATATTTAAGACACTTGGTAATTTTTAAAAGGCTTAGTATCAGTCAGAATGCGGTTACAGAAGAGCATTTTTATTCCCATTTTTTTTACTTTGAAGCCTTTACGTCCCTCCTGTCACAGCAGAGCAGACGGCACCCAGTTTGAAAGTGGTACTCAGGGGCCTCTTTTCTCCAGTCCCGATGTTTATGAGGCATTACTTTCAGGTTGCCACCCACACCTCCACCTTCTGAGGCCTTCTGGCTGCTATAGACTACCCGTAGGTCCCAAAGAAGATCCAAATTCACCCTTTATGGATGGTGGTTCCACAGTGCACAGCTTCCGGCCCCCGAGGCCAGCACAGAGCTTGTGTTTCCCACCTCGGCCTGAATTCAGGATGACTGGTCAGGCACCATCTGATTTCTCCATCGAGGCAGGCAGAGAAGCCGGGGAGACCCTGGCCTGTGGCCTCACCGCAGGGGCGAAGGCCTCAGCACTGGTCGGGGCAGCAGGCGAGAGATGGATGGAGCCCGAGGTCAGCACACTGTGCCTTTCAGTGCCGCGGCCCTGTTCACGGGACGGCTGCCCAGTGCGGCTCTGGCTCTCATCTGTCCAGTCAGCTGCTGCTCTTCCTCCCTGAAGAAAGGCAGGTGAGGGGGCTCGGAGGGTCCCTCTGAGCCTGTGCTCTCCCCTAGAGCAGGTGGGTGTCCGCTGTGAGGAGACAGAGTCAGGGGAGAGTGGTTTTCCTGCTTCCACTGAAGTGTGGTGTGTGCGTTCATAGCCTCTTCACCAACCAGCCAGCTCTTGTGAAGTTGGCCGCACTGACAAGCCTTTGGTAAAAGGCGAAAGATTTATGCGATCTGAAGAGAAACCAGAGTATTGACAAGCCTTTGGAAGCCCTTTTGAAGCATAAGGGACTTTCCAAGGAAGGGCAGCTTTGGGAGGTGAACTTTACTTGGGATGAA
Organism: Crocuta crocuta; assembly: GCF_008692635.1. Taxonomy (NCBI): domain Eukaryota; kingdom Metazoa; phylum Chordata; class Mammalia; order Carnivora; family Hyaenidae; genus Crocuta; species Crocuta crocuta. Next base: position 12,492,318 of record NW_027531893.1, read on the forward strand.
GTAGCCGACTGGACTCTTTCCTAGTCCTCCTCCTTAGCCTAAGAAAGGGCCCAGGGAAAAAGGCCGAATTCTGCCAGGAGCTCATCTGCATAGTATTGACAGGTTCATAACTTCTGTCCTGAGTGACCTCAAGCCGGAAGGTTCTGGGATTTAACAGTTTCCCCCCAGTTATGGGTGACAGCCCTGTGCCACAGGTACCCCTTTGTGCATGCCGTGCCCGGCCGAAGCCTGGCTCTTCTGTATCTCGTTAGAAATGTGTTTTCTTCACATGGCCCGTTTGAGGATTTGTTGTGATTATAAAACTCAGCCTAGCAATGAACCTCCGCCCTTCAAAGTACTTGGGCCCAGGTGAACATTCTGGGGCTCTGCTGGCCGGGGGGCTGCAGCCTCAATGCCGACGCTGACGTCCTGTGTGTTCCACAGGTGATGGTCCCTGAGGCGGAGACCAGAGCGGGGCTGACCTTGAAACCCCACACGTTCCCTCTTACCGTGACCGATAGGCCCGTGATGGACGTGGCCTTCGTACAGTTCTTGGCATCGGTTTCTGGGAAAGTCTCCTGTTTGGGTAAGATGTCATTTGAAAGCAAGAACAGATGGCTTCAAAGAAGTAGGCAGGTAGGTGGGATTTTTGGTGAGGTGTTCCCTGTGGGATAGTGTTAAAGGTGGATCCATATTGTGTACGATTCTGAGTAAGTGCCACACGGTGTCACCAGAAACATTTCTCTTGGAGCATTTCTGCTTTGGCTCCTAAAAGAACACATGGGTTTCTTTTTTCCCAGCTCTGTCAGTCACCAGCTGTGAGACAGTAAGCACTTACTTGCCCAGCCGCAGTTTTTCTTCTGTAGAATGGGAATATTAATGGCACTCAGGGGATCTTAAAAGTGTTATGTCAAGCTGTGTGGCACACACGTTAAGAACATGGACTCCGAAACCAGACTTAAGGGCTTGAACCCTCACTGTGTGACTTGGAGCACGTTACTTAACCTCTCTGTGCTTTGAGTCTCTCCTCTGGAATATGGAGGTAATAACCGTGCCTGCCTCCCAGGGTTGTTGTGAGGATCAAACAAGTTAGTGCATGTATAGCCTGTGCGAGTATTTGGAACCCAGCAAAAGTCATGCAAATCTTTGCTATTACAGGAAGTGTTAGGATGATGATAAAGGGCCTAGTTCTGTGCCATTCAATAAGGTTCCATCATCTTTCTTCCTTTTTTTAACGTTTATTTTATTTTTGAGAGAGAGTCACAGAACATGAGCAGGGGAGGGGCAGAGAGAGAGAGGGAGATACAGAATCTGAGGCAGGGTCCAGGCTCTGAGCTGTCAGCACAGAGCCCGATATGGGGCTCGAACCCACGAACCATGAGATCATGACCTGAGCTGAAGTTGGCCGCTTGACCACCTGAGCCACCCAGGCGCCCCAGATCTTTCTTCCTTTTTTTCTGGCTTCTGCTGGTGCCCCATAAACGTCACTTTCCATGTTTCACCTTGCGTCTGACTTAGTAGGTATTCTGTAACACCGTTTTCCCTCTCCCGGACTTCTGTGCCTCACACGGGGGTATTCAGTAAGTGATGGGGTCGCTTTCTCCCTCGGTGGCTTCATTGTGTGGTACGGACGACCCACAGGGGAGATGTCTTGGAGTCGAGTAGAGGCACGCTGGCTTTGCCGGCACTGCCCTCCAGGAGATAAGTGGTGGCCAGCAGCACACAGCAGTGGAGGGTTCAAACCTGTGCTGTGCTTGGTGAGGGCAGGCAAGTGAAGCCTTTCTTCCTGCCTTTTCTCCACAGACACTTGCGGCGACCTGCTGGTGACACTGCAGTCCCTGAGCCGCCAGGGCGAGAAGCGGAGCCTCCAGCTCTCTGGCAAGGTCAACTCAATGACTTTCACCTTTGACAACGTGCTCCCCGGAAAATACAAAAGTAAGAACCAAAGGCACCATCTCATGGCCCTCACATTCTTCCTGTCTTTCTGTAGTTTCTAAAACCCACCTCTCAAATTGCATCCCAGCTGTATACCTTTACTTGTTTGACTCTTCTTTGCCCCTTGACCTTGAACGTGCATTATTTAGCAACGGATGATTGTGTAAGAATTGATGTTCCTTCCGTGCACTAACTGCCACCTTGTTAGGACAGCCGACATGCTGCTTCCGTTTGGGGAAAGTGTCCTCATTCATGCCATTTTTACTCTAAATGCCGGAATAGAGAGCATGAAATAATTACAGTGACGTAGTCTACTTAGCAGCTGTGTGACCACGGAAGGTTACTTGATCTCCATGAGGCTCAGTTTCCTCTGCTAAAATAGGAGTAATACAGCCTTTCTGTAAAGTACCAAACAAAATGAAATATAGTATGTCCAGTGCCTTGCCAACATTGGTTCTCTTTACCTGCAGTTCGAGAATTCCCATTGCCTGTAAGTCCACTTTTTCAAACCTCAGCTCGGAACTAGTGACAATGACTAGCTTACAAAGTAATCTTTTTTTCTGGGAAATTACATTTTCTATTGTATCAGGTTTTGGCAAACGATGGCAATGAGGGCCAATTGCCTGTTTTTATAAATAAAGCTTTATTCAAACACAGCCACACCCATTTGCTTACGTCTTCTCTATAGCTGCTTATACGCTATGAAGGCAGAGTTGAATTTTTGACTGCATGATGTGCAAAGTTGAAAATACGTACTTTCTGGCCCTTTATAGAAAAAGTTTGCCGATCCCTAAATATTTTTACTTGTAAGCGTAACCTTTAAGTACCATTGAATTTCTTTCTTGTTGCTGTTAATAACCATTGGATTCATTTTCTTTAGTACTTGTTCTAAGCACGACTAGCTCTGTGTGTGTGTGTGTGTGTGTGTGTGTGTGTGTCTGTGTCTTCACATAGACATTTTTAAAAATTCAGTCATGAAAAGATCCCTCCCTTTTTGTTGAGGGAGGTGGTATGCCCTGTGCCCATGTGAATCTGTGCTGTGGCTTTTCCAGTAAGCATCATGCATGAAGATTGGTGCTGGAAGAACAAGAGTCTGGAGGTGGAGGTTCTGGAAGATGATGTGTCCACAATTGAGTTTCGGCAGACAGGCTACATGCTGAGATGTTCCCTTTCTCACGCAATCACTCTGGTATGAATGGCTTGTGGGGATTCTCTTATTTGGAAGGCCTTTTGGAAAGCAGGAAGGACCAGCATGCCAAGAATATTATAACCATAGTTAAGTCAGATTTCTCCCTCGGTTCTCCCCGCATTCAGGAAAGCCTGACATGGGACTTGAACCCACGAACCGTGAGATCATGACCTGAGCTGAAGTTGGACGCTTAAGCAACTGAGCCATCCAGAAGCCCCAGTACGCTGTTATTAATAATGGCTACAGCTGAGCCAGTTTCTCTAGTCTATTCCAGTGCCAAGGGCAGAGCTGCTAAGACCTTCCTGTCTTGTTGAGGTAGTCTCCCTGATGGGCAGGGTACCACCTGGGTTTCAGGAAGGAGAACACGTATGTAGGCCTGTCTAGGTCCAGTCATGAATTCTATAGAACTTTCTGGCTCCAGACAGTGGCAGATGTCACTGTCAGGTTCTAGTGGAGAAACTGAGGCGAATGGCAGTGAAGCAGTCGCTTACGTTGGACACTTGGAGGGATCGCGGCTGGTGTCCCCAGATCCTGTGGGCTGTTCTAGGTACTCAGCTAAATGCTGGACAAGCACTGCTATTCCAGGACATGGGTCAGCTGCTGCCCGGTGAGAGCCAGTGGTACACGTTTAGGAAATTGTTCCTTCCCTCAAACTCTGCAATGGGTTTCGTTTCTCCTAGGGAAAGATCCACATTCCTTCACGCTGGCCCTTCCGTACCCCGACCTCCTCCTCCTCTGTCCGCCTTGCCCCCTGGGCATTGCTCACCAGCCTTCGCCACTTGCGCACCAGGCTCGTCCCCTCCTCTGGGCCTTTGCATGCAGGCTTCCCTCTGCCTGGAACTGCATCTTCCCCGGAGATGCGCGTGGTTGGTTTCCTCTCATCGTTCAGGCTGCAGCCGTCATGGTTCCTGCTTAGGAGATGGCCTGCCCTAGGCCCAGCAAGCTGAGAAGCTCCTGCCGTGATCATGCTGTAGCCTGCTTCCCCGGTCATTTTCCCCACCACGCCATTCCTTTTAGCCGAAATCTAATTTCTTTGTTGATCACAATGGATTTTCTGTCTTCCTGTATTAGAACGTAAGCCCCTTGAGAGCAGGAGCCCCGTCAGCCACCCAGGCCCAGCCCTGGGTCTATCACATAGCAGGTGCTCAATAAATATTAGTTGATTGAGTGAAAAAGAGCATGTTTTTGCGGGAAGTTTTTGAAGGTTTTTAGTTTTCCTGTGGCGCCCAACTGCTCAGATGATTAATGGGTAAAACAGATGACTGGTTCAGAAACAGAAATATTATTAATCATCTTGGTGTCTCCATCTCCCCTGGTAAGTCATTGTATTGGCTTTGGTCCCTTAGGAATTTTATCAGGATGGAAATGGACCTGAGAACGTGGGGATTTATAACCTCTCCAAAGGGGTCAACCGATTCTGCCTGTCCAAGCCTGGTGAGTCTGGAAGGACTGATGGGCTCTGAGTTAGAGAAGTGGAAACGCACCCGAGGACCATCGTAAAGGCTTTTTTTTTTTCCTACCTTGGTTCAATTTCAGTTGTGGCTCATGTCCCGGTTTCTCCGTTTCTTTCCTCTGGAGGGAGTGCTGTGTTTACCCAGAGGATTAGAGCTGGGGCTGCAGAATCCCTGGTCTCCTTGGGTTTGACTTAGGTAGAGACCACTGGGCCCTTCCCCCTTGAAAAACAGAACGCCACTGGGCAACGATCTCTCCTTAAAACTGATCTTTTTAAGATAAAAATTGGACCATCTCCCACCTTGCTTAAAATCCTTCAGTGGCTTCTCTTCCTGTTTACCAACTGTACTGAGGTACAATTTGCAGACCAGAGAACTCGCTCATTTACAACATACAAGGATTTTTAGTAAACGTACCCAGTTATGCGAACATAACCATAATCAAGTGTAGAGCATTTTCATCTTAGAAGAAGCGATCTTCGTGCACGTTTATAGTTGATCTCTGCCCCTAGCTCCAGGCAGCCACTCACCTGTGTTCTGTCTCTGTGGATTGGCCCTTTTTGGGACATTACTTACAGGTGAGGTCCTACTATACCAGTATTTTGTCTGGCTCCTTTCACTTAGCATGGTTTTTTGTTTTTTTTTTTTATGTTTTATTTCTGAGAGAGAGAGAGACAGCATGAACAGGGGAGGGTCAGAGAGAGGGGAGACACAGAATCTGAAGCAGCCTCCAGACTCTGAGCTAGCTGTCAGCACAGAGCCCGATGCGGGGCTCAAACCCATGAACTGCAAGATCATGGCCTGAGCAGAAGCCAGACGCCTAACCGACTGAGCCACCCAGGTGCCCCCACTTAGCATGGTTTTGAACTCTTGTGTTTTGAAGCTCACGTCAGAGCAGGTGTTAGTGGTTTGTGGCTTTTCCTCACTGGATCCCATCATGTGGCTAGATCACACTTTGTGTGTCCATGTACCAGTTTTTGGCTCTCCTGACCCATGTTGCTGTGAACATTTGTGTACAGGTCTTTATGTGGACATCTGTTTTCCTCTCTTCAGGGTTAGAGACACAGGAGTGGAATCGCTGGATTATACGGTCCATTGATGTTTCTGGGCTTTGCTCCGTGCCCTGTTTTAGGGAAGAGGTCAGGCTGTGGTTATCTTTTGGATCTTTAATAGAATCTGTTAAGTGAATGTCTAAGAAACTGCCAAACTGTTTTCTGATGGGGCTCCACCTGCGGTGCACGAGGGCTCCTGTTTGCCCACGTGTTCACACCGTTCTTTACTTTTTGATTTTAGCCATCCTGGTGGGTATAAAGTGGCATCTCATTGTGGTTTTATTTTGCCTTTTTGTAGTGAGTAATTCAGCGACTTCTCTTGGTTCTCAAGGTGAAATACAAAGTATTCCCCATACTCTGGACAGTACCTGGTTTATAGTAGTGCTCTGTCAGTGTTTGTAGAATGAAAGAATAAAGTGAATGGAGAATTTTTTTCTGCTAGTAATTGTACAGAGGCTTCCTCAGTGTGATGAAAACAGCAGCCGCGGTTTGAACCAATTTCAGGTTTTTGTAGGAAGAACATCCAAAAAGGTTGGCTAATGATCATTTGGGGGGATAAATTGTCAGACTTTTCTCCTTCCTGAAACTGTCAGTATCCTCTGGCAAATGACTTACGCCTCTAATCTGAGTGTTTCTTACACAGGGTCATGTGTTCTCTGCAATTCTTTCATTTCTGGCCTTTCCTCCGTGCCCCGTTTTAGGAATATTTCTAGGAAGGAGGTCAGGCTGTGGTTATCTTTTGGATCTTTAATAGAATCTGTTAAGTGGAAAATTCTCATTCCCATCTGCAGCGGAAATGTACTTCCTGTTCCTTCTGCACGTCCCTGTTAGCTCGGTTTGTGCAGATTAAACTACTGTGAGTTGTTCAATTATGGAAAATGAAATCCTGAGCTTGTGAGGGGCCATTAAATGGACCCGGTCGTTGGTAAGAAGCTGTTGCAGGCAGCAGAAAAGGCATTTCTGATCCGGTCATTACCCATCTGCTGTGTGTTGCGTATTCAAGTGCCTTTAGATTTCAGATGGTGGAAGCGCTCAGTGTAAGAGACACTCTCCTCTGAAAACGACCTTTGATTTCCCGGCTGCAGGTGTGTACAAGGTGACCCCTCGCTCCTGCCACCGGTTTGAGCAAGCGTTCTACACCTACGACACGTAAGCTGGGCCTTCCCCCCACCCCCCCATGGTGTTTGTGAACCTTTTTCTGTGGGGGTCAAGTGAGTGCATTCTTTCTGGAAAATAAAAAGAAATTTTTTTTGTATTTTTAATGGAAGAGGTAAAGCTACATATTCAAAAGAATCTCTATGTAAAGATTTTAAGACATTTGGATAAATTATTGAGGAGATGGAGATGAGCTCTCTTTCCCAAGAATTCTGTGAGCCCAGGGATGGAAGGCTATGGTTTTCGAGTACCTCAGATACCATCTTGGTTCAGTCTTCCAGCTCTCACTGATGGGAGTTCCAGTCTGCCATCTTTACCTTTCCACAAATGCTTGAGGGTTTCACCAGGAATTGGAAGTGTCGAGTGTTGGATTGGAAAATTAGTTTATTGTTTACAACACTGATAGGTATTTCGGGAGGTCCCTTAGCCCACACTAGGAGCGATTTCGTGTAGTGTATTTCAGGGGTAGAACGGTTGCCTGTAGAGGGTGTTGTGTGTGACCCTTTGAGAAGAACTGGGGGATATTGCTAGTGTTTTCTTTCCACTTTGATTCATAGGTCTTCCCCCAGTATCTTGACGTTGACAGCCATTCGCCACCATGTCCTTGGAACCATCACCACTGACAAAATGATGGATGTCACCGTGACAATCAAGTAAGGCTTGTGCTCCGCGGTGGCCCGAGCGCAAGAGGGCAGTGGATGGGGGCCAGGGACTTCCCTAGCAGACACTGGGAGAATTATTTTTGATTTCTTATCTCTAGGTATGTATACAAATGGCCTTTCCACTTACACGACACAGCCATAAATTCATGGCAGCCTTGATCCTTTCCTTTTATGATTCAAGAATTAACTGTGGATGAGGGAGAGCCTTCTGACAGCTCGTTTCAGTGCCTTAAATCTCTGTGTGAACTCTCTACACTCCCTGTCTTTGCTGAAGGAAAAAAAAAATCTCTGGCACGTTCATTGTATTTCAAGTGTTTTAGCAAATTTGGAAAAACTGCCTATTTTTCTAGAGCCCATTCCTTGAAGGCTTGGGAAGTAGAGAGCACCGGATATATGAAGGGTCACAAGAGAGAAAGTACATGAAAGGCAGAGCCTCACTGAGGGTCAGGTTCAGGCGAATGTCCTTTCTGAGAGGAATTTTCACTGTGTGGTGAGGTGCATCTGACACCCTAATTTCCTTGAGAAATGAAAGAGTTTGGGCAACATGACCATTTTGTGCCTGAAAATGGAAATCTGAGTAACTTTCCCCTCCTTACCCTGACCTCCGCTGTGTGTCCATCTTTCTGTCTGCTGCCTTTTCACCTCCTCCGCCCCTGCACAGATGTTGAGTTCAGTGCTCAGGGGCAGCCCCTGCGGTCATGGGACTTACAGGCTCATGGGGGACATGGACAGTGGTCCAGGCATCACACGCAGGACNTTGCTTCAGAAAGATTCCCCCTGGCTGCCGAGTAAGCACACAGAAGAAGCCACATGAGGGAGGTGGGGGCAGAGGCTCTTGCAAGGGTGTAGGTGGGAGTCAGTGGGGGTTCAGCCGGATGCAGGGCAGTGGGGAGGAGATGGAGTTGACAGGCTGTGGCAAAGCTGACCAGCGGGGTCCGGCAGCGCGAGTGTCAGGGACAGCCCATGGCTTCTGGCGGAGGGCAGTGGATTGAAGGGGTGCCCCGTCCCCCAGGGCAGCCAGGGGTCTAACAAGGACTTGGCAATGTTTCCGTGGGCCCAGGCGGTGCCCGGGGCTGGAGGAGTGCCTTTTACTGTCCTGCTTGGAAAGCAGCAATTACTGCTCGGACCAGAAATTCAGATTCTGACCAGTAGTGACCCTGTGTTACCCTATTTTCAGCCTTTATGGAATTCGTTTTTGTGACTTCAGAGGGGACTTTGTTTTGGTTGCTTGTGCCAGGGATTGCAGAAGCTGGACGGGACTGCCTGGATCCCTCGTGGGGACCTCGTGCTCACCGGCTCCCAGAGCGGACTCCAGGGCGTCGCCCTCCACAGACCTGCCCTTGGAGTCTTCTTTCCCCTGCACCCCGTACCCACGCAGTCCACGCGCAGACCCTTGGCTTTACAGTTGAAATATGCCCTTCGTCTTGTCCCTTCTCAGCACGTTGCCTCTGTGCTCTGGTCCCATCCACTGTGTCCTGCCTGGATTATTGCCACGACCGTCCTGCCTGGCTTTCCTCTTTGGGCAGTGGCTTCATGACTGTGTTCTCCGTGCGGAAGCCAGAGTCCTTTTAAAGTAGCAGTGTCATTCCTCTGCTTACAACTCCAGTGGCTTTCCATCCCACTCACGATGAAATCCGGGGTCTGACACCTGCTCCTCCTGGACCCTCGGGCGCATCTGACTCTGCCCTGGGTCCCCTGCCTGGGCCACCTCAGTGTCCTTGCTGTCCCCTGGGCACGGCAGGGGAGCTGCCCCCAAGGCTCCAAGGGCTTTTTACTTGGTGTTTCCTCCCCAGCCAGGGGGCCTAGTGAGAACAGCGCCCCCACACTGCTTTACTTCGTCGTATTTCATCTGACATCACTTTCTGTTTATTGTCTGCCTCTTCCCCCTGGGGTGTGGACCCCACGTGGTTAGGGAACATCATCTGTCCATGTTGCTGGTTCCCTGGACCTGCTAGATACTGCTGCTGTCACAAGGAAGTTCAGTTTTTATTTTTCACGAAACGATTGGTTTATGCAGAGCAGGGCCAGAGCGTGCCGCTGGGGCGGCGTCCGAGGTGGCCGGGCTTCTCCTGACGGATGACTACTTGTAGAAATGTCCAGTTCCCACCGGCCGCAGCGGGAAGTGACCGCGTGCCCTGGGCTGCTCCTTCCTTCCTTCCAGATCTTCCATCGACAGTGAGCCCGCCTTGGTCCTGGGCCCCCTGAGGTCCGTGCAGGAGCTGCGCAGGGAGCAGCAGCTGGCCGAGATCGAGAGCCGCCGGCAGGAGCGGGAGAAAAATGGCAAGGACGACGCTGGGGAGGGACGGACCAAACCCCCCGCCCAGGAGATGGTCGACGAGTTACAAGGCCCCTTCTCCTATGACTTCTCTTACTGGGCCCGGTGAGCTCCCTCCCTACGGCGTCCTCTCTTCTGACCTCCTTCCCAGCCGAGGCCGGAACCAAGTAAACGGAAGGGTTTTCGTTGTTTTAGGTCTGGAGAGAAAATCACCGTCACCCCCTCGTCTAAAGAGCTGCTCTTTTATCCTCCGTCCATGGAAGCCACCGTCAGCGGAGGTAAGTGTCAACTCGGTGAGCCAGCGACACATCTTTGCAGTTAACTGTTTCTTTACCTGCATTTAAAAATTTATTCTCTGTGGTGGTTCTATGGAAACCACTTTTGTAGGGCTCCTTATAATCCCCTTTGGCACAAAGCCGTTACCATTTGGTGAGTGAGTGAGTGAATGGACCGTCTTAGTCGATGAACGTAACTGGTTATTAGAGGTTGGGCGATCTCTCTGGGGAAGGACTACTTTTTTCCCCGATGTTTTTAGCTTGTTACCGAAAGGAAAGTGAAAAGCAAAACCATCCGTTGTTGACATGTGAGCATTAGCCATCATATGTCTGAACTGTCCATGGTGTTTGTATCTGTTGATAGGAGCGAGAGGGTCTTTTTGGGACTGGACAGTTAGAAGCGATGGCTGGTGGGATGGCTGTCTTGTGGCTTCCGACAGTGTTCTTTAGCGTCGTGGGTTCAGTAGATCGTGGGCATTTATGTGATCCGTGTTTGGCAGGAGAGTATATTGAACAGCATGCCTCCTCTGCGGGCGTCCTGTTTGGGGGCTCATCTGCACCGGTCCAGCTGCACAGCCTCTCCTCTGCCGGACAGGCCTTGTGACAATGGAGAGAGGGGTAGTGAGACCCCAGCCGTGATTAGATTTGTGCTCATGTCCCTGTCAGGGGTGGAGGGAGGTGTGGGCCGCCGAATTATGGAGGTTTCTGATATATATATATATATATATATTTAAATGTTT
>NW_027531893.1:12503669-12586179 GCF_008692635.1 Crocuta crocuta
TGGAATGAGCTTCCTGTGTCTCCGTTTTGAGCCCTTCTTTAAGCAGAAGCTCCCCCTCCCCCCAAGTGCCCCCTCCCGCTGCAGCGAAGGCCTGCTCTTCTGTTGGTTCCCTGTTCAGAAAGCTGCCCGGGGAAGCTGATTGAGATCCATGGGAAAGCGGGCTTATTTCTGGAAGGCCAGATCCACCCGGAGTTGGAGGGAGTGGAGATCGTCATCAGTGAGAAGGGGGCGAGCTCGCCCCTGATCACAGTCTTCACCGATGACAAAGGCGCCTACAGGTAAGCCCGTGACACGGTGCTTGGCTCGGGGCAGGCGGGCGGCCCAGGCGCCCTGGGGCCAGCGAGGTCTCTGCAGGCGTGAGGCACAGCCGCCTCCAGCGTGCTCCCTTCTGCTTAGCGTCGGGCCCCTGCACAGCGACCTGGACTACACGGTGTCCTCGCAGAAGGAAGGCTACGTTTTGACCGCGGTCGAGGGAACCATAGGAGACTTTAAGGCGTATGCCCTGGCCGGCGTCAGCTTTGAGGTAACACTTGGGTTTTCGAAAAGTGGTTTTACTGAGCTATGATTGGCATACGATAAACTGCATCTAAAGCATATAATTTGATGGTTTCAACATACGGGTGCACCCGGGAGAGCAGTGACAGTCTGGCACCCCGCTCAGTGTCCTGGTACCCCTTGACACCCTCCCTCCCAGCCTCCCTGCTCATCTGGTCTGCTTTCTGTCACTATGGATTAGCTTGCACTTTCTGGAGCTTGACACAAATGGAGCCTTACAAGATGTACTCTATTTTGGGGCTCCTTTCACTCAGCAATTGGGAGACCTGTTGACTTTAGCTTGTTTGCACTCCTTTTGGGAAGTGCTTTAAACTTTCATCCTTCACTGTGTCCTGTGGAAAAGGACAGAATGTTCCTGTAGTGGTGTTTGATGTCTCTCTGTCTTCTCACTGTCCTTCCCGGGAAGAAGTGTGCCGTGTGGTGCCCACAGTGAGTCTGGAGCTCCTTGACTGTATTTTCACATAGAGGTTCAGAGAAAAGGACAGACCACGTCACATACAGATTTCAGATTTTGTAGCATGGGATGCATTTTTTTAAAATAAATTTTTATGTTTATTTATTTTTGAGAGACAGAGTGTGAGCAGGGGAGGGGAGGACAGTGAGGGAAACACAGAATCTGAAGCAGGCTCCAGGCTCTGAACCTGATACGGGGTTTGAACTTCTGAATGGTGAGATCATGACCTGAGCTGAAGTCAGACACTTAACCGACTGAGCCCCCCAGGCGCCCCGACACAGGATGTATTTTTAAAGCAAATTCAAAGATATCCAAACCAGGAAGAAATCTTTATACCACAAGAAATACCCAAGATTACAAGGAACTCCTATAATTGATAAGAGAAAGACAATCCCATAGAAATAAGAACAACAAAGTATATGAAAAGGCACTTTCAGAAGCAGTACCGGTGACTGATAAACGTAGAAGAAAGGCCCAACTTCAGAAGCGACAGAAGGAAGTTACCACCGAAGTACTGGTTTTAGCTTAGATTTGCGGTGACTCAGGCAGTATCCAGTTTTTGGCGTGTGTTTTCCCACGCGTAGATAATTCACGGAGCCGTAGCTGGTCACGACCACCTCGGTGTGCAGTGTGGGGCGTCTCTGAATTCAGAGAGCATGACACCCACCAGTTCGGCTCCCAGGAACAGAGGAGAACATAAGTGCACACACATGCACCGTCTCCTTTTCTCTCACGGAAGTAGGTGGCTGGTCTTCACGCAGCGCTCGGCCGCCCCCTGCTCTAGGCTGATGCGCATGAAGACACGGTGCGACAGATGTGTGGACCGGCAGGAGAGGGAAGCCGGGGTCCGTGCTTGCGGGAAGACCGCAGGTGCAGGGCCCGGCTGCCCCGCTGCAAACTTGCCTGTTGGTCAGCGCCGGCCGTCACGTTTGTACGTTTGTGTGGGCATAGGAGCCGTTCTGGAAGGTGACAAACCAAACTATTAACAGCAGGTACCCCTGGCGACGAAGAGTAGTCGTTCTGTGCGCCGATGGATAATAAACGAAAAACAACCCAGAAGAGTTACCTCCTGACCCGAGCGGCTAACAGCACCCTTGGTCTGCTGTTCTTTCTCCCCCCAGATCAAGGCGGAGGATGACCAGCCCCTGCCCGGGGTTCTCTTATCCCTTAGCGGTGGTGTGTTTCGATCCAACCTCCTGACTCAGGACAATGGCATCCTGACCTTCTCCAACCTGGTAAGGTGTCCTATGACGAGCCACCTGCCCGTGTTCCCACGAGGGAGCTGGACATGGTGCGTGTGACTCAGCTATCGCTTGACAGCGTGAGAACAGAGCAGCGGCCTGGCATGTTTTGCGTTTCTTAGGGACCAAACGTAATTAGAGTATTCCCCCTACTAGGACTTAATGCTGCCGATCCTTGTTCCCTTCTGCACATACTTGTTTTCTGGCCACCGGCCTGTCACTAAGACAATGTAATTAATTACCATGGCCTCAGCGGCTCCTGTCCTAGGCATCCCTTTGTTTGACCACAACACTGCGTTGTTCAGAAGGCCGAGTCTTACTTGCTGGTTCGCCTGTGTGTGTTGTGCAGACCGTGCTCCCCGTGGTGGGAGGTGGCAGCGTTTTGTCCAGGACGAAATCTGACGCCCTGACTGGTGGGGACTCGGGAAGTACACAGTACCGGGCCGTTCTGTGGGTCCTGGGACGTCTCAAGCAGGCATCGAGGCGTATCTGAAGGTTCACATGCCGTGCGCTGCTGCACACCCAGCTCAAAGCTTCCCCCCGCTGCTTACTGGCTGTGTCGTCTCAGCGGAGTTACTTGGCCTCCCTGAGCCTCCGTTTCTTCATTCATAAAATTCAGATTGATTTCTTCCTCACACAATTATAGGCATGTTATGGCGGCTGCTCTAAAAGGCGTAATTGCTTCATGGAACCATTTCCTGGAGACTGAGTCCCCATGTCTGCCTATGTAGGAAGCCCTGGGGCGCTGGGGGCCTCAGTCCAGTCCCTGATGACTGTAGTCACCATGTGTCAAGCCGCACCTGGGTGTGGCAGCAGAGGGTCAGCTTGTGGTTGTCTCTCCACAGAGCCCTGGCCAGTATTACTTCAAACCCATGATGAAGGAGTTCCGCTTTGAGCCATCCTCACAGATGATTGAGGTGCAGGAGGGGCAGAACTTGAAGATCACCGTCACCGGGTACCGAACGGCCTACAGGTAGGCAGCCTGCCTGTCCCTGTCCCCCAGGCCTGGGCTGTGGAGTCCCACGCAGGCCTCTGTGACCCAGGACCTCCCACCCAGCCTCCATTCAGGTTTCACAGGAGAGGCAGAGGAGACAAGAGACCAGGCCCAGAGAGTTTTGATGGCTGCCTTCTTCTTCTGATCCCTCCAAATTAGTGATTCTGTCACAAAGTTCCTATTCTGAAATTGGCCTGAGAGTGCCCATTTAGTTGCTTAAAAATTTTATTTGTACAAGAGCTTGAAACTCAAATTAAATTTTTAGAAGGAGGAAATGAACTCCCTTGAGTGAGGCTTCAGCATGTTGGAGAGCATAAAATGTGCAGTCTCCCTCCTCATCTTCCAGCTCCTCGCTTCTGCCGTGTGCAGAGGACTTCCCTGGATGTTGGTACGCGTATACGATACCGCGCGATAGCTATGTTAGCCGTACGTAGCCATGAAGATGTTTATACACACACCGTACGTACCTGTAAACAGACACAAGGGCACTTGAGATGAAGATTGATTGATCAAAAAGCTTAGGAAAATGGGCCATTTTCAAAGGAATACGTAGAATGAGAGAGAAACTGTTTTCATTTCATGGAAGGCATCATTAAAACAGTTTGATGAGAGTAAGGTAAAACAGAATAAAATAAGGCTTGGCCTCTGTTCGTTGTAATTTCCTGGGGCGTCCATTAAAACGTGCGAGCAGAGAAACTGATGGCAGTGTTCAGGCGGGCCTGGGCCTGTGGACAGGAAGGCCAGAGTGGAAGTGACGAGGCCAGAGCCGAATCACCTGGGTCTTCGAGGTCAGTTCCCAACTGGGCTGTTTTGCACTGTGAACTGTTGGTACGCTCAGGATGCTTTACGTCAAATCCTCTGTGTGCTGCCCAAAACCCTGCGCGTAGCCTGTTCCGTTTCTTCTCTCGTTGCTCTAGTTGCTATGGCACGGTTTCCTCCTTAAACGGGGAACCAGAACAGGGTGTGGCCGTGGAAGCCGTGGGACAGAGCGACTGCAGCATTTATGGAGAAGACACCGTGACGGATGAAGAGGGGAAGTTCAGACTACGTGGACTCCTGGTGAGATGGACATCTTTTATTAGTGGGATTTTCACACTGTGGTTCGGAGCTGCCTCGTGGTGCCTGTCTCCAGGTGTGCTAGGAACAGGCTGGGCAGGGGTCTGGGGCTGCGGTCTTAGGGTTCTGGAAGCCTCTAGTCCCTATCTTAACTGATAGCTTACCTTTCCTGGAGCTGACACATTGGGTTGGTGTTTTGTGGCAAAATAAAGTTGGGAAACAGTGGGTTTGGTGCAGCTTTTGCCTGGCATTGGGTGGTTACGGTGTAAGGCAGCGCTCTCAACACCACATGCCTGTGGGGCCAGAAGAGACGCGTGAATGGTGAAGGGTGCTGGGTGCACACGTGGGGCTGGTGAATTCAAGAGCAGGCAGCGCCACGGAGCCCCAGCTCTCGCAGCCACGTGGGAAGATGGACTCGGGGCCGCCAGATCCTTTGCGTGGCCAAAAGAGAAGCCAGAGTTCAGATTTCCCTGTGAAAGCTCCTGATTTCTAGGTGTTAACAACTAATTAAAACAAACAAACCCAGAACGCACACCCGCACCTTCTTTGTGTGGGCCACACAGCTCGTGTGTGCTCTTGGCTGCCCACCGGCAGCATGTAGGTCAGGGTTTGTGGTGCTCGCTCCTCCGTTTTTATTCGTGTGTTCGTGCATTTGCTCATCCTGCAGACCGTGCCTGTCTGCCGCGTGGCCACTGAGAGTGAGGGTGGGACAGCACCTGCTGGACTGGGTCACGTGGGCTTTCAGATTCAGGGACAGGGTATTCATAGTTGACCGTAGACACAGGCACACAGAGGGCTAATGTTTGCCCAGGTCACATGGGCTCAGATGTAAACCAGCTTGCCAGTTCATTTAGAGATGTTGGGGGGGTCGCTTGGGGGGCTCAGTCGGTTAGGCGTCCCACTTCAGCTCAGGTCATGATCTCATGGTTCATGGGTTCAAGCCCCGCGTCAGGCTCTGTGCTGACAGCTCAGAGCCTGGAGCCTGCTTCAGATTCTTTGTCTCCCCCTCTCTGCCCCTCCTCTGCTCATACCCTGTCTGTGTCTCTCAAAAATAAATAAATGTTAAAAAGAAATTATTAGATCCGTTGGGGCAAAGCTATTCTTTCCCCAAAACAGAAATACTCCTGTCCATTGTGCAGGGTGCCCCAGTGTCAGATGTTGAGTACCTGGGAGGCAGGCTGGACGGTTTCCTGGTGCCTGGGGCGCCCAGCTGAAGGAGGAGGATGGACCTGGGGTGTCTTCCCTGCTGTGCCAAGGGGGGAATGTGCACGTTCTGATGGTCTAGCTGGGTGCACACCGACTGGAGGGCTCCCCGTGCCCTGCTCTGCCCACCATTCCTTCTCCCGCTTGTTCTCACCAGCGACATCAAGGTGACAGTCACCTCGCCATCCTTAGGTGTCTGCACAGGCCTTCCTGAGATGCTCCTTCCTAGCCGCCCTCTGCCCTGTGGGAAGGCCCCGGCGCCGAGGAACGCGCTGCCCTCCAGGCCTGCTGCCCGCGGAGAGTGGATAGGGCAGCGGGGGTGCTGTGTAGCCTCATGCTGCCACCGCCAGCGCCCAGGGAGAGGGGCGGGTCATGGGAGCCAGGTCTTTGGTCTCACGAGTTCAGTGCAAGCCCAGCCTTTGCAGTTCTGTCCTTTTTGAAAAGCTGCACAGACGCCCTTTTGCTCCCCATCTGCCTGGGTTTGAGGCCCGCCTCCGTCATTTCTTAGCTATTTACGGTCAGGAGAGGTGTTTATCCTTGCTGTACGTGTTTTGTCGTCTGTATGAGGACGAGTGACATAGGACTGGTGTGAGTTGATACAGGTAGCACACGGTGGTCCGGGCACGGTGACTCAATAAGTAGTTAACAAGCAACAACCAGCAGAGCCTTCCCCGAGGCGGCCTCACCGGACTGCCAGCTCGGGGTTTGGTCTGTGGCTGTGTGAGGCAGCAGCGTGAGAAGGGGTCTGGGGGGCCTGTGCAGGCTGGGCTTAGGGGAGCCCCCCTTCCCCTGGGCGGACCCCATGCTCCAGGCTTACCTCACTCTCACGGTTGTGGGAACGCAAGTTCTCCATCCCCTTGCGGGTTCCCCCAGCGTCCCACTGGCCCAGACGTATTCTTCTAAACTCAGCGTCTTCACACATTTTATTTAAGTAAACCGAATATAGTTCCTTCTCCAGCGCAGTAGATTTCTACTGTAATTGGTCCTCTGAGACAGCCTCCCCCTCCTAATAGGTTGGTAAGTTATTAGCGCTCTCAGTGGGGTGTAGAGTCGCAGCCCTTGCCCTCCACGTGCCAGGCCACACTTGCTGGAGGGGTGGCCTTAGACATTGCTCAGTGAGGGTTGGGATTCGAGTGTGCCAGGCTCCCAGAGCACCCTGGCCGGAGATCCCTTGCTGAAGATTTCCTAAGGATTTCGACCCCAGTCAGGGTTCGGTCCTTCATTTCGCCTCTCCCGGCACGTTGTCAGGACATCTTGGGTTGAGACACCCCCACCAGAGGATGAAGACGAATCCTTCACGATGGAGGAGGGGGCCGGTTGGGATGGAGCTGGAGCCCTAACGGCCCAGGCGCGGGAGTGAGCGGGCAGGACCATCCCCCTTGTCTTCACAAGTGATCATTCCTGTTGCTTCCCCTGTGGGGCACACGGGGCTGTTTGGAACCGACCCCAGTGCTGCCAGTCCTCACCGAGCTGTAAAGTCAGTGAATGTGTCTACGATCAGGGCCAGCCTAGGTGTGTTCTCAGTTTTTAAAAAATAATAGCTTTTCGTCTTTGTAAAGGTGCCACGTGCTCATTGTAAAATAGTTCAAGCAGCATATCCAAATGGACAGAATCTTGAAAGGGTAAAAAACACACCCTAAAGCTATCAAAGCACATATTAGTTTAGTAGACCAGAACCATATTATCCATGCTAGTTTATTTTTTTTAATGTTTTAATTTTTTTTAATGTTTATTTTTGAGACAGAGAGAGACAGAGCATGAGCAGGGGAGGGGCAGAGAGAGGGAGACACAGAGTCCAAAGCAGGCTCCAGGCTCTGAGCTGTCAGCACAGAACCCAATGCGGGGCCTCGAACCCATTAGCTGCACATAGACACTTCTGAACTTGGCCTGGTGCTTTAGTTCCTAGCATATCATCAGGTCAGTTGTACTATTGATCAGAAAGGAGTTGCTTTAAGTTTTCTTAGAGTAATGATTTATTTGGTAAATGTTATGTACACCCATAAATTTGAGCAATAGAATGAAGTTTTGGAAGCAAATTTTTTGTTTATTTTGAGAGAGAAAGAGAGTGAGTGAGCGCAGGGTGCTGTCATGTGAGCAGGAGAGAGTCAGAGAGAGGGGGAGAGAGAGAATCCCAAGCAGGCTCTACACTATCAGCACAGAGCCTGTCTCGGGGCTCGAACTCACGAATCATGAGATCATGACCTGAGCCGAAATCAAGAGTCAGATGCTTAACTGACTGAGCCATCGAGTACCCCTAGAAGAAACTGTTTTAAAAAGAAAAATTTCACATCTCACTTCACAGAACCCCTGTCCATCGTACGCCTTTGGGAGCATCATTGCAGATACCACTCCCTGCATGTGTGCAGGCAGAGGGGAGCGGGGGCGGCAGCCCTGCAGGAGGAACTTGATCAGATTAAGCATATCGTGCTTACAGTTTCGGAAAACAAAGCCAAACCTAATTTTCCTCGGGGACTGAAGGAATTGCAGGCCTTCAGATAAACGTCAGGGTGCTTTTAAAAGGCACTCCTGAGCGGGTTAACAGGCCGCAGAACGGAGGCGGGGTGGAAGTGGCGGCGTGCTCGTGTGGAGGGCCTGTGGTCAGAGCAGGCTCAGGCCAGGTCCCAGGCGGCGAGCCCCCTGCCAGAGAAGTGACCCCTGGGTTTGCTTGCAGCCAGGATGTGTGTACCACGTGCAGCTCAAGGCAGAAGGCAACGACCACATCGAGCGGGCCCTCCCCCACCACCGGGAAGTCGCGGTAAGGCACCACACTCCGCGGCAGACGCGGCAGGACTGTGTCCCCGACCAGAGGCCCTCCAGTGCTTCTCTGTGGCTGCCTTTCATCTGTCGCCGGGGGGGCTCTGGGTCCTAATTAAGGGTCCTCTTTGAATACTGTCATCTTCACAAGCAGCATCTCCTGCGGGGTTTTAATGAGCAGCATGGCTGTCGTGAATCCCAAGAAATTTGCGCTGTTGTCTCTTCACTCCGCCTGCAAGCTCTGATCGTTATTCTCCAAGTTGAGGAGCTCAGTGTCTAAGTGGCATTTCAGATCAAGGGAGGGTAATAAAGACAACATGGGCTTAATTGGTGGCGGGGCCATCAGATCTCCTTATATCCAGATGACCTTGCTTTTTCCATTTGGTGGGTGGAATCTCTTGATATTCCTGATCACGACTTCCCTAATTGATCCCTAAAGAGGCAGCCCTCCCTCCAACTCATGGGAAGTAGCCTGGGAATCATTTGAAGTGAAGCTTTTTCCCTGTGGAATGACTCTCATTTGCTAGACTGGAGGGCTTGGGTGGGGCAGGGGGCTGCCCCCTGGTGGCTTAATCGGGTGGCGTTAGGCATGAAGATTCTGGGGGTCAGGAGTGTGGTGTGTAGGAAGTGGGTTTTCTTGGTGTCTTTATGGCATCTGGCCGTGACCCCCACATCTTACACCTTTCTGTTTCCCTGCCCTGGTGGCTAAGGCCAGCGGCACGGGCACTCATGGAGACCATGAACAGGAGGGCACCCACCCACCCATGGGGCAGCCAGAGCTCAGCCCCTGCTGATTGCTGCCAGGCGAGAACATCTTTCTCAATCTCTAAGGCCGGAAAATCTGGCTCTTTTTGTGTTTGAAATTTCTTTTTTAAAATGTTGGAGAAAATAATTGAAACCAAGGGGAAAAAAATTCTGTGCTCATCAAACAAAATGTGTCTGGGGGCCAGCCGCAGCCTACATGCCCACTGTCAGCTTGTGCCCTTGGACTTGGTGAACTTGGCCCCCTTACTGAAGAAGTGACATTTGCTCTGAAATAGCTCCTGGGACGTCACCCAGCAACCTCCCCTCCCAGCTTCCTCACTGCCAACGCTCCTGGTCTCTTTCTAGGTCGGCAATAATGACATTGATGATGTAAACATCATAGTTTTCCGGCAGATTAATCAATTCGACCTGAGTGGAAACGTGATCACTTCCTCCGAGTATCTCCCTACGTTATGGGTAAGGCCAGCTTTTACGGTTAGGGTCTTTTCGGCTCTGAGAAGAGTAGGAGGGGGCTATTTGGGTTTGCCCAGCGCTCACGCTAGCGCGGTAATGCTGGCCGTGCTGAGGCTGAGGTCGAGATCTAAGAAGCTTCGATCCCAGCGGGTGTCTGGGAGAACAGTTGCTGATTGCCGGAGAGAAAAGCGTCATACTCTCAGATACCTTTGTTTAGCTATTCATAGAAATATAGCTTTGGAAGCTTTGTGACATACACTTAATAAATGCTCAGCACGACCTAGAGTCTAAAGCGGAAAGATGATTTTAGGGCGGAGTGCCTTGTAACTTGTAAAGTTCTGTCCAGGGTGAAGGTGTGGGCAGGGGACTAGGGGTCGGACAGTCTGAGCTGTGTCCTGCTCTCCCTGCCGCCACACACAGTCAGTCCGTGCTGGACCTTGGGTTTCTCCTCTGTGAAGCCCTCTTAAGCTCTCTTCAGGTTCTAACAAAGCCTCCATGTCTGCAGTTCATGAAATGTTTATACAAGGCTCTATGATCCCTTGAACAATGTCAGTGAATCGCCAGGAGGGTGTATTTTCAGAAGCGCTTGTGATTTTATACACTGTGATGTGTTTGAGTTGGGAGAGAGCATGCGCTTAGGTTTTAACTTCTCTCTTAGCTCACCCTTCCTTCCAGGGCTGCAGGCACGTTGCTTGTTGGGGGTGAAGAGGGCTGGGTGGCTGTGGGGCAAACAGGAGCAGTCGGGGGGGGGACACACAGCTCCTTGGCTCCATGGGACAGGTGTCGTGTTGGAGTCCTGGCCCAGGGGTGGCGTCACTTTCCAATTTTCCAGAGGAGCTGGGAGCTAGAGTTATTTGAAATCATTTGATTTTTAAATATAAGCACTGAATTCAGTTTTGCTTGGGACACCGTATAGGGCAGAAGGGCACATATGTAGTCTTGGATGTGACCCTTAGGCCTCCAGTCTGTGACCTGTTTTAGGAAAACTCCTCGTGACCTAAAGAAGAAGGGTCATGGTGGGCCCTGGGGAGGGGCGGCCGTGCCATTCTCCTATGGTGGGTGCAGGATGGAGCCCCAGACCTTCTGCGTCAGGCAGGGCTGTACCGCCTTCTCACGTCCCATTGCTGTGGTAGAGAGGAGGAGAACAGGCCAAAGAAAGGCTAGAAACAAAGGACTGAACTGCTTCTGGAAGCAGCCCGGAAAACCAAAGGCAAAATGGGAATATGTTGTGAGGTCTTAATAAGGAATACTTGTGGGCTTGAGGGTATAGCCTTTGGAGAGGCAGTGCCAGAGGGACCAGACTCTCAGAGGGTCCAGCAACGTGGGCTGAGCGCCAGGCGCCACCACCAATAGGTTGTACGCCTTTAGGTGACGCGGGCTCTGGGCCTCCCTAGAGGTAGTAATGGTACCTGTTCAAAGCCAGGCTTGGTGACACTGTGTGTAAAGTGCCTGTCGCTTGCCTGGCACGTTATAGCGTATCAGAGGCTGCTCCCTTTAACATTGCCATCATACTGACACTATTGCCATTTGTACATTAACGTTAAGTTGCCAGAATTGATTTTAAAATCTTCCATTTCTATGCAGGTCAGGGATCTGGAGGCTCATGTGATGGAGGAATGCATTCTGTATCCTGTCGGCGGCAAGGGGCGGGGAGGGTGCTGGTTTCTCTTTCAAATAACTGTGTTTCTAAAGAGACGAGCTATCCTGAGGAAGAAACGCAGTGTTGGAAATGAAATGTTGATTGTGTTTTAATTACAGAAGCATGTCCTGCTTTGTTTCTCCTCTCCAGGTAAAGCTTTACAAAAGTGAAAACCTTGACAGCCCAGTGCACACGGTCTCCCTGGGCCAGTCTCTCTTCTTCCACTTCCCGCCCCTGCTCCGGGATGGCCAGGTACCCGATTCCCGCGGCTCCACAACAGCCCCTGCATCCCGCCCCACGTCCCCCTTGGTGGAGACGGCTGATGTGGTCTCTGAGTCGGGGTGGGGAAGGAGGGCTCTGCAGCATTCACTGCTGCTTAATCTGCTGTTTTCCTGTTTACTAAAGTAATAGACGTTCACGGCAAGAGATTTTTTTGGGGGGAGAAAACAATCAGATATAGTCCCATCATCTAGAAATAACCCTGGTCAGTGTGCTGACAGGAATCCTTCGGTCTTTTTTCAGTGTGTGTGCTTGTGTGTGTGTGTGTGTGTGTGTGTGTGTGTGTGTGTTAATAACTTAAGGCCGGGACTGTTGTGTACATTGTTTTATAATCTGCTTTTCAGTGAGGAATACATCAGAGATCTTTTCTCCATCATTACATGTTTTGTAACTGGTTTTTCATGGTTGCACAGCCGTCCATAATGCAGGAAATACGATAGTTTATTTAACTCAGGCCTTAACGGTGGATGTCATATACTGATTCTGGACAAGTTGCAATGGAAGTTTGGAGTCGCTCCCCGTTTCTTGAGATGCCCTTTGAAATAGCTACTGTCCACTTTTTTTTTTTAAAGATTGAGCTGTTATTTTAAGTTTTATTTATTTTGAGAGAGATGGAGTGGGGGAGGGACAGAGAGAGAGGGAGAGAGAGAATCCCAAGCAGGCTCCCCACTGACAGTGCAGAGCTTGACATGGGGCTCGAACTCACAAACTGTGAGATCATGACCTGAGTGGAAACCAAGAGTCGGACACTCAGCCACCTGAGCCACCCGGGCGACCTGATAGTCACTGTACACGGGAAGCGTCTGCACTGTGGAAGCAGCGTGGGCTTTGGGGTCCGACTCCACCTGGGCTCACAGCCCGCTGTGACATGGGAGCAATAACTGGCCTTGGTTATCCGTGGTTTAGGGCAGAGCTGGTAGTTGCCTGATGCAGGGCTCGTGGTGCCCAGCATACACTGGGGCTTCGCACACAGGGCCGTGACCGTCACCGGCACCGTTCCCAAGA
The DNA here is from genome assembly GCF_008692635.1 of Crocuta crocuta. Classification (NCBI taxonomy): domain Eukaryota; kingdom Metazoa; phylum Chordata; class Mammalia; order Carnivora; family Hyaenidae; genus Crocuta; species Crocuta crocuta. The sequence goes on from NW_027531893.1 coordinate 12,516,068, forward strand.
TGCTGTGTGCTCAGAACTTGCCAGCTGATGGGCCGCTTAAGTGTCATCCCTTAACTCAAGTGTCACCTCCACTTAGGACTGAAAGCAGTCTTTCTCCGTTCCGTCACGTAGCTCCCTCTTCCGAATTGGCTCGTAATAACTTTCCGTGTTTCATAAAGTCAGATTCTCAGAGGACCACAATTGTGTCGTAGTTGAATGTGCTTATAAGAAAGTGCCGCCAGCTCTGAAAGCTTTATTGGAAGATGTGAGTCTCCGAGAGGCCGGGGACATGGCTGTCACCAACAGAAGAGCCCACTCAGGTTCCTTCTCTGGAGTTAGCGGCCTTGGTTTGGACGTGTACACGTGGGGATTTCTTTCAAAACATAAAGTCCTTCATAGAAGTAACTTCTTCTTTCTTGTGCACAGAATTACGTCGTGCTGCTGGACTCCACGCTCCCCAGATCCCAGTACGACTACGTCTTGCCTCAGGTCTCCTTCACTGCAGTGGGCTACCATAAACACATCACCTTGATCTTCAGTCCCACGGTAAGGAGGGGGCTGTGGTGGTGACAGCCTGCAGGGGTGGCGAGGGAGGACAGCCGTTTGAGGACCCTCGCCTTGAGTCCTGACTACATTCGGATTTCCCTAGATGCTTTCTGCTTTTTCAAGTGCTGATGCCTTTGGTTCCCTGTGAGGAAGGAAGCGGTCAGTGAGGGNAAAGATTGAGCTGTTATTTTAAGTTTTATTTATTTTGAGAGAGATGGAGTGGGGGAGGGACAGAGAGAGAGGGAGAGAGAGAATCCCAAGCAGGCTCCCCACTGACAGTGCAGAGCTTGACATGGGGCTCGAACTCACAAACTGTGAGATCATGACCTGAGTGGAAACCAAGAGTCGGACACTCAGCCACCTGAGCCACCCGGGCGACCTGATAGTCACTGTACACGGGAAGCGTCTGCACTGTGGAAGCAGCGTGGGCTTTGGGGTCCGACTCCACCTGGGCTCACAGCCCGCTGTGACATGGGAGCAATAACTGGCCTTGGTTATCCGTGGTTTAGGGCAGAGCTGGTAGTTGCCTGATGCAGGGCTCGTGGTGCCCAGCATACACTGGGGCTTCGCACACAGGGCCGTGACCGTCACCGGCACCGTTCCCAAGATGCTGTGTGCTCAGAACTTGCCAGCTGATGGGCCGCTTAAGTGTCATCCCTTAACTCAAGTGTCACCTCCACTTAGGACTGAAAGCAGTCTTTCTCCGTTCCGTCACGTAGCTCCCTCTTCCGAATTGGCTCGTAATAACTTTCCGTGTTTCATAAAGTCAGATTCTCAGAGGACCACAATTGTGTCGTAGTTGAATGTGCTTATAAGAAAGTGCCGCCAGCTCTGAAAGCTTTATTGGAAGATGTGAGTCTCCGAGAGGCCGGGGACATGGCTGTCACCAACAGAAGAGCCCACTCAGGTTCCTTCTCTGGAGTTAGCGGCCTTGGTTTGGACGTGTACACGTGGGGATTTCTTTCAAAACATAAAGTCCTTCATAGAAGTAACTTCTTCTTTCTTGTGCACAGAATTACGTCGTGCTGCTGGACTCCACGCTCCCCAGATCCCAGTACGACTACGTCTTGCCTCAGGTCTCCTTCACTGCAGTGGGCTACCATAAACACATCACCTTGATCTTCAGTCCCACGGTAAGGAGGGGGCTGTGGTGGTGACAGCCTGCAGGGGTGGCGAGGGAGGACAGCCGTTTGAGGACCCTCGCCTTGAGTCCTGACTACATTCGGATTTCCCTAGATGCTTTCTGCTTTTTCAAGTGCTGATGCCTTTGGTTCCCTGTGAGGAAGGAAGCGGTCAGTGAGGGCAGGGAATTTGTTTAGGTCAGTGGCTCGGGAGTGATTTTTAGGGACAAGGGTCACCACTGTGTTGCATTTGGGGTGTTGGCCTCCAGCCGGAGCCACGTGACTTCTGCCCTGCCCAAACTTCTAGAACCTGCTGCCAGTTTACGGGAATCAGGAGGACACAAGAGCCTGTAAAGGATGCCAGAGGGATGAGTCAGCAAGGTGTCGGTTATGGGAAACTGCAGCACAATAACCTGGAAACCGATTGACTTGACAGATTGCAGGAGAGGGAAACAAACCACAGGTGGAAGGGATACCTGTAGATTAGAAGAAACTTGCTCATTTTATGAGCTACTTGCAATGTGTAGCCCACTGGATCGTGCATGGAACAGACCGAAAAACAAAACAGAGCAAACAACACACCCACGTAGCTCTCACATTCGTGGGATAATTCTCTAGACCAGTGCTTCCCGAAGCTGGCGTGCGCTGGAATCACCTGGGGATTCCGTGCGCACATCCGTAACAGAAATGGGCTCTAGGGCCCAGCCTCAGACCTACTGACTGTGAGCTTGGTGTAGGAAGTAAGAGTGGAGCCCAGGGATCTATAGTAAAACAGAAATCGGGCCTCGTAGCTCCTGCACTGATCCTTATTGTAGGCCTTATCGGTGTGAAGAGCAAGAGCTCTGTTTTTCCCTTTTTAAAGAGAACTGTGTGCCCAGCAATAGATGTAGGCACTTCTTGTTCCTTTTTAATGGCCGTGTAGTGCTCCTTTGTGTAGCTCTACTGTCGTATGTTCAGTTAGCCCCTGCCTGATGGGTGTTTGGGTAATTCCTAGTTTTCTGCTGTTACAAATGACCCTTTAGTGGTGGGCCTTGTGCGTGCATGTTTTTGAATGTTTGCCAGTCTGTCTTTGGAATAGACTCCAAGAAGTAGGTTTGTTGGATCACAGGGTCGATGCTTCTGGAATTTTGCTTGGTGGTGCCACCTCCCATCTGTAGGGCTCTACCGTTTGCATTCCTACCAGCAATGTGTGTAAGCACCCCCGTTCCCCACCAGAGTATGACGGGTTTTTGCAGTGTAATGGATGAGAAGTGGTACCTCCACATGACTGTCCTCTCTGTTCGTCAGCCTTCCATGTGGTTCAGAACCCGGGAATTCCCCTTTCTGGGAACTGTTTACTTTTGGACCTATTTTTCCTAGATGGTTCTAGATTTTTCTGGATTGTTTCTAGAATGTTCTAGATTTTCTAGAACCCATTTCTAATCTGTTTGTGTAAGAGGGATATTAAACCTTTGCGATATACTTTGTCCATACTTCTTCCCAATTTGTTTATTTTTTCATTTGGATTATGCAAACATGTAGTTTATTTTTTATGTTAAAACGTTTCGTTCTTTTTCTCATTGCTTCTGAAGTTTGAGTCATAGTCTGGAAAAGCTCCCCCACTCCCAGTTTTAGAGGAATTTATTTTCCCGTCAGTACCTGTATGGCTATATTTTATACATCTCTGTCTCAAGCCATTTAAGGGTTTTTCCTGGTGTAGGGTATAAAGAATAGCTCCACATTTATCTTCCCACATGCAAACACGTTACCAATTTGTGCTTTTCGAACGGCATCCTATATGCGAGGTAGGTAGGGAATCTTTTCCGTCCTGTAGAGAGGAGACCCAGGAGGAGACTGGGCGGTGTGAGTCTCCAGCCTGTGCGCTGCAGAGGTGGGGCTTGAATACAACTCTCTTCTGGTTGCTCAGCATCCCTGATGAGGGGCTCGTGCTCAGGGACTTGGTGAATATGAATTTTACCTGAAGTACAGAGTTTTTCTGATGACTCCGGGAGGAAGCACTTACCTCGTTGCCCACATTTGAGACATGGCTGGAAGGTGCCACTGACATGAGTATATAGGGAACCTTCTGTTTTGTCGTGGAGGCGCATTACCACCCAGTGAGAGGCAGAGGGCTTCTGTGAAGGGCACTGATGGCCGCCGTCTCGGACACCCCTCTCCCCAACCCCCTGCTCCAGGAGCCTCGTCTGGATCCAAGGAGACACTTTGGCAGCTGGTGGCGGGAAGAGAGATGCTGCTGGGTGGTGGCGGGGCAGCCACAGTGCCTCATGGCTGTGGCCCGAAATGTGCCTGTCACTTCTGAGAACACGCCCCCTGCCAAGGGTTGCATGGGAGACCGGGGGCCCAAGTGACAAGGGACGGGGGTGCCCACTCCTGAAGGGTATCCACTGCTAGCCCTCACAACAGACCTTTCCAGGGAGGCGCCATCCCTCAGAGAGAATAAGGGAGAACCTGCGCTCCATCAGCAGAGCCGGCACTCGGAAGGACGTGGTTGGTCTCACATCACGTGGCTTCTAGTACATTCCAGCCTTCTGGAGGGGCGGCTCCACGTTGTGCATTCACGGGTGCCTGATAGGCTCTCTGCCTCATTCTCCTGTTGAACATGCAAACTGAGAGCCGCATCCAGTCAGTGTTTCATGCACCGCCGGCACTTCGCGTAGCTGATCTCCTTGATTCCCCCCGCAGTACGTGCTTTTGGTATCAGCGCCACTGAATAGTGCCTGGCCGGGGCTTCATGTGGTCACCCAAGGTCATGTGATTGCCCAAGGTCACGTGGCCAGACCTGAGACCAACCGCAAAGCTCATTGCCTTCATTACTGTGCAGCTTCGCCGTTAAGTATTTCCTTCCATGGACAGTAAGTTGGGATCTAAGACGTGTCGGATGACCCAGGAGTAGGCCGTTGGAGGTGGAAGTCTGTTCCTGTTCCCTCCCTGATTCTTTCATTTTTGAACGACCGTCCCTTTCTGCCTCAGCCATCTCAGGGGAACATGGCCACACAATCATTCTCCAGCCGGGATGCTCCTCAGATGTTTCAGTCTCAGGGCCCTGCCTCCCTGTGAAAATTTGTGGAGAATCCGGAAGAGCTTTAATTTACTATTTATTATTTATTATTATTATTTACTATTTATTTATTATTTTGTTTATTATATTCTATTATCTGTCAGAATGATGTTATCACATGTAACTTACAGAACAGTCCACCGTTCACCTGTGAAAGAGTAAAATAAAAAAGGCACATAATATCTTAGTGTTGATATGAAAATAGTTCTGACTTTGGAAATATCTTGAAAGGGAGTTCCCTAGACATTTCTTTGAGAACCACCACTCTGGCTCCTTAACTTGTTCTGTCATTACCTGGAAGTTTCCATTTGTTTGTTTCTTTGGTGTGGATAAAGTGGACTGAGGTACAGGTTCGTTTGCTAGTATAGAGACCCAGAATTTCAGGGGGTTTAATAAGATAGCAATTTCTGTCTTGCGTCAGCATCCACAGACAGAGCAGTACAGGAGTGGTATGGAAGTCCCAAGGTATCGGGGACCCAGCCTCCCCCTCTCTTGGGCTTCTGCCATCCTCTAGCACATCACCTTTCTCACAGATGGCACGCCTGGTCAGCAGGAGGGGAGGGCACGCCGCTGCTCTTTGAGGGAACAGCCTGGATGTGTGACCCAACACTTCTATTCATGTACTCTTGGCCAGAATTTAATTTCCTGGCTATCTTAGCTGCAAGGGAGGCGTGTGCATACTCTGACTGGCCCGGATGAAAGTTGGGGGTTCTGTTGGAAGAAAGGGCGAATGGCCACTAGTTCACAAGCGGCAGCATGCCTCCTCTCCTCACTAGAGATGCTCTCTGGGACCAGCTCACCCGTCACCGTGCGCCAGAGCTTGGCATGGCGGGTTCACCGTACCCCCTTGTAGGGAGGAGCCCCCTGTGTAGCTGGGACTCAGCAGAAGGAGGCCCCTTACTTCTCAGCTCCAGGGATTCCTGCTTCCCACAGCTTGGTTTCCTCAGTCGAGTGGAGGCTCAGAGGGTGAGACCTACCCTGTGATTGGCATCTGTCTGGCCCAGAGTGTCGGAGCGCAAGCCAGGGAGTTTGGGGAACAGAGGATTCACCTGAAAATGTACCCAAGTCGCTGCACTTCCTCACCGTGGAGAGCAAGAGTTGGGTCATGTGGATGCCCGGGTTCCCGGCTGGGTGGGCCGAGAGGTGGGATGGTGGGCGGCAGGGAAGCAGAGAGCCTGTGAGGCAGTGATGGTGGTCTTGGTGTCCGCAGAGGAAGCTGCCTGAGCAAGACATCGCGCAGGGGTCCTACATCGCCCTGCCTCTGACGCTGCTCGTCCTGTTGGCTGGCTACAACCACGACAAGGTAGGAAACCCAGAGGCCCTGCGAGAAGTGCCGTGTTCAGTGTTACGTGCCCTCCCGCACACGGTGAGGGGTTCCGTGTTGCAGAAGATCCGACATTGCAGGGTCGGAGGAGAGTGTGAAGGGCGCAGATCCAGTCCCCAGTCCTCTTTGTTTTCTTTTTTTTTCTTTAATTTTTAATTTATTATTTATTTTTATAATGTTTTATGTTTTTACTTAAATTCTAGTTAGTTAACATGTGGTGTAATATTAGTTTCAGGTGTAGAATTTAATGATTCAGAGCTTACATACAACACCCAGTGCTCATCACAAGTGCCCTCCTTAATTCCGTCATCCATTTAACCCATTATCCCATTCACCGCTAACAGCCTCACATGGTTTTGCCTCCTTCTCCCTTCTTCCCCCTGGGTTCATATGTTTTGTTTCTTAAATTCCACATATGCGTGAAATCATATGATACTCTTCTTTCTCTGACTGACTTATTCTGCTTAGCATAATATACTCTAGTTCCATCCATGTTGTTACAAATGGCAAGATCGCATTCTTCTTGATGGCCAAGTACTATTCCACTCTGTGTGTGTGTGTATCACATTTTCTTTATCCATTCATCAGTTTGATGGACATTTGGGTTCTTTCCATAATTTGGCTATTGTTAAACATTGGGGTGCACGTGCCCCTTTGAATCAGTATTTTTGTATCCTTTGGGTAAATACCTAGTAGTGCAGTTGCTGGGTCATAGGTAGTTCTATTTTTAACGTTTTGAGGAACGTCCATACTGTTTTCCAGAGCAGCTGCACCAATTTGCATCCCCACCAACAGTGCAATAGGATTCCCCTTTCTCTGCATCCTCGTCAACATCTCTTGCTGCCTAAGTTGTTAACTTTAGCCATTCTGATAGGCATCTCACCATGGTTTTGATTTGTATTTTCCTGATGATGAGGGATGTTGAACATCTTTTCATGTGTCTGTAGCCATCTGGATGTCTTCTTTGTGAAAAAATGTCTGTTTGTGTCTTCTGCACATTTCTTAACTGGATCACTTATTTTTTGGGTATTGAGTTTAATAAGTTCTTTATAGATTTTGGATATTAACTGTTTATCAAGTTCATCATTTGCAAATATATTTTTCCATTCCAAAGGTTGCTTTTTAGTTTTATTGCTTGTTTACTGTTCAGAAGGTTTTTTATCTCGGTCCCAATCGTTCATTTTTGCTGTTGTCCTTGCCTCAGGAGACACGTCTAGTAAACTTGGTACGGCTGGTGTCACCAAGGTTACTTCTGTGTTCTCTAGGATTTTGAGGGCTTCCTGTCTCACATTTAGATCTTTCATCCATTTTGAACTTATTTTTGGCTATGGTGTAAGAAAGTGGTCCAGTTTTAGGCACCTTGGTGGCTTAGTCAGTTGAGCGTCCAACTTAAGCTCAGGTAAAGATCTCACAGTTTGTGAGTTGAGGCCCCACGTCAGACTCTGTGCTGATAGTTCGGAGCCTGGAGCCTGCTTTGGATTCTGTGTCTCCCTCTCTCTGACTCTCCCCCATTTGCACTCTGTCTCTCTTTCTCAAAAATAAATAAACATTGAAAAACATTTAGAAAGTGGTCCAGTCTCGTTCTTCTGCATGTTGCTGTCCAGTTTTTCCAGCACATTTGTTGAAGAGACTGTCTTTTCCCGTTGAGTATTCTTTCCTGCTTTGTCAAAGGTTAGTTGACCGTATACTTGTAGGTCTGTTTCTGGGTTTTGTATTCAGTTACATTGATCTCTGTGTCTGCGTGTGCCAGTACCATATGGTCATGATCACTAAAGCTTTGTAATAATTACTTGAAGCCCAGAATTGTAATGCCTCCAGCTTTGCTTTGCTTTTTCAGGATTGCTTTGGCTCTTCGGGGTCTTTTGTGGTTCCATACAGATTCTAAGAATGTTTCTTCTAGCTCTGTGAAAAATGCTGGTGGTATTTTGATAGGGATTGCATTAACTGTGTAGATTGCTTTAGATGGTATGGACGTTTTAACAATGTTCTTCCAGCCCATGAGCATGGAATGCTTTTCCAGTTTTTTTGTGTCTTCTTCAGTTTCTTTCATAAGCTTCTACAGTGTTCAGCATACAGATCTTTTACCTCTTTGATTAGGTTTATTCCTAGGTATCTTATGGTTTTGGGTGCAATTTCAAATGCGATCAATTCCTTGATGTTTCTTTCTGCAGCTTCATTATTGGTGTAGAGAAATGTGACAGATTTCTGTATGTTGATTTTGTATCCTGTGACTTTGCTGAATTCTTGTTCTCAGTTCTGGCAGTTTTTTGGTGGAGTCTTTTGGGCTTTCCACATAGAGTATCATGTCATCTGCAGAAAATGAAAGTTTGATTTCTTCTTGCTGATTTGGATGCCTTTTATTTCTTTTTATTGTCTGATTGATGAACCTAGGACTTCCAGTACTATGCGAAATACCAGCGGTGAGAGTGACCATCCCTGTTGTGTTTCTGACCTTAGAGGGAAAGCTCTCAGTTTTCCCCCATCGAGGAGGATATTAGCTGTGGGTTGTTCATATCTGGCCTTGATGATGTTGAGATACGTTCCTTGTGTGCCTACTTTGTTGAGGGCTTTTATCAAGAATGGATGCTGCACTTTGTCAAACCCCAGGCCTCCTTTCAAGGCCATAAACCTCTTACAACATCTCCTCTAGTCCTTTGTCCCTATGTCTCTGCCACCCGTCTCCAGTGCAAAGGCCTCTCTGCCTTGTCTTGAACCGAGAGTCACCAGTTAGCACACAGTGGGTGGTGAGCTGCCTGAAGAAGGAGGGGTGCTGACATGTGAGGCTCCAGTGTCCCTCTGGGCAAAAGTATTCTCCTGGCATCCCTTTCTCTCACCCCCTCTCTTTCCTTCTAGCTCATTCCCTTGCTGTTGCAGTTGACAAGTCGACTACAGGGCGTCCGAGCTCTTGGCCAGACAGCCTCTGACAATAGTGGCCCAGAAGATGCAAAGAGACAAGCCAAGAAACAGAAGACGAGGCGAACGTGAGGAGGAAGAGGGGCAGGTGAATCTCACGCGGGACAGGCCGCAGCCTAGGGGCCACCATCACCCACCCTTGGCCTCGAGCACGCGTTCAGCCAAGTTCCGTACGTGCGGTCAGCCCCGTGCTCCCGCCGGCGCAGCTGCCCCAGCCTGCCCTCCCTCACCCAGCCCTTGGTGCAATGCAATGAATGGACCCTCCTGTCACTCTGCTGAGCACAATTTATTTTCTGAGTTGAAGATAATTTATTATTATTTTTGTCAAAGAAGTATTTAAGCTGTGCTAGTGGTGTGAGAATGTGATTCTTCATCTTGAGCACTTGTTTGTAAGAATTGTAGTAAACGTGGGTTTTTGGCCCGCTAATGAGGTACCTGTCAGAATTCGCCTTGTCCCTGAACTTCCCCCTGCACCGGAGATGCCTGCTGGAAACCGCACAGCCTGTATCTACTACTAGGAGGTTTGGTAGGAGGTAAAGATCAATAAAATTGCCCATTCATTCGTGTTGTAGCTCATCTCAGATCTGTCTCTTTGGTGACATGGGCATAAAGCTGGGGTCATAAATTGAGGTGCCTTGAGGGTCACGTAGGTCCCGAGGGAAGTGCCGGGGCAGGAGAGTCCTCAGCAAGCGTGAGGTGACACATGGTGGCCATCTTTGGCCTCGGTGCTAGGGGAACAGGAGGGAGGCTGTGTGGTGAGATGAACGGCGCCCACCCTGTCTAAAGGGGCCAGACTTTCTGGGCTCCTGCTCACCTGTGCTCTGCAGGAATGTGCCTTCACGGATGTAGAGAAACCACAGGCTAAGTTATGTGTGAAACCGAAGTTTTAAATATGAGTGACAAATTCTATTTATTAAGAAACCACACAGGGGCGCCTGGGAGGCTCAGTCGGCTGAGCATCCGACTTGGTTTCAGCTCAGGTTATGATTTCATGGTTTTGGGGATTGAGCCCCATGTCGGGCTCTGTGCTGATAGCGTGGAGGCTGCTTGGGATTCTCTCTCTCTCTCTCTCTCTCTGCCCTGCCCTGCCCTGCCCTTGCTCATTCAGACGCTTGCTCTCCTCTCTCTCAAATAAATAAAAGTTAAAAAAATTAGTGTTTAAAGAAAACAAGGAAACCACACAAACCAATCAAAATGCATATGTGGGATGGGTGAGGTGTGAAGACTGCTCATCTGCAGAAGGGATCCACAGCAATTCCCAGCATTAGTTCACTTCTTACAGGAAGTGATTGATGTGATTAAGTTACACTGAGGGAGGGGACACATCCGTCCAGCCAGCCTTTACTGAGAACCACACTTGATGGGCACTGGGGATGTGAAGATGGGTGGTGGTGGGACCGTGTCTGCTTCATGCCTTGCACCCCCAGCGCCTGGCACACTTTGAGTATTCTGTGAGGAGTGAGCGAGTACACGTGTGCACGGATGCATAGGTGGGCGCGGGGTGCCTGCCTTCACAGGATGCTCCCGTCGCCAAGTGCAAGGCCAGCCAGTCAGTGGACAAGGGCAGTGTGGCGAGCTGAGGGCCTGCTGGTGGAGGAAGTGCAAGTGGCCTGGGGGCACAGAAGCAGAGGTCTGATCCCCCCTGAAGGTTTAAGGGGGGCTTCCTGGACGTGATGCTTAACTGTTGTGTAAGATCCAGAGTGGAGAGAGAAGAAAGAGGTCAGAAGTTCTTGTTGGGTGTGATTTGCCGATGCAGAAGCTCAGCCTGAGGGTCCCCGCGGTCCTGGTGGCCCCTCCAAGAGTCGCCACGTTACTATGCTGGTGGTTCTTGGCTGTTTGCCTTTTCATGGGCTGGCTTTTTTACCGCAGAAGGAAGTAAACTCTTGGAGATCTGGGACCGATGAGATACATAATCCAACTCTTATTCCAAGTGGACACCCAGAAACATCCCTTTTAAATGTTAATGGGGATTTTATTGACATGGTGTAAAGGTTAAGAGCTTGTGAAAGATGTTCCTAAATGTCAATACATTCCTTCCAGTTCCCGCCGCTGCCATTAAGCGGCGGTCTTCCCCCACTGCTGGCTGTGGGGCACTTCTAAAGGGCTCCTCGGTGGGTGGAGGGGAGAAGCCTGTGCATCTCTCAGTCCATTTGAAAGTTGGGCTTCTTTCGTTGGCTCGGATTTTCTCATTTTCTGGCAATCCGGACAGAGTTCCTCTGATTCCCCCTGGGAGGTGGGCAGGTTAATGATGTTTGAGGATTTTGAATGGGGCCAAAGTTCTGTGAGAAGTTTTTTTTTACCCTGAGAAAATTTTTAAATGTTTAAAATGGTGGGTTCTTAACTCCGTTGTTTGCACAGTTTTGCTTATTTAAGTAGCCATGAAATTTCAATGAGGATACCCCGAAGACCTGTCATTCTAAGGTGCTGGCTTCACTTGAGTCTTCTGGCTTGTCTTATTTTGAATTTTATCAACCCACCAGCAAGGATTGGTGGATGAGGGGGGATGGGAAGGGCTGCAGGTGCGCCCGGAGAAGGAGGGGCTGGCGGATGCCGCAAGGAAAGGGCAGAGGGAAGAGGCAGTCCTGAGTTTATTCTTCACGATGCCCACCCCACCCCCACCCCCACCCCGCGAGGAGAATGATTGCCGTACTGCGGTAAGAACACCGGCAGGAAAGACCAGCCTTCCTTCGGTGGTCACTGCCTGCCAGGCGCTGTGCTGTGCCCTTGCGTTCACGACTCCCTGGACCTTGTGAAGCACACATTTCAGTCCCATTTGACAGAGGACGACACCGAGACTTAAGGATCTCACAGCTACTAAGTGGCAGAGCTGAGATTTGAACCCAGGCCCAAGAGTTCTTGCCTCCGCTGCACAAAATGAGACGGTGTAGTTACATGCCGTTGTCCAGGGGCTAGTTTAGGGGTTTAGAGAATGAAAGCCGTGGGCAGGGTGTGTGGGCGTAGCTGTGATAAAGTTAGTAAAGGTCCAGCCACAGGCAGCAATGTGTGCAAAGGAGGGTTGGGTCATGGAGGGGCGTGGAGGACAGAGGACCTTTTAATTGTTCCCTAAGTGTTGTTTCTGGGACCAAAGAACTCTATGCCTAGACACTTAAATCCAATTCCTTTTTTTTTAATTAAACTTTTTATTTTTATTTTTATTTCATGTTTGTTTATTTTTGAGACAAAGACAGCATGAGCAGGGGAGGGGCAGAGAGAGAGGGAGACACAGAATCCAAAGCAGGCTCCAGGCTCTGAGCTGTCAGCACGGAGCCTGATGCAGGGCTTGAACCCACAAACTGTGAGATCATGACCTGAGCTGAAGTCAGACACTTAACCGACTAAGCTACCCAGGTGCCCCAATTAAACTTTTTAAATATTTGTTTATTTTGAGAGAAGAAGAGAGAATGAGGGGGTGGGGGGGGAGAGGGAGAAAGAGTCCCAAGCAGGCTTCACACAGTCAGCGCACAGAGCCCAATGCAGGGCTTGAACTCCCAAATAGATCATGACCTGAGCTGAAATCAAGAGTTAGATGCTTAACCAACTGAGCTACCCAGGCACCCAATTCCAATTCCTTAATAGGCAGGATTTCCTTGTCCTTAAAAGTTGGAACATCCAGAAGGGGAGAGTTGGTCAGGGTTTGGGGGACAAAGTGGTTGCATTCTGTCGAGCCTGAGGCTGAGTGTTCACTAGGAGTTAAGGACATCTTAGTCACCTGCATTTCCAGCCTCTGGCATGTGGTTGGTACTTAGGCTAGGTACCAGCCTCAAGAGGGGCCCTAGTTTTCCATATTGCCCTATGTGGTCCCCTCCCACCTGAATTGGGGCTGGCCCAGTGTGGTCAGGAGAGTAGGGCTGTGGTGAGGGTGACGTGTGCTTCTCAGGCTAGGCCAGGAAAGGCTTCGTGCCTCCCTCTGGCCCAGCTAGCTTCCTGCCCCGCATGAGGGTCCTCCCACAGCCCCGTGGCCTGGAGCTGTGGCCAGCAGCCCCTCCAGCCTCCCAGCCACGTGCGTGAGACACCTTGGAAGTGACCCTCCAGCCCCAGTCAAGCCTTTGGATGATGCAGCCCCAGCCGGCATCTGACTGTAGCCACTTCAGAGACCCCAGACGGAGTTCTGCCCACCTGAGCTTCCCCAAATCCTGTCCCACAGTGTCTGTGAAGACCGTACGTGACTGTATTCAGCCTGTAAGTGTATTCAGCCTGTAAGTTTGGGGGTAACTTGTTATGCAGTGTTACGTAATGGGAACAGTTGACCCCCTTAAATGTCTGTTACATGAATGGTCAGTGACTGGGAGACTCGCAGCAAATTGATATGTTTCTACTTGTGTACTGGTCCGTGCTCTTTTGGTGTCAAGGAGTAGAAACCCAACTCCAACTAGCTTAAGCAAAAGGGCCCATTTCACTGATCACATAATTGAGAGATCCAGGCTTTATGTACAGCTGGATCCAAGGTCTGTCTTAGTCTCCCAACTCTGCTTCCTCTTCTGTGTTGGCCTTGATCTTCCCTCCGCCACGGCACTATGGGCAGCTCTCCATCATGGGCTTGGAGAGGTCACTTCATAGAAACTGACACACATGTAAAGCAGGCCCAGGTCTGCTTGCTCAGCTGCTGCTCTCCCTGGGTGGAGTGTGGGAAACTGGCCTTTGGCTTCTGCCAGTCTGCTGTGCTTCTACGGATGACAGTCACCCAGCAGTGTCAGGCCTTAACGTCATCCTGATATGTAGGCCCAACAGCGAGCTTCATCTTGAGGCAACATGTCAGTCCTGGGAAAGGGGCAAAGTGCAGAATGGCGGGGGCCCAGCCAGACCCCAGCCACACCTGCATCGTGGTAGCTGCCACAATGAGGGGTTCTGCATTTTCCAGAGAAGCAGGTGGTGTTGAGTAAGCAAAACCAAGAGATGTCAGCTCTGCGTTCTTTAAAACTAGAGGACAGAGGAGGGGGCAACATGGTGGAGACGTAAGGGGGCCCCGTACTTCCCACATCTCTCAAAGAAGGGCTGAAGCCAAAAGACTTTGAACCTCAAGTGTCTGGGAGGGAAAGAGAAGGGGTCTTCCAGGGAGAAACTGGGACAACGTAACGGCCATAGGTGGGTGAGTGCGAACTGGGGGAGAGAAAACTTGATGACGAGACCTGGTTGAAGTCACCCGCTGTCCTTGGCTTTATCTTTTCATTAGCAACATGACCAAGACCTTATCACATGTCTAGAGAAGGAAGAAACTCATCTGTCTGTGAGCCTACTGTGTGCTAGGGCCAGAAGGTGCCTTTCTAGCCCTGGAACTTAGTGGAGCACGGGAAGGGAGATGTGACCTCTTCCTCTCTCCTTCTCAGTGGGAGAAGATGTTTATGCTTCATGATACAATGGTGGGATCATGGTTGGATTATAAATATATTTTTTTAATGTTTATTTTTGTGTGAGAGAGAAAAAGAGCATGAGCAGGGGAGGGGCAGAGAGAGAGGGAGACACATAATCTGAAACAGGCTCCAGGCTCTGAGCTGTCAGCACAGAGCCTGCTGTGGGGCTTGAACTCATGAGCGGTGAGATCAAGACTGAGTTGAAGTCAGATGCTTAACTAACGGAGCCACCCAGGTGCCCCGGATCATGAATATTTTAACTACATTCCTACTGTAATGTACACTTGGGGTACATTTAAGATGTCCCCAGTTTTCATAACCTTTCAGGTGGGTGAATTTTTCCCTGGCCCACTGTGTAGATGAGACAGCAGCCTAACTTGTATTGGCTCTTTGGAATATGAGGATTTGTAAAATAGATGAGTGCACTGGAACATGTGGTCCCAGAACCGCGTGGAATTTGTGCCTCAGGAGACTGACGGCTGCCCCTCCCTGTCTCTTCTGTGCAGGGGAGGCGGCTGGCAAGAGGGAGGAGGCTGACAGCTGATGAGCTGGCCGTCTGTGCCTGGGTCTTTCTTGTCTCTTTTTCATGGGCTGGGGTGGGCAGGGATAGGGAGGAAGAACATTTTGCTGCCTACCAAAAGTGCTTCTTTTTTAAAAAAAAAGTTTATTTTTGAGAGAGAGAGAGCACGCGAAGGGGAGGGGCAGAGAGAGAGGGAGACAAAGAATCCAAAGCAGGCTCCAGGCTCTGAGCTGTCAGCACAGTGCCCGATACGGGGCTCCAACTCACGAACTGTGAGGTCATGACCTGAGCCGAAGTCGGGTGCTGAACCGACTGAGCCACCCAGGCGCCCCTAAAAATGCTTCTTTGTACACTTGCAAGAATGCCTCACCTAAGTGATGACTGATCCTCAGTTACAGCGGCAAAGAACTGTTCCCATAAGAAGATGAGGGTCTAAGACTTGTATCGGTTGAGGGTAGGGGTCAGCAAACTGTGGCCCTCGGGCCAAACCTGGTCTGTCATCTGTGTTTGGAAATAAAGTGCGATGGGAACACAGTCATCCCTGTTCGTTTACAGATTGTTCCGGGCTGATGTTTTCTGTTTTCTTGCACAGTGGCAGAGCTAAGTAGTTGTGGCAAGGACTGTCCGGCCTACAAAGCCTGAATACTTAATATCTGGGTCTTTCTCGGAAAGGTTTGCTGACCTCTAGTCTAGTGGGTGCTTTGTACAGTTTGATCTTTAGGCAGAGTCATTAATTTGTTCAGCATGTATTAGCTAAGCATCTAGCCTGTGCCTGCCACTGCTGTGTCCCGGGGATTTATTTAGTGGTGAGAAAGAGCAACCAGGCCTCAACTCTCCTGAAGGATAATGCTGACAGAGAGGAGCGACGATGTACAAGTAAATGAGGATTTCTTGGATAACGGTAAGTGTTCTTAAAAAGAGTGGAATAGGTGATATAGTAGAAGGTGACTGGTGTCAGGGAGGGCCACCTGTTGAGGTGACATTTAAGCTGAGTCCTGAAAAAGAGAAGGGGCCAGTTATGCCAAGATGTGCAGGAAGAGCTGCCCAGGTGGAGGGGTCAGAGACTGCAAAGGCTCCCAGGAGGAGATGAGCTTTCATGAGTTCGAGGAACAGCAGCAAGGCCACACCCTGGGAGAGGTTAACCTTCAGAGACTGGGCAGGAAAAGGACCTGACAAAGAAACCAAGAAGTGGCCAGTGAGGTGGGAGAAATCCACCCGCTTACTGATGAATGAATGAATGCTCATTAGTAATAATATTGGTCACGCCCAATTCAAATGACTCATGGAGACCATGTCACTAACTCATACTTGTCTTCTGCTTAGGATGAACCACAGGAAACTACCATTTTTATAGGCCACAATGGTTGAAGAGCCAACCCACCATACACGTATACTGAAACAAGTAAATGGATGGTAGATGGTGGGAGCTAGGTTTCTCAGTGCTGGGAGTAGAAGGTGACATGTCGGTCCACTACAGAGAGCTAGAATGATCCATGTGGGAATGGATCAGAGTTGGAGACACCGTATGCACTCATGTTTACCTTAATATATATACAGATGGTCACATAGGGAAATAATTATACGCATGTGATTATACATGGGTTAGTTGATTGCTTTCTCAGCTGAGGGGTGGCTAGAAGGAACAACACCCCAGTAGTAACCAACACCTAGTGCTCAGATCTTCATTCTCTAATGCATACCACTTTCTGATAAAAGGAATGGGGACTCCTTGGGAAATGTCTAATTTCTAATTCTAGGATGGGGGTAGGAAATAAACAGGATGAACTAGGAACTTCTTGGAGGGTCAGAAAGTAAGTGCTTTCTTTTTGTGCTTTTCTTTAGCACAAAAGGAAGTGCTAAACAAACTGAAGGGGGTGTTCTCACAGGGACACAAGGGGCAACTGAAAGAGCTCAAGTGGTCGAAGCTGCATTGGATTATAGTCCAAAGTATAAGTACCCATTATTCCCTATATATAAATATATGATTGACTAAGTTAGCAAATGGTGGAGAAGAGACAAATCTTCATGTAGAAGAATTCCAACCCCCATCCTCCAGGAAATGGAGTATAATCAATCCCCACTCTAAGTGTTAGGACTTCCTTCCAAAGAGGGCTGTGGGAAGAAGGGGGAATGTTTCTCTTTGTAGTGAAGAAACCTGACACAACCTCAGCCAAGTGATTAAGGTCAACGCCAACAGCAATAAGTCATCTCGAGATGACTTACCCTTGATAAGAAGCGATGGCAGTGGCACTTTCACCTCTGTGGCCCTTCTCAAAAGTCCTATCTAATGAGAAAAATACCAGGCAAATCCCAGTTGAGGGATGTTCTAACAAAACACATGGCCGGTATTCCCCAAAAGCGGTAAGGTCATCAGTGTGCCAGGCTGGCATAGAAAAAAGACATTAAGTACAAACTAAGTCTGAATAAATATGAACGTTAGTCAATAATAATGCACCAATTTGTGCGGCGCACAGGGACTCTCTGTACCATCTTCACCATTTTCCTGGAAAGGTGGTCAAATGGAAAGTTTAAGCATTTAGCGTCATCTTGGAAACCTCAGCACCATCAGAGCCAGTGGAAGAAGAACCCAATGAACAGGCTGAATCGAAGAAGAAAGATGAGGCAGAGGTCCAAGTAAAGTGCCAGGTTGTGCACATGTGGAAGCCACAGGAATAGAAATAAGGAAAGCAAAAGGCCAGGGACGCGGGTTCAAATTGTTGGACTGCATGTTTGCTGTCTAGAACTTGATTCAGTGGATCAGGAACATCCACTGTCATCGCAGCGACCACCTTTGAGAGACCCACTTGGCTCATACCAAAACCACCCTTTTTGGTCCTTTGCCCTGGACTTGTGGCTTTTGGGACTAGTTTTGTTTCCATTTGTGGCCGAATGTGACACGTGTACAATAAATCATCCCGTCTCCTGTCTTAGCCGAAGGAAAAAAAATGTTGAATACTGGCAGTGTCATATGCTCAACCTAGTACATGTCTTTTCTTGGCTGGTCTGTGAGCATGAATTTGTATTGTGCCATCTAACCTCTGTTGCCTGACCCTCACCTAGTTAATGGCCCCAAGTTAAGAGACAAAAAAAATCCAAGTTAGAGATATATGCTATGGCCAGGAAATGGCCCAGCATCCAGACTGCACATACTGGTCTACCTGAAAAAGCCAAGAAGGTAGGCAGGGGTAAGCAAACTATAGTGTGAGGGTGAAATAAATCCAGCTGCCTGTTTTTGTCCATAAAGTTTTATTAGAACACAGCCATACCCATTCATTTATTACTGTCTATGGCTACCTTTTTTTTTTTTTTTTTCTTTTTTTGTAAGTAGGCTCCATGCCCAGCACAGAGTCCAACACAGGGCTTGAACTCAAGACCCTGAGATCAAGACCTGAGCTGAGATCAAGAGTAGGATGCTTAACCAACTGAGCCACCCAGGCGCCCTATCTATGGCTACTTTTGAGTGACAGCTGTGGAATTGAGTAAGCTGCAAGAGAGATCAGATGGCCCACAAAAAATTTACTATCTTTCTGGTCCTGCGTAGGGGACACAGGTTCTGCCATCATCCCTAGCAGGAAGGGCAAGGAATCCCCATCTCAGGACAATTCAGTCTTTTAACAGAGCACACAGCTGGGCAAAGCCCGAGGTTCTTTGGGACTGAAATGGATCATTAATATTGAATGTTTACAACCTACTTGCTCCAGATGATTCAATTTAATTTCTACTGTCTGTCGTAACAGAGCTCCCACATGCAGGGGTCAGGGCTGTATGTCTTCATTGGCTTTCTGAGGCTTCAGAGCATATTGATTCTGTGAAATGTACATTTCTCTGAAAAGAACATCTCCTGACATGACAGGAAATCACACATTGCTTGTTTCCTGTCCCTTTCATTCCACTCTGAAAAAAATAAAATCATGATCCCAACGTCACCGAGGGACCCTTGTGTCTCTTGGAAGCAGGGCTCCCTTTGCCTGCTTTCTTTTTTAATCTCTTTCAAGCCAGTGAGGCAGGGTAGAGCATTTCGCTGGCGTTGGAGCCAGGGAGATGTGAGTGTGAGTCCCGCTTCTGTTATTTCCTGGGCTGTTTGCCTTCGGGTGAGCTGCCTCATGTCCCTGAGTCGTAGGCTGTTCCACAGTAAAATGGGGATCATGGCTGCAACAGGGCACTTCTGAGGATTCAGTGACACTCACAGAGCAGCTGCGACGGGGCTTGTTGTCTGGTATCATCCCTTCGCACAGGCAAGGTTGACATTAGCTGGTATCCACTGGTGTAGCCGTGCCCGTGTTTTACAGCCAGCCGTTGTAGTTGATTGGTCAGTGCCCATGCC
Organism: Crocuta crocuta; assembly: GCF_008692635.1. Classification (NCBI taxonomy): domain Eukaryota; kingdom Metazoa; phylum Chordata; class Mammalia; order Carnivora; family Hyaenidae; genus Crocuta; species Crocuta crocuta. The sequence goes on from NW_027531893.1 coordinate 12,535,201, forward strand.
CTGACAGATGTTCGCTATTTGAGAAATCACCCCTCTTCCTTCCAGGGCTTCAGACAATTTCATGGGTCTGCTCTGGTGCAGACACCAGTTGGAGCTCTACCCAGCTCCCCTTTACAAGGCCACCTTCCCCTAGCTGCTGAGAGTGCCGGCTGCTAAGAGCTCACAGCTGTCTCCTTTTCCTTCCTCCCATCTGGAGCCACCTCACCCTGGTGGGGATGCCGTCCCCGCTGACTGATACAGCAGTAGGGATTGCTGGTCCCTGCTTCACGGCGGCCCAGTTCATGCTCCAGAGCTCGCCATGGGATCACACCCAGGCTAGGCTGTAGAGAACACACTCTCTCGACTCTTTCCCCTTCTGCCTCTTGCGGCTGTCACTTCCCTTCTCTTGAAAACCCTCCTTAAAAACCCACATCTGCCCCAATCTGATTTGCAGCTCTGCTTCTAGGAATTCTGGCCAAGGGCCATCAGTGTCTTGTTGTTACAGACCTAGATCTTTCTGCCAGAACACTGGTCCATCCTTGGGGTCCTAGTGAGGTCATCTGCGTGGAGCTGCTTTGGTGGAGTTTGCAGGCAGGCAGGGACCCTGTTGGGGAGGTGACTCAAGGGTTTTGTCAAATATCTTTGTCCCCTGACACGTGCAAAAAAATCTAGGGTCAGACTGCAGGGTTTCCTCCACACCACACTGTGGTCCTACCGTCTATTGTGCTGTTGGGAGGCACGGAGTTTGGAAGGAACGTGTCTGTGTGTGGTGTGTGAATGCAACTATTTGTATGTGCATGCATTTATGTGTGGGGTCCTCTGTGTGTATGTGTGAGTGCGAGTGTGTGCACACATGTGCATGTGCACGGGCTGAGCCTGTGAGCCCATTCCTGGCCCAGTGCATCTGCCTGGGCTGGCTCTGCCTGTCTGCTGCTCTGGGACCCTCAGCTGGTAGCCAGCTGGCAAACAAGGAGAGCACTGGGATGTCTTGCTCATCAGGACTCTTGACCATCCCCACCGTATTGGGCCTCTTGGCCTCCTGGGCATGCCTTGGCCTCTGCTGGCTTTGAGGGGCTGCCCGAGATACCATCTGGGCTGGAAAATGGTCTCGGCCCAGGCGCAGCTCACTGACCACTGCCTGCTGGTCTATGACTTCTCCATCCAGGAACACAGCACAGGCTGACCTGAGTGAGCCCTGGCAGGGGCCACGTCTTAGGACAGGCTGCTTTGGGGTCAGTCTGGATTCTGGACCTGGTGCTGCCACTAAGGTGCAGAGAAGATTGGGTCACTTACTGCCCACTGGCTCCATCCTAAGCCTGATTAGGGGAGAACTAGCCTCTCTTTGGGTTTATCCAGTCTGGACCACCTCTGCCTGGGAGATGGGTTGGGGGAAAGACGTTAATGTTTGGAGCAGTGTTGTATTAGTCAGCACTTAGGTTTGCAAGGGTTAGAAACCCAGCTCCGTGTAGCTTAGGCAAATGTCTCCAGAACCCAAGGATGAGCAAGATGCAGCTGTGCTTCCAGATGGAACACTTGGCACCAACAACTTGAGCTCCTTCTTAGGCTAGAGCTAAGGAGTATATAGTCTTTTTCTCATCTGAGTCTCACGCTGATGAGGGAACTGAAGCTCTGAGCAGTCAGGTGACCTCTCAAGGTCACACAGATAAGTGGTGTTGCTGACCTCAAAGCCTGAGCTCTCAGCCACCAGGAACTGTTTCAGGGTATCCGTTAGGGTTGGCTAAACTGGTGTAACAAAGAGGCCAAAACAGAATGGTGCACACACAACACAAGTTTATTTCTGACTCCTGTTATATAGTTTGACATGGTCCCAGGTGAACAGGGAGGGCTTGATCTGTGTTACACACAGTTGTTGGGGGCAAAAGAGTCTGTGACGCCTCCAACATGTGGCTTATAAGGTCACCTTGGAGACACAGCATGCTGGGGTACACGTGGCGGAATTGTATGGAAGTGGCCCACTGCTTCCATCTTGAGCTCAGCTGTGTGGCTCCACCTAGGTGCAGGGGCTGCTGGGAAATCTGACTAGCTGTGTGCCCAGGGAAGGACCAAACATGATGAGCAGCCTACAGTCTCCATCACATGTAAGTATTACCATCACTTCTTGCTCTTTTAGTCCTGTTCATAAGTAGTTTTTCTACTCAGAGCCGTAACATATATTCTAGTTTTCTTTCTTTCATTTATCATAATCCTTTTTCTGTGTGGCTCCACTGAGTTTCCTAATGATCTTGGTTATGGGCTGTGTACACCAATTGTTGGGCAGTTAACTTGTTCCAGGTTTTTTCAGATAATCAAACAGTAAATACTCTTATGCAAAAAACCTTCGGTACTGTTGAATTATTTCCTTAAATTCTCAGGAGTGGGGATACCAAGTTGAATGAGTGAGCATTTTTATGGCTTTGGACACTGACGACCTTATTGCTTTCCCAAGGGCTGGCCGCCATCTACAATGATACTTATAGCGTTGCCAGCATTGGGGACAATAGTTTTTTTTCTCTCTTAGTTGTTGTGAAATGGTTCCTCAGTTTACTATGATAGCTTTTTCCAGGTCTTAACCCTTGAGTAGGAAGTGTTTGTTTGTGTGAATTGGGCTTAACTCATACCTGCAGTAAAAGTAGCTTTTTCTTTTGTCTATGGGAGTGACAAGACCATTTATCCACTCAACAAAAACTTAGGGAGTACCTGTTAAATGTCAAGCAGTGGTCTAGGCCCTGGGCATATGGTGAATCAAGAAAAGACAAAGACCTCGCCCTCACAGAACTTTATATTCTACTGGTCAAGTAACACGCAGACGGATGAGACCATTTTAGTCAGTGAGAAGTGTCAAGAGGAAAATAGGACTGGTGACGAGATGGTGGGAAGGGGCTATTCTAGTTTGGGGGCGGTATTCAGAGAAAACCTGAGTCCTATGTGATAAGAAGGAGCCAGCCATCTAAAGAGCAGAGGGAAGAACATTCCAGACAGGCGGACAGCACACACAGAGCCTCCAGGGTAGGGATAAGAAGGGAGGGGTCAAGAAATAGTAGTCAGGACAGTCTGGTGGGCGTGGGCGACGGGAGACTGGTAAGAGACAAGACCAGCGACATCCACAGGGAAGAGATCACATAGGACTTTGCAGATGGGATAGAGAATTGAGATGTTTTATCATGGCCCCTGAAAACCAGTGGAGGGCTATAAGCAGGGGGAGGAAAATGATCTGGTTGCCATTTCAGAACGATCACTCTGTTTGGAGGTGTTGGGAGGAAGTAAGCATCTGGTCCTAGGACTTGCTCACAAGACAGCAGATGGCTCTTGATACTAAAAATTCTTCTGTTGACGTTCCCTTCAAAGATGTCACTCCTTCAGAGCCTCCAGCTCCATCTTGCTATCTTATATTTTTAAAGGGTCTTTCTGTGGCTTTTGAACATCTCTGTTCTGTCTGATCCATTAGGTGTCAGTTTTTACTATTAACTCAGTTCAGCTTTCTTCCCCAATGTGGGATGGGTGTGGAGGGGACCTCCTCCTTCATGAGGGTTCCAGCCGCCCCAGAGTAGAGCCAGGTCTTTTGTTCAACACCACAGGCCCCCAGCACACTGCCAGGCACACGGAGGCTGAATGTAAGATCCTCCATTTGCTGAGACTCTCCAAGGGAAGCCCTCATCAACTCAGTAACTACTGTATCCTATCCCTCCCCAGGACCTAGTCCAGTGCTCAATAAATGTAACTGTTGGAACTATATGCACATTAACACTTGGGGAAAGCTCATGTGCTTGGGATCTTTGCTTTCTCTTTTCTGTGCCCCAAGACATTCGGGGCTAGTGTGGGCTAGGGCCCCAGGGCTCATGGAGGTGGCCAGCCAGCTATGGCTCCAGGACCCTCTCTAGCCTATGCTGTCAAGATGCAGGAGAATGCTGCATCAGCACCATCTGGGAGCCTGAATGAAATGCAGACTCCCAGGCCCTGCCCCAGACCTACTGAGTGGGATTCTCTGCAGGAGGAGCAGGCCCAGGAGGCTTCCTGGTGAACCTCACACACAGGAAAGTTAGAACATTACCCTCATTTCTCAGCCTGGGGGAAGTCACGGAGCCCTGTCAGAGATAGAACCCTGCCTGTGATGCTTCATTGGTCTGAACCAGGCCGGCATTTATCATGTAATAGTCTCCCTTTTGGTGAGTGGCTTTGACAAAAGGAGCCATTGCTTAAGTTGGTCGGGGACCAGGCACTTCATCTGCTGTATGTGTCTGATCCAGCGGCTGGGTCATTCTTCAGATGCCTTCCTCTAGCGCTGAGTCCATCCATTGCCTTGGACACAGTGAAATGACTTCTCCTTAACAGGCAGTTGACTGCTTGAATCCCATCTGGGGCTGATGATGTGGGACTCTTCAAAGGCTGATCCTTTGCCGGAGGAGTGGTGAGCTCCCCACCACAGGAGTTGTGCGTGTGGAGTGTGGAAGCTGGATGATCAATGAGCAGGGATGGTATCAGGAAGAGCCCACCATTCAACGTGGGGTCAGACTGGATGATTTTGAAGGCGCCTCTCAGTATTGGTATATAGCCCTGCCTCTCCTTTTTTAGCATCACCTTCTTTCTCTTCCTCAGTGATGAACAAGACCCACCAGGGACCTGGGGTCATACCTTACATGCTGAACTATCCCAGGTGTCTTCTCAATAGCTGTGTGACTCGGGCATGGTTAGCGGACACTCCTGAAGCCCTACCCACATCCCTCTGGCTTAGCCGCACGCTGGAGTCAGCTAGGACCAGCTCCCGAGGGTCAACTGGTGAATTTTCAGGAATTTTGTGAGCATTTTCAGGAACATGGCAGGCCAACTGACATTATGTTGGTAGCCTGAAATAGGCCATTGTGGGAGTATTTATACCTTAGGAATCAGCACACATCACACATCCAGACTCCTCCTCCTCGTCCCCCATCTGGAGAACCAGTTGTTGAATGCTGACCACCACACCACTGCTCTAGCTTGCTATGCCAGTGAGAGTTGGTCAACTTCCAGCGGCTGGTGTATCTGCCTCTCCTCATGTGAGGGCTTTCTCCAGAGCTGCAGAGAGCTACTGTGTCCTTGCAGAGGGCGGGCTGCCAGTACCTGGGAATGAATGTTCCTGAGAGCAGCCCTCAACCAATGACTGACAGATGTGTAAACCTCTCCTCCCTTGCCTCTAGCCTCTGAGGGCTCTGAGATAACGTTCTCACTGACATCTGGTGTTTCCCGACAGGATTAAGCTGCAGGGCCCACAACTGGAATTATCTTGAGAACAGGGTGCCTCTTTTCCCTAGGTCACGTCCCCACTTCTCTGCGGGTACTTCCCACACCTCCCAAATCTACTACTTGGACTTGAATCCTTGCCTCATGTCTGCTTCTGGGGGAGCCCAAACTACTACTGGATATGACTTCACCTCTCTGGACTTCAGTTTCCTAATTTAGAAGTGGGGTATTAATAATTGACTCAGGGAAGGGAAGGAAAAATAAGATAAAAACAGGCAAACCGTAAGAGACTCTTAAATACAGACATCAAACTGAGGGTTGCTTGAGGGGAGGTGTGTGGGGGGATGGGGTGAATGGGTGATGGGCATTGAGGAGGGTATTTGTTGGGATGAGCACTGGGTGTCAATAGGTAAGACATGAATCACTGGGTTCTATTCCTGAAGCCAAGACTACACTGTATGTTAACTAACTTGAATTTAAATTAAAAGGAAAGAAAGAAAGAAAACAACCTGACTCACAGGCACATGTGAAGGTTAACTCAGCACAGGGGAAGGGTGAAGCTGACCCTGGGCAGGAATTGGTCTCCACTGAAGTGCTTAGAACAGTGCCTGGGGTGTGCACAGGAGTCAGGACTGACCGTGCCTGTACCTAGTACACATTCAGCAAGGAGTGCATCAGCATCCTCCATGGTTGTTTGATTTTGGTCGCATCTCCTTCAATTACAAGAGACCAACCCTACCAAAAGCACGCTGAGAGGTGCCTGGGTGGCTCAGTTGGTTGAGCATCCAACTTTGGCTCAGGTCATGATCTCGCGGTTCATGAGTTCGAGCCCCGCATCGGGCTCTGTGCTGACAGCTAGCTCAGAGCCTGGAGCCTGTTTCAGATTCTGTGTCTCCCTCTCTCTCTGACCCTCCCCTGTTCATGGTCTTTCTCTGTCTCAAAAATAAATATTAAAATAAAAAAAAAAGCACACTGAAACATAGCTAGATGCAAGTAGCTTAAGGAATAGAAGGAGATGCTGCATGGACCAGAGACTAGGGACTCAGCAACACCAAGATGCTTTATATGTCTGTCCATCTGTCACCCCTTTGGTGTTTTTTATCCCCCAGTTTATTTATTTATTTTGAGGAAGAGGCGGGGAGGGGCAGGGAGAGAAGGAGAGAGAGAATCCCAAGCAGGCTCTGTGCTGTCAGTGCAGTGCCCAACATGGGGTTCTATCCCATTAACCGTGAGATCATGACCTGAGCCAAAATCAGAGTAGGACGCTTAACTGACTGAGCCACCCAGGCGCCCCACTTCTGTTGGTGTTAACATCTCTTGATGCCTTGGCCTTATCCCGTCCTACCACAGAGGAGCTCCTCTGGTGACTGGGAATGAATGATAAACAAAACAAAAAGACAAAAAAACAAAAAACAAAAAAAAAATCTTCGTGGCACTAAGCTGCTGATATTTGGGGATTTGTTTAACACCACAGCACAGTCATTAGTCTGACTAATCTAGAACCTTCTCTATACTATCTATAATTCTCTTAACTGCCTTATAAGGTTGGCATTTTACCCCCCACGTAGAAGACAGAAAAACAGGTTCAGAGAGGTTGAAGAGCTTTCCCAAGATCACCCAAGCTGGTAAGTGGCAAATCCCATGATTCAAACCTGGTTCTGACAAAGAGCCTGTTTCCTTGCCCCAGAGCCCCGGGGGTCTTAAGATGTAAATCAAGGGGTGCTTGGGTGGCTCAGTCAGTTAAGCGCCCGACTTCTCTCAGTCATGATCTCAGGGCCCGTGAGTTCGAACCCCATGTCGGGCTCTGTGCTGACAGCTCAGGGGCTGAAGCCTGCTTCCAATTCTAAGTCTCCCTCTCTCTGCCGCTCCCCCAATCCCCTTGCAAAAATAAATAAACATTAAACATTTTCTTTAAAAAAAGATGTAACTCAGGATTGAGGGAGTGGCATCTGAAGAAGGCAGCATAACTGACAAATAGGACAATGTGGAAGTGAATGTCAATTTAGCCCCACCTCCTGCCCAAACTGTGTAATGTAACAGATCACACAATGAGTCCAGCGTTTGTTTGGGGTGTTTGAGATGAGCTGTTCTGGAGCACTTGCTAAACACTCCGGACGTGTCTTCAAAGACCCCCTTCATATTTCATGCAGGCAGACAGAGCAGGATGATCACGCATGCTACTGCCCCTTCCTGGGAGTCAGGAGGACTGTTCTCTTTAGTTCTTCATTAAGGCTGCGGGTGTACTTCTGCAGGAATGATGGCCAGCATCTGGACCAGATGTCAGAAGGGCCACAGCTGGGAGGGCCTCAGTTCTCGGCCAACTGGTTTCTTCCCAGTGAGGCTTCTTTGCAAACTTCCCTTGCTCTCAGGCTGCAAAAAAAATGCTAGTGTCTCTAGCATGCCTCCTTTTTCATGAAAATGGCTTTTACCCCCTTTCTCATCCCTGCCATTTGGACCCCCTAGTGGGTTCTTGCCTCCATCTGCCATTGATTGATCTGACATCAAAGCCCTGGAACTGTAGTACTCCCGCCCCCTGGCCAAGGTGATTGGCCCAGAGGTTGGCACATGACCCAAGCTGAGCCAATCAGAGGCCGTCGTGGGATTTTATACTTGGAATAGAGAGCGTGTCAGTCCTTCCTTCTCTGTGGTGGAGGCTGTGAGTCACGAGGCTGAGACTTGTAGGGAGCCCATCTCCCTCGGAAAGGAAAGAAGCTCATCCTCTGTGAGAAGGAAAAAAATTGACAGAAGCAGAGCTGAAGAGTATGTAGTGTTGCAATTCAAGCGCTCAGTTTCAGAAACTCCTGTACACCCCTGCTCCCTGGTTACTTTCTCTTTGATTAGAGTCTAAAGGTGTTGGGTGCTGCCTTTGGAGCTAGACCTTCCAGGTGAAAATACTGGCTCACTGACTAGGTGTGTGACAGTAGTTTCTGTCATCTGTAAAATGGGATAAATGACAATACCTACCTCATAAAGTGGCTGTGAGGAAGAAAGCAAGCAACATGCTTGAATGGCACTTGAGAGGTATTAAATGCAGCATAAGTGTCTCTTCTCCTTTTTTCTCCCCTTCCTCCTAATAATAATGATAACAATAAGAATAAGGGTATTATATCTACTACTAATAATTAGATATACTATTATTTCCCCCCAACTTTATCAAGATATAATTGACATATAACATTATTTAAGTTTAAGGTATACAATGTGTAGATCTGATACACTTATATACTGCAGACATTGATTAGCACTATATCATTAGCTAACACCTTCATCATGTCATATATGATTTTATTACCAAGAAAAATGACCAATTCTTTCTTTTGTGGTTAGAACATGTAAGATCTACTCTCTTAGCAACTTTGAAGTGTAGAATACAGTGTTACTAACTATAAGCACCATGCTCTATATTAGATCCCTAGAACATTTTGTCTTAAACCTGGAAGTTTGTAGCCTGTGCCTAGCAGCTCCCATTTCCCCACCCCTACAGCACCTGGTAACCAGGATAATATTATTATACCTAATAGTATGTTATTGTATCTGAAGTAATTATAATCTAATAATATATTAATAAATGCTATCATTATATTTAATAATAACTATATCTAATAGTAATAACTAGAGTAGTAATAGTAATAATGATAGCTTCTTCAGTATTCTACCAGTAAATTGGGCTTCTATCATTTGCAACACAAAGAGCTTAGGGACTCTTCAAAGAGTCCTTCAAAAGAAGTTAGTGGGGCTGATGCTGGAGCTGATATAATATTATTATCTCTAATAATAGAAATAATAATAGTATGTTATTTTATCTAATAATCTACCACTAATAATAGTATTATTATATCAAATAATAACAATGTTACATCTAATAACAGTAACCATTAAAGTTGTAATAGTAACGATGAAAGATTCTTCAGTATCTTACCAATGAGTCAGACTTCTGGCACTTGGAACCCAAAAAGCACGGAGGGACCCTGGCAACATAACAGAACCCTTCAGGAGAAGTTGGTGGGGTGAGAGTGGAACCAACTCGATCATTCATTGGCTCCAGGGTCTGACAGTCAAATACGCTCCACCAATGACCAGAGGACTGACAGCCTCCTTCTGGACAGGAAATGAGCCCTGGGCCGTAGGTGGCCTCGGAAACAGGAAGAGGCGGGGCTTCGGCGTCAGCTGTGGGCGGGAGATAAGGTGGCTTCCTGCAGGGCTAGGGAAAATGGAGGTGGAGCTCAGCCTTGAGCTGTGTGGGCTCAAAACCCCCAGCACTTCCCCCAGTGAAATTCGAAACCGGCCCCCCGAGGGCAAGGAGAGGCCAAGGAAGAGGAAGTCCACTTCTGAGGGGTAGCTGGCGGTTTCAAAAAGCAGGGAACTTAGGAGGCTTGGCCCCGGCGGCCACCACATGACTCCATCTGGCCTCTGCCCGCCGGAATCTTCGGAGTTGACGGAAAGGCCTCAACGGGGTTGCGTCACGCCTGCGCGCCGCGTGGTATCAGCAACTCCTTACGGTCTCTCGGCGGCATCCTCGGAAGGGCCCTAGTGCAGGCGGAGTGGGCGCAGGGCACGTGCAGGACAGCGGCGGGGGAGGAGCCTGCCGTCGCACTGCCTGCCGTCTTCGCGCTCAGGGACTTCGAACAGCACGCTGGGCCCGGAGGGCTCCAGAGGAGCTGCCTGCAGGGCGGAGAGGAAGTGGGTGGCGGGCACCAGACTGCGCTCGGGATCCCTTTACTCCCCTGTGCCTTTTTGCTCAGGCGGGAGGCCTCTCGTCAGTGGTTAACGCCCGGGGGTCACCAGAAGCCACCGCGTAGCATCACCCGAGAGGAGAGCCGAAGGGCGAGATGGGAAGCTGGTCCCACAGTATTGTTTGAGCTCTCGAATCTTGCTGTACGTGAGCCGAGCTCTGCCCCTGCACTCTTGAAAGGGGAACAATGACTTCGCCATTCGCTTAGCTGATTCTGCTTGCAGTGCAAAGAGACCTGGCGAAGACCACCTCCAAAATGAGCAGGCAAGAACCAGACGCCCGCCGTCTTTAAAACCTTTGAGGCCATCAGTTCAACGCTTAAAAGGAATAGAAAATCCCAGGACTGAAGACTCTAAGCATACCTCGTGGACAGTCACTCTGAACCAACCAAGGAAGAGTGTGGACTGCCGTTCCGCAGTCGGCAACCTGAATCCGGGGGCAGCCAGGAGGCAGGTGGGGAAGAAGGGGCATGTACTTGACTGACAGTCGGGAATGGCAGCGGCAGAAATCAAGGCTTGAGGACTGGGACCTGTGTTTATCCTTAGAGGGGGAAGTGCAGTGCCTGATGGATGAGAAGGGCTCAGCTTGAGTCTGAGGGACTCTGATTGTTTGGCGATGCTTCGATTTATGTGGTGAGGTTCTTGTTGAAAAGATGGTGGAAAAGAGAAGTTAGGAAAACTAGGTTCCCTTTTCCAGTTGGTTTCTGTATCAGCAACAGGTTCATTTGTTCAGACCCTACAACGTGCCAGACACCAGCTTGTTTGTTTCCTCCAAAGTATTTACACCTTCCAACCAGAGCTGCCCTATACAGCTCTCCATGTTGGGCACTGCACAACTCCAGGGTTAACCATTTGCAGCACAGGCTGTAGCTAGCACACCTTGGAGTTGTGGGGTGCAGCACCTTTGCTGCAGTATGCGCTAGTTCTGTTTCCAGCAAAGCGTAAATGAGGTGGTGTTCTATCCCTTACACTTTTTAGTACGAGGGAATAGACAGTAGGCAACTTGCCCAAGCTCAAATCTAGTGGGTGGGAGAATTCTAACTCAAACCCAGGTCAAGTTAACTCACTTTCCATTTTGTTATTTAGCTGTCAGTTAAAACACCCACCAGGACAAGTTCAATTGCATCTATATATCAAGCTTGGAATGTAGACCAATGGTCTCTTATTATTTGTCGACTCCCCCAGCTCTTAGCACAGTACCCATATCCAGTGGGCATTTGGTAAGTCCTTGTTGAACTGGTAGTAAGTGGACTGGCAGGGCTCCCTGAAGAAAAACTAATCCAGGAGGCCGGACAAGGGGAAAACGATCTGCAGAGGAATGGGTGTTTTCTGGTTCCTGGTGGAAATAAATCCAGCAAGATGGTTAGAAGCTGTTGATGAAAGGGCTGATTTCTGCAGACACCACCAGACCTTGAGAACTTCTGGGAGCCAGCCAGTGTCTCGGTGGAGCACGCAGCTGGGCCTGTCTGGCTACTGGGTGGAGACTTGTTTATCACACTGATGGCATCCTTCACTGCCTGAAAACACAGTGGAAAACCAACAATATGTGCCGAATGGGATTCAGAAAGAATTGTATCTTTGTTGCAAAATGTTTCTTTGAGATGCTCAGCTGGGAGAAGATACCTTCTGGGGATTGCAATTTAACCTGAAGATAGAATCCGTTTGTAAGATACTGGAGGGATTTGCTATTTCTTCCTGGAATTGGCCTTCAGGTGGGACTATGTTTGATGTATACACCGTTGTAAGTAAATTTGAGTTAAAGGCAGACATTTACATGTTGGAAGAGTTACATTAAAATCCTGATTTTGAGCTCCTCTTAAAAATCAGACCATTGGCCCATATTCCCTCAGGGCAGTACTCAGCTGGAGTCCCATTTAGGCAGAGCATGGGCTCTTCCATTCCCCACTACTTATCGTGTTATTATTATTATTGTGTTATGCCCAGCCGTCTTCCCTCCTTTCTGCTAGTGACTAGTCCTTACAGACATTTAGCTTGGGGAATCTTAGTTTAGAGCCTAGGCTGGAAGGTCAGCCATTCTTGGTTTTTACTATAGCTTGGTTTTTTATTTCCTAAAAGAGTAGAGGGAGGAGTCACAAAGATTGACCAGTTTCTCTTTTCATTTTGAAGATGAGGAAATTGAGTCCAAGTAGAGGCTAAATCACTTATGTGGGGTCACAGGGCAGGACATTGCTGGTCCTAGAGAGTCAAAGGTCTTTTTCCTTGTAGTCTATGAGAACAGCTTCTACTACCCATTTTGACTTGACCACCAGGGAACTCAGCCACGTTTTCAGATCTAGTAACTGACCTTCTGAACTATATATCTTTTTTCTACCTTCCATCCTGTTCTCTTCCTGTCTCTACCTCTTACTCTCAATTATTTTTCTCCAAGTCCTGATTTTAAATTTGTATTTGATAATTTTGTCATACATATTCAAGAGTAGACTCTTGGTGGAGTCTACTGTGAGTTCTGTATGCAGGTAGTGAATGAATAAATAAAATGTAATGAATTTTAAAATTCCAAGAAGGGTCCTAGCCACACCAGACTTCATGCTGGATGAATGTCATAGACTCAGACTGTGGCTCCCTCCTAACCAAATGCTAGTTTTTTTCTTTTTTTTTTCTTTGGGTTTTCTTTTCTAGCATTTCACCAACAACACATTTTGCTCTCCTAGCCTTGCAGTGGCCCAGGCTGATAGCTTTGGCCCTGAATAGCTCTGAGCGGTTGGTCTGGTGTCAGGAGGCGTTGGCAGACGCCATCCTCAGGCTGTGGGGGTGGAGGTGGAATGGGGGCAGCTTTACTCCCTGCCTGGTTTGGGTCTTGGTTGGAGAAAGAATTCTAAGCTCTACTGACTTCTCTTCTGTCTCCTGCATTTGCACCGCTGTGGCCATCCCTGCCGAGATCTAGAGAGAAAATTACCAGCCAGAAGTTTCTGGCTTGTTTGATTTTGAACTTGTTCCCTCACATCCCCTTTCTCCATCTCATCCCTCCTGGTCCTTGGAGATTAAAAAAAAAAAAAAAACAGTTGAAAAGCAAAATCAAATCCAAAAACTCAAAGCAGAGGGGCTGCCTGAATTTATTTTGGCCATTTCAAGGTAGGGAAGCGAGCTCACAGTTTTTTGAGCTCTTCCTCTGCACCAGCCATTGTACTATGTGCTTAGTGTGAGTGCCTGATTCTCTTGACTTCAGAATAAGTTAGAAATGGATTAGCAGACCCTGCTTGCAATGATCCTGGCTGACTTCTGTAACCGCATCTCCCTTCCTTGCTTCCTTCAGCCGAACTGGCCTCACCTCAGCAACCCCTCCCCCCGTGCCTGCCTTAGCCTTTCCTAGCTGCTGCTCTCTGTACCGGGAAGGCTTATCCCTCTCGGTCTGTGCTTGGCTGCCTCCTTCACACCCCAGATCTCGGCTGAAATATCCTTTGAGGCCTTCTCTGATGCTTAAATAGATGATTATCTCACAGAAACCTTCTTCCTTCACATCACTCTTCAACACTAAAACTTTTTGTACGTGATTTTTCACAAATACAGTCCTTTTATTAAACCGTAAGTCTGTTTCTTGCATCATATTGTAAATTTTGTGAAGGTGGAATCATGCGTCTTGTGTTCTGCTCTATGCCCACATGTCTAACATAGTAGGTGTTCATTAAAAATGTGCTGAATGAAGGGACAGTCCCACAGTTTGTCATTATTGTTGTAATTTTTATTTTTATTTTTTATTTTTTTATTTTTATTTTTTTAAAATATTTTTATTTATTTCTAGGANGCCACCCAGGCGCCCCTGTTGTAATTTTTATTAACAGCTACTACTTATCAGGCACTGACTGGGTGCCAGGCCCCATGCTGATGTTTTATACTTAGCATCTTATTTAAGTCTCACAGTGATCCCCGGAGAGCATGTGTGTGGATTCCATTATCCCCATTCCTGAGAGGAAACTGAGGTTCAGGTCCTTTTCTCAAGGCCACCCAGCTAGTTCGCATAGAGCTGGTATATGAACTCAGGTTTGCCAATGCTAAGGCTAGGATCCCTTCATTCTGCCGCTGTGTTCCTTTCCAGAGGAGGAGTCCTCCACTGTCTGGACTAAGGTTTGACGTTCACTGAGACATGTATGTGAGTCATGTGGGGATGAAGGGGGTGGGCTAGTCAGGTGGGAAGACCCTGTAGGCATCAGGTAGGCAGAAAGGCCGAGGGGGAGCTGGGAGAAGGGATCATGTACACGTAGCCGGGCCCGCAGGAGGAGCAGCTGAGGGCTGGGCTGTGGTTGGCTTCACATCAGCTCTCTTAGCTCAGGCTGGCATGATCAAATACCGTAGATTGGGAGCTTAACCAGGAGGCATTTATTGCTTATAGCTCTGTAGTCTGAAAGTCCAAGATCAGGGCAGTGGTGTGGTCAGGTGCTGGTGAAAGTTCTCGTCCTGGCCTGTGAATGGCAGCCTTCTTGCTGTGGAGAGACGGAGAGAAAGGGAGAGAAATCTTTTTTCTTCTTTTAGAAGGACACAGTCCTTTTTTTTTTTTTTAATTTTTTAAATGTTTATTTTTGAGGGAAAGAGAGAGAGTGTGAGCAGGGGAGAGAGGGAGTGAGAGAGGGAGACACAGAATCGGAAGCAGGTTCCAGGCTCTGAGCTGTCAGCACAGAGCCCGATACGGGGCCGGAACTCACGAACTGGGAGGTCATGACCTGAGCCGAAGTTGGACCCAAAACGGACTGAGCCACCCAGGTGCCCCAGGACACTGTCCTCTCTGATTAGGGCCCCACCTTTATGACTTCATTAAACTTAATTACTTCCTAAATTCTTTTTCCAGATACAGTCACATTGGGGATTAGGGCTTCAGAATATGAATTTTGTGAGAACATAATTCAGTCCATAGCAAGACCATAGAGGGCTTTTGGGAGCCCAGGCTTTGGGACCAAATGTAGCTTCAAACCCTGCCTGGACATTTCCTAGCTGCTGGATTCTATTTTTCCGAGTCTCCATTCCCCTCGCTGTGATTCAGGGATATCGCGATCTGCCCGGCCTGCTTTATAGAACACTAAGGAGCAAATGGTATAACTTATGTGAAAAGGCAGTTCTCTTTATCTGCATTCCTTATCGTCATTATCACTGTTCTTGAGCAGCCCAACTGTAATTTCTCTCTCTCTTTTCTTCCCACCCTTGAGTTGTTTGGAAGTTATTTTTAAAAGTCTTTGAAATGTCCTTTTCTGTATTTGCCAAAAGCAGAATGGGAATTGATAGCATTGTGACCGCCAGAGTCCCCTCCCTCCCTCCTGCTGCCCGGCTGGGGAACAGCTCTGGGAAGAGGTGGAGGTTTCTGTTGAGGCAGCTGGTTTGTTACTGTGCGAGTGTTTTCTGTGAGTGCCGATCAGCTCTCTTCTAAAGCAGTTTTTCCTTTTCCTGTTCCTCCCCTTTTCTTTTCCTGCCAGTGTGGGAGCCTCTGTGTGGCCTCTGGAATCAGGAGCCCAGGCAGCAGGAGTTTGGACCCCCGTTGGGCCATGTCCATCTGAAAAACCCTCCAAAGCTTCCTTTCAACTTAGAGTAACATCCACATTCTTTAGGGGGACCATGGGCCCCCTTACTTTCCCCTTCTTTATTCATCCCCACCCACATGGCCTTCCTCACCTCATATGTTTGCATTCTTTTCCACCCCAGGACCTTTGCATGGGCTCTTCTCTCTGTCCGGAACTCTCTCACCTTTTGTCATGGTTATCTCCTTCATAGACATCTCTGTCCAAGTCTCATCTTTTTAGAGATTCCATTCCTGACCCCCAGTTGAAAATAAATCCCCTTTGCTGTTCTGTCACGGGCATAACCTCAATTAGGGTTACTGGAAAAAACGGTACCCAGGCAAGTTTGAATTTTGGATAAACACCAAAATTTTTTGGAATTGCATGGGATTTTTATTGACTGCAAATTTGAATTTCACTTTTAAGTGGATCACCTGTATTTAATTTGCCCAGTCTGGCAGCCCTGCCCTCAAAGATACGTGTTGAATGAACGAATGTGAAGTTCTTAGCACAGAGCCTGGCACCCAGCAGGCTCGAAGTAAATATTAGCTGTCACCTTCATCCCTCTCCTCATCTAATTGCTTCTTAGAAATCCAGTCTCCCTGCTCCCTTTCACTCTTGCCTTTGGAGACAGGCAAGAAAATGTTTCCTACCAGAGGGCCATCACCTGGCTCCTTAGAAGAGCATAGAATATTCTCTGCTGCATTTTTGGAATCCGATCGCAGTGCTGTTTGGCAGGGAAATGTGGTGAGTTATCACAGAGCGTTCCCTCCAGTGCTGGGTCATGCAAATATTTATTGCGAGTGTTAAATAATAAATGGAACAGCCTGCCCAATGGTAAATCTGTC
The DNA here is from genome assembly GCF_008692635.1 of Crocuta crocuta. Classification (NCBI taxonomy): domain Eukaryota; kingdom Metazoa; phylum Chordata; class Mammalia; order Carnivora; family Hyaenidae; genus Crocuta; species Crocuta crocuta. The sequence goes on from NW_027531893.1 coordinate 12,551,474, forward strand.
ATGTTTGGTTTCAGCCAGAAGTTGTGACGGCTCTGGAATTGCTGCCCGTTCCACTGCCTCCACTTGCCCTCCAGAGGGGCCAGGCAAACATCCGAGTTCTCCGGGGCAGGATCGGCGAGGCCGACTAGCAGCTGGATGCCAGAAGGGCAGCGGAGGACGCTCAGCCAGGTGCGGAAACTGGCAGGTAAGGCTGGGCTGTGGCCCCGGACCCAGAGCCGATGAGTCTCTGGGCAGGCCCCGGCCCTCGCGGACACGCTGCCGCCGCGGTCCTCGGGCACCATCTTGTGGTCCACATCTTCAGTGATCTTTGCAATATTTTCCTTGACGTTCATGTCAGCTCCACTCTGGCTGACCCACCAGAGCTGGCCAGCTTTGGAAAGGACTTGAGTTTCCGCACTCTTTTCTTGGCCGAGCAGCAGGTGAGGAGAGGAATGAGACCTTGTATCAGATGATCAGATGCAGGAGTGTTTCCTGAGCCCCCATGTGCACTGAGAGACCCTGTACATATCCTGTCCTTCAAGCCTGGTGTCACAGTGTTGACCTCAAACACGTGGATTCTTGAGCCAGACACATCTGAGTTGGACTCTTATCTTTCTGCACTTAGACATTGTACAGCCTTGGGCGAGCCGCGTAATGGAGCCTCTGTTTCTTGAGCTGTAAGATGGGGGAAAGGATGGCACTTACCACCTACGGTTGTTTTGAGGCTTCCTGAGATCACGTACATGAAGGGCTTAGTCCTGTGCCTGGGACCTTGTGAGTGTTGGCCGAATGCCATCTCTAGTGGTGAATGAGGGTCCGGAGAGAAAGAGACCTTGCCCAGATCCACAGACAGCGCTCCTTGGTGAATCGATATGCATGAAGTCCATCTTGGAGTAGGGGGTGAATGGTCACACAGTTACCAGCTGGTGGAATTCAGGCTCCAACCTGGGATTTTCCTGCTCCAAAAATAATGCTCTTTTTCCTACCCCAGATCTGCCCTCTTGGGGGATAGTGGGTCCTGTGGCCCATGTGCCAACCGCAGCGTCATGGCTTAGGATTGGTGCTGTCCTTGCAGCGGTCGGGGATGGATTTGGAACCCCGACTGGGGCCGCACAGAACAGGGACACCACTTAGGACAGGTTTGGCTTCCAGCTACTAAGAACCCAACTTGAAGAGGCTTAGACAAAAATGGCAATTATTGTTTCACAGATGGTGATGGTGACCCTGTGGTTAGTGCACTTGTGGCTTAGGTGCGTAATGGTGGGATCCAGTTTCTTTCCCCCTTTCTGCTCTTTTGGCCACCTGCAGCAGGTGGCTCTTGTCCTCATGGTCTCAAGATGATGCAGAAAGAGAAGAGGGCCCAGCTCTTCCACATGTCCCTTTTATGATCACTGTTCCAGAGGCTCTTGGCTGACTTCTCCGTGAGTCTCATTGGTCAGAACTGCGATGCCCTTTTTCTAAGGCAGTCACTGGCAAGGAAAATGGAATTTACCACGACTGACTTAGACCAGCAGTTCTCAAAGTGAGGAAGTGTGGTCCCCACACCAACATCATCAGCCTCACCTGGGAGCTTGCTAGGAATGCAAATTCTTTGGCTTCACCCCAGCCACTCTGGCGTGAGGCCCACAATCTGCTTGAATAAGCCCTCCAGGTGATTCTGATGGACACTAAGATTGAAAACCTCTGGCTTGAACCAGGGGTCTTTTCCTGTGGAGAATCAGATAGTACACATTTCAGCCTTGTAGCCACACAGTCGTTGTGGTAGCTACTCATCTCCGCTAGTGTTAGGTGAAAGCAGCCATGTATGCTATGTACATCAACAAGCCTGTTTATAACGGACACTGAGATTTGAATTTCATATAACTCTTATATTTTAGGAAATATCATTAGGCTTTTGATCTTTTCCAACCACTCAAAAATGTAAAAGTCATTTTTAGCTCTCAGGCCACACAGAAGCAGATGGCTGTCCAAGTTTAGCCCACAGGTTGTGGTTTACCAACCCTGGTGAAGACTGATGGAGGTTCATCTTCTGAAACTGGCGAGGGCCCTGTTTCTCCTGAAACACAGAGAGCCTCCTTCCTTGAGGCAGTTGGAATCTGGTTCATAAGGAAGAAGGGGCATGTAGCTCTTGTGTGTTCGCCTGCATTGTTTGCCATAGGAGGCTCCCAAATATGTCTTGCTTTTAAAGTCTTGACTTCATTTTATTTCTTTAAAAATAATTTTTTAAATGTTTATTTTTGAGAGACAGAGAGACAGAGTGTGAGTGGTGGAGGGGCAGAGAGAGAGGGAGAGACAGAATCTGAAACAGGCTCCTGGCTCTGAGCTGTCAGCACAGAGGCCGACGTGGGGCTCGAACTCACTAACCATGAGATCATGACTTGAGCTGAAGTCAGATGCTTAACTGACTGAGCTCCCCAGGCGCCCCAACTTCGTTTTGTTTCTTAGACAGATTCTTTGTCTATTTACTGAAGGCAATCTTCACTGCCCTGAAACGCCTGGATATAATTAATTCTTGTACCTGAAACTCCATCTCCTATTCCCAGGTGACAGCAGAGCCTGGGAATGTAACAATACATGTGTCCAGGACACTGTTTCAAGCTTCTTACACATTCTTTGTGATCCTGTAAGATGGAAATTATCTACCGCCCTTTTGTAGATGGAGAAATTGAGCAACCAGTATCAAAAAGGTTAGAGGCCCAGCATTTAGAGCTATGCTGCAACTCCCCAATTTTGCTACTTTACACCAGTTCTTTGGGCTATTCCCTGGAAGGTTCCACAGTCCCCTGGTCTGGCTGTGGGCTTCCCTCTTTCCTTTGGAGAAGATAATAATGGCAACAATAATGATAAATAGTCAATGTGTGATTAAGAGCTTACTATCTTCCAGAGGCCATTCTAAGCACTTCATATACATTACTTCTTTGAATGTATGTCCCCATTATAGGTGAAGAAACTGAGGCACTGAGAGGTGAAGTAAGCCACGGGTCACCACGAGTGAGTGGGTGGCTGACCCTGGGTCCCAGAGCCCAAGCCTGGTCAATTACTAGAAGGAAGCCCATCATTAAGATAGAATTGAAATGAATATACAGAACACTTTGCTCTGCCATTCTTCCTCCACCCCCTGCCTCAAGTCTTTTGAACTTGAACTTAACACTTTAGTTTTGCTTTTGTTGCCTTCTGCCTGGCTAATTGAAATCTAATACCTTTTTTTTTTTTAAGACACATAGCTTTACATTTTAGAACCAGCTATATATGGCCCTCTGTAAATAAGATGATGGGCAGGAAAGGGGAACACTTGGTTGTTTTCCTCTCTGATATCGAGAATAGAGAATTGAAGTTCGCGATTTGGCGTGTGCTGTGGACTGAATTGTGTCCCCTCAGAATTCCTATGTTGGAGCCCTAACCTCCTGTATGGGGGTATTTGGTGGTGGGGCCTTAGGAAAGTAATTTGGTTTAGATGAGGTCTCAATGCTAGGGCCCTCGTGCGGGGATTATTGCTCTGATGATAGGAAGGGAGACCAGAACCTGCTTTCTCCGCCACATGAGGACATGGGAGGAGGTGGCTGTCTGAATGCCAGGAGGAGAGCTCGCCCCGGAACGTGGCCGTGCAGGCAGCCTCATCTCACCCTTGCGGCCCCCAGAGCTGTTGTCGAAGCCGGTCTGTGGTATTTGTTACAGCAGAGCCCAGGGTGGGTGAGATCATGGGAGTGTGGTCCTGGCCTGCTGGGGGCACGAGGCCTCTCAGAATACAGGGTGACAGGTGACACCTTCAAAGCCGCTCAGTGCTGGGCACCCCTAGTTACTGCTGGCCTCTCCAGGATGCGGGCACACCTGGTGCAGAGTTGAGAAGGGCTGGAGCCTTGGGAGGTTAGAGCAATCAGAGGGATAGAACCGTCTCTTCCGGTGGTTCATGCGCGGGAGGCGGGAAGCTGCAGGGACCCGGACACTATGGTTTGAGCACATGGCACTTTCTCCTCTAACGACGTGTCTGGAAGTGGGGGCTTTGGGGTTGTTCCTGTGGCTCTGGTTAGCGTCCCTGAGACGTTCCTGGCCTCCCTCCCCAGGCCTCAGGGGGCTCTCACCTTGTGCCCTCACCCAGTGAGGTCAACAGGCAGGACTGGGGGTGAGTTATTGCTCCTTGTGTGAGTTATTTGCTGTATTGACACATTTCTCCACAATCCAGTGGCGTAGAGGAAGATCGATTATGTGTGGCCACAAGTCAGAAGCTCAGCTGGGTGGCGGCTGGACGGTCAGGGTGTCTTGTGACGTTCCAGTCAGGAGGGTGGCCGGGGCTGCGATCCTCTGCAGGCTCGACCAGGGCGAGGGGCTCTGCCCCAGGCTGCCTCACACAGATGGCTGGCACCTTGGTGCAGGCCGTCAGCCGCGGGCCTCTCTCCACAGGGCTGCCTGGGTGTCCTCGCAACGTGACAGCCACGTCCCCAGGTCCCCAGAGTGAGTGATTGAGAGAGCACCAGCAGGAAGCTGCAGTGCCTTTCATGTTCTAATCTGGGAAGTCATACATTGTCGCTTCTGTGTCCTGTTCATTACAAATGAGCCACTAAATTTAGCTCACACTCAAGAGAAGGGTTCCATCTTTTATAGGGAGGAGTATTGAAGAATTTGTGTACATATTTTAAAATCACTGCACTCCTTATCAACCTGTTATCAGAGAGGGAGATCTTTCCCAGGGGGCCCCCCCTCCCTCAGATGCCCCTTACATCTNACGCTTTGAACAGAACTGTTAGTTAGAAAGAAGAGTTGGGGTGGGGAAGGTGGCCTCTGGGTGACTGTCGACAGCATGTGCTGCAGTATTCTATACACTTCATCTCTAACTACCTTGCAAAACTATGATTACTGCCCATAATTTGCAAATAAAGGAACGATGGTTCAGAGAAGTGATCCCCTAAGGTCACACAGCAGGTAAGGCGGGAGAACTCGAGACCATCCAGCTCCAGAGCTCACACTCTTCTCCCTGTACTGCTTCTCCTGTCAGAACAGCAGTTCCTAGCGGCAGGGAGGCACCAGGCATTGTGGCCCACAGAGAGCTTTGGGCAGTGTTTAGAGGCATTTTTGGTTGTCACAGCCGGAGGTACTGTTTAGTGGGTGGAAGGTAGGAATGCTTCTAGTCATCCTGTCTGACCTCAAATGTGAATAGTGCCAAGTTTGGGAACCCCTCTATTAGGACAGATTCTTTTAGGCCAAGGATCATGCTTTCTTTGTCACTTCTGAGTCCTCTCTACTCAGCCTGATCCTGGCATGTTGTAAGTGCTCAGTAAACACTGAGTCAATGAACAAATGTGCCCCACTGAATTCCAGATTCAAAGAGTCATAGACTTGGAGAACTAGGGGGTTTTGGGTGTGGAGAGGATCACTGCTGCTCCCAGTGGACTCACCCAAGCCCCCAGCTTCCACTGTTTGTAAGAGGCCTGGCGGAAGCATGGTCCTCCTGCATTTGAACTTGGTCCAACATGTGCCCCCATATGTGAACTGACTGTTGGATGGTGGTCAGAGTTGGTCACTGGTTCATCTCAGAGATCGTGGAAATAGAGGGCACAAACAAAGACACTTTACTCTGAATCTACCCATTTCTAAATGGACTGGCCTCCCGGGAGGAAACACAAGAATTTTTCTCACTGGCCTTTGTTCCTAGTTGTGTTCTTTGTAGGCAGTTGCTGGTGCTTCAGGGCAAAGATAATGAAAGTTCTTTCTTGTATCTGACTCCTTTCCCCAGGAGACAGGGTCCTGGGATCAGCCACAGCAGAAGGCCTGGGCTCTGGGAGCCTGGCGTGGAGGCCGGGATGTCCAAGCATGTGCTTTCTTGGGAATAGGCTGGACTTGCGGTGATTACTAATTATCTCACAGTTGACATTTCAGTGCCTGCCAGCTTCTTCATCAGATGTTTCTGTATCATGTCAGGTTATGAGAAAAAGCAATAGTCTGTAATGGATAGGCAAGCCCATTTTCTTTTTTTCTAAAGGTCAGTTTTTACAGCAAGTAAAGAGCCTTGAATTTACTCTAAACATGTACAATTAGGCAGAAAATTCATAGTGGAGGCAGATGGGCGCAAGTCTGCTAAACAGGATCAAACTTACTAACTCTGCACTTCTGTGCAGGGCGTGGAGAGGATGGAGCTGGGGAAGGGACACCTTTACTCTGGGGGGTACATGCCCTCAGGGTCACTGCTGTGGGCCTTCTGGTCCCAGTGCTCGTGCAGTCACGCACCTCCTTGACTCTGAACGCTGGCACTAAGGGTGTGTAGTTGTCTAACCCTTAATTTATAACTGCTTAGCAACTGTGCAGCTGGACAGGTCTGGTCATTGTGAGCGGTAGCCTGAAAGGCTTCCTTGACTTATATATCAGTTTTCAAACCCTGAATGTCAACTGATATTGGAAAAAGGAAGACTAAAAGGTGAGGGCATCAGGACAGATCCTAAGTGGCATTACATGTCTATTGCGAACAGTCCACATATCCTTGAGGGTCTTCTAGTGCCCATATCCCCATGTAGCGTCGGGAATAGCCTTTCTGTACCAGCCCGTGAAAATCAGCACTTCTCTACCCTTCTTACTCACATTCGACAAGGTGTACCCGAGTATCTCTGGCTCTCCAAGAATCACTTCCTCATGCGTTGGCTTCTTTTTGTGCTACACAGGCACAAGATCTTCAAGGATGGGTTAGTGTTTTCTTTTCCAGAGCCCACACTCGCTACTTACTTGCCATTGCTTGGCTGGCCCAAGACTAACCTGTAGAGCCCACTGTACCTGCCTGTTGTTGCTGGAGTTGCTTTGTTGAATAACAAAAGTTATTACCAGCACTTGAGGCAGTTGGTTTAAATACCCAGGTCAAAGTAGAGAGTTCTGAGCACAGCACATTCCGTCTGAAGACGGGCAACAAATTCTGGTTGAGAGGATATTGGACTCCGCCATCTCTTGAGTTGTCTTTATCTTTCAGCCATTGACCTTCTACCATCTTCATATGAACTTTCACCCGACACAGTGCTGGCATGGTATTTGAGAAAAAAAAAAAAAAAAAAAAAAAAAAAAGGAGAGGGACTGGTGGTAGAATTTAAGAGTGAAGTCTAGTGTGTAAGCTGTAGCCTCTCGGTAGCACATACCCGATGAAGCATCAGGCAGATTGTTAAATCACGTGGTGGAGGTGTCAATTAGTGCTAAGGTGTTAATCCTGTTACAACAGGTAAGTGTAGCAGATCAACACATTGTAGTCCTTAAGCCATACAATGTTGTATGTCAGTTGTATCTCAGTACAACAATTACATGTGACCAGAATAGAAAGAGTTCAGCAAGATGACATTTGTGAAGGCAAATTTGGGGTTCCACTACCAAACTGCCCTTTCTCCCAGAAGCATCAACTCCCTTGTCTTGTAAATCTTCATCAACTAAAGAAAAATGGCCACAGCTCTAGGGCTGCAAATCTGACTTCTCTGTCCAGGTGAATTTCTCTTTTTTTTTTTTTTTTTTTTTTAATGTTTATTTAATTTTAGAGAGAGAGGGAGAAAGAGAGCGAGCAAGCAGGAGTGGGGGGGGCAGAGAGAGAAAGACACACAGAATCAGAAGCAGGCTCCACGCTCTGAGCTGTCAGCACAGAGGCTGACGCAGGGCTCAAACTCATCAGCCTTGAGATCATGACCTGAGCCGAAGTCAGATACTTAATGTACTGAGCTACCTATGTGCCCCTCAGGTGAACTACTCTTAAAAAGACCCCATACAAATCCAGAAAGATTAGGGATAGGTCAAATAATTTATTTTCTTGAAACAAGGTTACTGAAGCATAAGATGCATGAGTGACAATGAACGTGTATTTTTCACATTGGTCGCCTTACCCCTGCTTTCTTGTTAATATCTTTCCTCAGCTTCTTCCCTCAGACCCCTCAGGAGTCCTTCTCTGGCTTGTTCTTGGTATACTGGGTTGGAAGAGAGAGCTGGCTTGTGTCTCCTCAAGGCCTGGTCACACCACTTTCCCGTGTTGTGGAGTATCTGAATGTCCAGTGACCACCACATGGCCAGCTGGCAGGGAAGCTCGGTGTTCTTCTGGCTCCCCTGAGGCTCTGATTTGTAGGTTGGGCTGAGATCAGATGGCCCTTGGGTTCAGGTGGGCAGGGTCTGGCTCCCTGGGCTGAGGGCAGGTGCCATTGGCCGTCTTGGGCTTGCCGCAGGAAGTGGTTCCCACCTTGCCAGTGTCTGAGGGGAGCTCAGACTCACTGTGTCTTCACCCAAACCAGCTTCTACCTCCCCACCCACAACTGCACCCCCACCCCCACCCTAGGCCTCACTTGGGCCATTCCAGCCTACATACACACATCCAACCTCTTCATACACCCAAGCCTTATCATTATTCCAGGCTCCATTGGAGGCCAGCCTCTGTCCTGGTGGCCCCCCTGGATTCCTGCCTCCCTCCCTGACCTTGGCCTCTGGTTTCTGACAGCTGGAGGTCTCAGGCTTGGATCAAATGTCCTCTGCAGGGCCCACAATCCCTGGGTGTCTATTTTAGGAAGTTTCCCTCATACTCGATTAAGACATAAAAGCTCCTGGCAAGACTGACAGCTCATTGCACACAGGACAGGGCTCAGTTAAGGATCTGGGTTAGGGACTAAATGTGCCCCCTCCATAAAATTTATATGTTAAAGCCCTAGCCCCCAAGGTTATAATAGTAGGGGCAGATTAGGAGATTAGGAGAATAGCTGCCGGAAATTAGGATTAGATGAAGTCGTGAGGGTGGGGCCCCCATGATGGGATTATAAATTTATGAGAAGAAGAGAGAGCTCTCTCTTAGCCATGTGAGAACATGGTGAGAAGGTGGCCATCCGCAGGCCAAGAAGAGCCCTCACCAGGAGTCAAAGTGGCCAGCACCTGGATCTTAGACGTCCAGACCACAGAACTGGAAGAAATCAACGTTTGTGGTTTAAGGCGCCCAGTCTACAGTATTCTGTTACGGTGGCTCACTCAGACTAAGATAAGCTGCTTCTCATCCTTGAATGATGCCCAGTGCCACACACACAGCCAGTGTAGGCCTAGCTCACCACCACATCCCTGCATCACCTGTGGGAGCCTCAGGCCAGGGACATGCACACTGGGGAGTAGGGGGAAGAGGAGGAAGGATCAGACAGAGGCTGTCTAGACACAGCCTCTTGGTAGAGGCACCGGGAGCCCTGGGAAGCTCAGCTCCCTGGAGGCATCTGCTCATCCTGCCATAGTTGGAGCTGTTTTGTGGGTACTGTATTCCCTCTTTAGGGGCTCATGGGAGGTGTTGATGGGTCTTTGCCTTCCCTTTGGCTGTCCCACTGACATGGGACAGTGAGGAGTATACGATTTGTCCATGTACTCTGTCTGTCCAGCCCATCCATCTGTTCATCTACTGACCATCTTTAGACTTAGGGTATTTCAGAAAGGAACTCCCTTTTTTTTTTTTTTTAACGTTAATGTATTATATATTTAGAGAGAGAAAGTACACATGAGAGGGGGAAGGGCATAGAGTAAGGGAGAGAGAGAATCCCAAGAAGGCTTCCATTGTTAGCACAGAGTCAGATGCAGAGCTCGATCTCGTGAACTGAGATCATGACCTGAGCTGAAATCAAGAGTCAGACGCTTAACCAACTGAGCCACCCAGGCGCCCCAACTAAGTGTCAAGGGACTCCCTTTTTGCAAGTCAGGAGACTGACCCTGGAAGGAGTACTATTTCTCAGCATAAATGACTGAGCCCTGTTCTCTGGGAAGGTCCATGTTGTACTAGGGAATTAGAGTTGAATCTCTTTTCTCTCTGTCTCCGTGTGTATGCGTCTGGATCTCAACTGACTCCTCCCCAACCTCTCAAGCCCCTGAGCCATCACACCCCCTTCACCAGTGCCCTGCCCTGGACCACCTCTTGGGGAAGGCTGTAGTACCATAGCAGCCCAAGAGGTGACTGTCGCACTTTCCCTCGGCCATGGGCTCTCCCTGCTCATCAGCAGTGGGTGAACCAGCTCCTGAGCACAGTTTAGAATCTGATTCCTGGGTTCCTTCTTGATATCAACTCTCCTGGGTCACGTTCTTCAGAAACAGGCCCTGAGATGGAGATTTGCCTGCAGGGAGTGTGCAGGGGAGACACTCCTATGAAGCAATGAGGGAAGCAGGACTGAGCAAAGGGGGAGGCTAGCTTGTGATGAGGGCGCTGTGGAAGCCTCAGCTAATCCCACTTGGAGCTCTGAAGCTGAGAAAGGCCTTCAGTCTTGTGCCCAGCTGATCAGTCATGAGATGGGGACTGCCCCTGGGGCGAGGCAGCTCCCTCTGGCCAAGGGGGATTTCGGAGGAAGGCTCTGCGGTGAGCTGTCAGGAGCCAACTTCCTGGCAGCTGGGGAATGAGCTGTGCAGCCCTGTGGGGTGACCCACGTAGCCACATAGTGGCTCTCCTTCCAAGTCACCGTCTGCGATGTAGAATGAACTAGTGTAGGTCTCTGGACCCATGTATGCCCGGGGCCCACTTCCCCCGGCAACAGCTTCACCCTCTGCATGACCGTGGTGGCGGCTGCCGAACTCTTCCATGTTGACCCCCTGGCCAAGGTTGGCTCACCCAGGGGGAAGGTGTCTCAGTGAAGCTGGCCCAATATGATACCTGTCTTCACAGTTGCAGGTGGAGTGACCACTTAGGAGCACCTGCACTGAGCTGGTGCAGTCAGAGGTCTTCCCTTGTTTGGTGTGTGTGGGGGGAGTTGTATGTGGAACATAAGATTAATCAGCACTTCCTTGAGTGTGGGAGGCCCATGATGTAAATCCTGGGAACTCTGGTGGTTGGGGAAGAGGCCAGTTTGCACTGGGAGATAGGAGTCTGATGTGCAGAGGGAAACAGAGGTGAAAGGCAGGGTCATATGAGGGCCCTGGATCCAGCTCTTTCTGAAACCCACTCTCTTATCTACCTTCCCCTTGTTTTGGTTGTTTAACCTTTTTTTAAACTATCACTTCAGTTTTTAAAATTTATTTTATTTTATTATTTTTTATTTATTTTCAAGTTACTTAACATACAGTGTAATCTTGGCTTCAGGAGTAGAACAGTATTTTTCTTAAGAAAAATTTTTTTTGATGTTTATTTATTTTTGATAGAAAGCATAAACTGGGGAGGGGCACAAAGGGGGGCAGAGGATCTGAAGCAACTCTAGGCTCTGAGCTGACAGTGGAGAGCCCAAGCGGAGCTCAAACCCATGAACCGTGAGATCATGACCTGAGCCAAAGTTGGATGCTTAACCGACCAAGCCGCCCAGGTGCCCCAAGTATCGTTTTATTAAATCCCAGTTTTTGCTTAGGCCACTTTGAGTTGGATTCCTCTTAATGACAACCAAGTGAATGCCAGTACATGTAAAACCGTAAAGAGTAAATGTGGCTCCATCTGTTGTGATGAACCCTTGTGTCAAATCCATAAAGTTGCAACTTAACAACCCCCTCTGGGTGTGGCTCTAGAGGTCACAGGCTGGGGTCCCAAAGGCTATTTCCATCCCTAAAATGTATTTTGCTTGATTGGTATGATGTTTAAAAAAAATCCAGTTGTAACCACATACTAATTGGGAGATTTATATAGCATCTGGCCCTTTAGTTCCTCTTAGTATATTGGAAGATCTGGCAGCATTGGGCCCATGCTTCCACATGGAAACAGCTGGGTGGTCCAAGATGAGAGGCAGCTGACCCACCTTTGAACAGGGCATGCTCTCTGCTTTGTCACAGACCCCCACCATTCCCTATTGCTTTTATCCAACCCTCTTTCTTTATGCTACCTTCTTGTATTCTGCAGCCATTTTAGTTTGTGGTTCCTTTTTCATGCAAACCGCTGAGTTGTATGGCCTCTTCTGACCTTAAACCTCAGGTTCCAGAGGGGGCCAGAGCAGATCGTGCACACTGTGGAGGATGCGGACGCACTAGAGTGGGTGGGGGCTCTCGGAAAGCCTGAAGCTTTCTGAAATCACAAAGCTACACAAATGTGAATTACCATCATCATTATTAACAACAACTGAAAGGCAGGAGCCAAGGAAGCCAGCCCCCCCGCACCACCTCAAGCCCAGAAGGGTATTTGTGCCATCACAATGGCATTTCTCATCGGCATTGACAGTTATTATTAAACTATGTCAACTTGCAAATGTAGAATGTTTACCAAACAAACTAACATGAGCTGACAGAAATAATATCTAGGCACTGTCTACCTTTAACTGTTCTTTCTATAAATGGCTGTGGCATTTCTCCAGGGCTCAGAGTCAATGGAGAAGAAAAGAAATGACTCTTCTGGCTTGTTGAAGGTGTGGCTTGTTATCCTGGCTCATACCCTGTCCCACTGTCCCCTGGCCCCTGCTCATGTGGGGTCCTAGACATTGGAGACGGGACATCACTCGCCGACTCTCTCCCCCAGTTGCATTTATTAAAAAGTGGGCGAGGGGCTCTCCCTTCACATCTGTCTCCTTGCCAGGCCCAAGCCTATTGACTACATGCATCGTTTTCAGGCTCAGAGTGCAGACAGTGGTTTGATAAGCATCTTGCTGTGATCGGCCAGCGGGCCACACCTTGAAAACGTGGTTTTATACAACATGGTGTGTCTGTGGTGGTCTTACTGCTCCTCACTCCCGTATCTGTGTCTCTGTTTGATGCACATCCAGGACCCACGAGAGTCGGGCGCACCTCTCTGGGTCTCTGCCCACCCGGTGTCACCTCCCTCCCTCCCATATTTACATGTGTGCCAGGAGGTGCACTCTTCTGTGCTGTTCCTCTGAAATGTCATTGCCTGCTGTGACTTCTGCAAACATCTCCTCTTACCAGACTTCCTTTGATGTTTAAGGAGTCTGCAGGACCTGAATTTCTGTTTTCAAAGGTCTTTTTAACTGACGTATAGTCGCTGCAGTGTTAAAGTTAGTTTGAGGCGTAGGGACCCAAGTGCTCTGTACGTTCTGCTAGGCTCACTGCGGGTGTGGCTGCCGTCCGTCACCAAACCACGTAGTGCCATCAACTGTTTTCCCTGTGCTGCCCCCTTTCTCCCTGTGACTCACTTATTCCATAACTGGAAGCCTGTATCTCCCACTCCTCTTCACCCATTTCGTCCATCCTAGGACCCAAGTATTATAATTCTGAAACTCTTAGTTCCTGTGACCCCAGATGGGACACTATGGCTTAAGGGTAAGAGAATGGCTTTGGAGAGAGAGTCACATGGTTTTGAGTCCTGGCTCTGCTCCTTACTAAGCTACATCATTTGGGACAAGTTATTGACCTCTGAGCCTCAGTTTCCACATCGATAAAATGGGGATAGGGATAGTCCCTGAAACTTACTGTGAGAATTAAATGTGATACTGTCTATAAAGTGTACCTCATCACAGTGCCTGGCACACAATGAATGATCAGTGGGAGCAATTAATGTAGTGTATGAGGTGGAACCAAAGACAGACTGACCTAAGGTTGATCCTGGAGATCCTTTAATTAATTAATCAATTAATTATTAAAGTTCATTTATTTTTTCCAGGAATATTTTATTTTTTTAAAATAGTTTATTGTCAAGTTGGTTTCCATGTAACACCCAGTGCTCATCCCAAGTGCCCTCCTCCATGCCCATCACCCCCTTCCCCTCACCCCCACCCCTATCAGCCCTCAGTTCTCGCCATTCAAAAGTCTCTCATGGTTTGCCTCCCTCCCTCTCCCCAACTATTTTCCCCTTCTTTTCCCTCATGGTCCTCTGTTAAGTTCCTCCTAATGCACCTATATGCTCAAAAGTAAGGTATCTGTCCTCTGCCTGACTTATTTCGCTCAGCATAACACCCTCCAGTTCTGTCCATGTTGCTACACATGGCCAGATTTCATTCTCTCTCAATTCCATGTAGGATTCCATTGTATAGATAAACCACATCTTCTTGATCCATTTGTCTGTTGATAGACACTTAGGCTCTTTCCATGATTTGGCTATTGATGAGAGTGCTGCCAATAACACTGGGGTCCATGTGCCCCTGTGCATCAGTACTCCTGTATCCCNATGCAGCAGATTTCTATACGTTGATTTTGTACCCTGCAACTTTGTTGAATTCATGGGTCAATTCTAGTAGGCTTCTGGTAGAGTCTGTCAAATTTTCTATGCCGAGTATCATGTTGTCTGTGAAAAGTGTAAGTTTGACTTCTTCTTTGCCAATTCTGATGCCTTTTATTTCCTTTTGTTGTCTGATTGCTGATACTGGGACTTCCAGCACTATATTAAACAACAGTGGTGAGAGTGGACATCCCTGTCGTGTTCCTGATCTCAGGGGGAAAGCTCTCAGGTTTTCCCTGTTGAGGATGATGTTAGCTGAGGGCTTCTTATAGATGGCTTTTATGGTATTTAAATAAGTTCCTTCTATCCCGACTTTCTCGAGGGTCTTTATTAAGACGGGATGCTGTATTTTGTCAAATGCTTTTTCTGCGTCTATCGCCAGGATCATATGGTTTTTATCTTTTATTTTTTTTTGATGTGATGTATCAAATTGATTGGTTTGTGAATATTGAACCAGCCCTGTAACCCAGGAATGAATCCCACTTGATCTTGGATAATTCCTTTTATGTGCTGTTGAATTCGATTTGTAAGTATCTTGTTGAGGATTTTTGCATCTGTATTCATCAAGAATATTAGCCTTTAGTTCTATTTTTGCTGGGTAAAGTTTATTTATTTTTGAGAGAAACAGAGAGAGAAAGAGAGAGAAAGAGAGATAAGCCATGAGCTGGGGAGGGGCAGAGAAAAACAGAGACAGAGGGTCTGAAGCACTGAAGCACAGAGTCTGATGTGGGGCTTGAACTCACAAAATGTATAATCATGACCTGAGCTGAAATCAAGAGTCGGACGCTTAACCAGCGTTATGATCCACAAACTCATGATCCATGAGATCATGACCTGAGCTGAAGTCAGATGCTCAACCAACTGAGCCACCAGGTACCCCATTCCTGGAAATCCTTTGAACTGAAGTCGCATCATCTCATGTTTGACTTCTCAGCTCTTTTCTCCTAAAATGCAAGTGCAGAGAAGGATGTAGCTAACTTGAGATTTTGGCCAATCATTTTGCTACCCTCTGTCTGATGGCTTGGTGTCAATTTTGGGATGAAGATCAAAATCCTCAATGTGTTTTACAACGTCCTGCACCATCAGGCCCCTGCTTATCTCTCTAGCCTCATATCCTACTTGTCCTCCCTCCTTGGGTTTGGCATACTGACACAGGACCCTTGCACATGCTTCTGCTTTTGTGGAACCACTTTAATCCACATTAGCTGCCTGTTTAACTCCTATTCATTCTTCAAAACCCAGACACT
The DNA here is from genome assembly GCF_008692635.1 of Crocuta crocuta. NCBI lineage: Eukaryota > Metazoa > Chordata > Mammalia > Carnivora > Hyaenidae > Crocuta > Crocuta crocuta. The sequence goes on from NW_027531893.1 coordinate 12,566,729, forward strand.
ATCTCTGGAAGCCTCTCACAACTCCCTGTTATCAAACTATATCCCTTCCCTACAGAGCAATTACTCCGATTTCTGAATATACATCCATTACTGTGTTTGTTTGGTTAACATCTAATTCCTCCACTGGACTGTGAGCTCCATGAGGACAGGGAGCAAATCTGTGTGACACTGCAGTGTCAGTGGCACCTGAGCAAATTGTCAGCAGTTCACAAATTATTGAATGGAGGGAGCAGTGACTTACTGCTTTAAGAATGTGTGTAGTCAAGATATTTGCTTGGAATCACAAAGTCCTACTCTTGGAGAAAGAAGGGCCTGGAGGCAAGTCATTGGAAGACAGAAAATAGCATGGTAGGCTCCTGAGAAGTGGTGTTAGGATTTGAGAAGGGACTGAGCATGCGGAGTCTCACCTGATGGACGTCCTTCTCTCCATAGTTAGTCTGGCTTCTTTTTTTTTCTTTTTTAAACTTTTTTAATGTTTTATATTTGAGAGAGAAAGGGAGAGAGTGTGAGCAGGGGAGGAACAGAGAAACGGAGACAGAATGCCAAGTAGGCTCCAGGCTCTGAGCTGTCAGTACAGAGCCTGATGCAGGGTTCAAACTCATGAACCATGAGATCATGACCTGAGCTGAAGTCGGATGCTCAACCAACTGAGCCACCCAGGTAGCCCCTAGATAGGCTTCTCAGCTAAGTTTTGTTTGAGAATAGGGCTGTTGCTGGTGAGGTAGTTTTTTTACACCTTGCCCTCTTCTTGTAAATGGAGTCGTTTAACCCACTTTAGGGTGTTATATGGTTAAAGAGAATCTTCATTTATTCACACATGTGTTTCTTTTTTAAAATTTATTTATTTTTTTATTTTAGAGAGAGAGAGCCTGGGAGAGGGACAGAGGGAGAGAAGATATCTTAAGCAGGCTCCATGCTCAGCTTGGAGCCCAACATGAGGCTTGATCCCACGACCCTGGGATCATGATCTGAGCTGAAATCAAGAGTCTGACACTTACCTGACTGAGCCAGCCGGGCACCCCACCCAAGTACTTCTTGAGTTCAGCACATGGCACAGATGATGGGGACACTAAGGAACATAAATGTGACTTCATTCAGAACTTCAGCCGTTCCATTTACACGTGTAAAGTGCTTGGCACAATGCACGATGCAGGACAACCACAGAGATTAGCGTTCTTACTTTTCCAGAATTTCCTCTATGGTTGGTGATCATTACATTGTTGCCAAATTGCCAGAAGAGGCAGAGAGCTATATTTTTGTGACAACTCATGTCCACACAAATGTTGGCTGCAAATGTATGTGGCCTTCCTTTAATATGTGTGTAACTAATTGAAAGCGAGCAATTTATGGTGCTCAGTGAAAGTAGCTCTGCCACCATTAACTCGAGCTCTGGTACATTATTGAGCAGACTTTCCTCGGGGCATTGGGGTAAATTATTGCTCCTTCAGTCACATCCTGGTCCTTGGAGGACCAGCTGGTAGGCTAGATTTTATTACCTGTTTTTTTTTTAAATCACAACAGGGAAATGATAGGAAGACATTGGGAAGGGAGACTTTTCATAGAAGATGAAATGAGCCAGGATTGGAAAATGACGTTTTTATTTGCCTTACAAATGGAGTGGATACAGTGTGAATGGCATTGCAAATGTGATAAAGGGCTCTGAAAGCCAAAGCATTCACCCTTTTGCACAGGCAGAGAGGCTTTTAGATGTGTTGGGTTCTGTTGCACTTAGTGGCTCTGATTTTTCTGTGTTGAGGAGTTTGTAGTCAGAGGGTATGCATTTCAAGGCCAATATCAATTAGTCTTGATTTAATCCTATTAGGGTCAGAGTCTTTCTGGGATCTATGCATTTTTCAAGGGTCTACCAAAATGTTTGTGACCTAAAAAAAAAAAAAAGAAAAGAAAAGAAAAATATTGACTCCAAAATGCAGAAAGAAAACAGCAAAGTTGAAGTTAATGACTATTTTAAAAAATTTCCTACAAACTGTGCTACTTTGTCAATATTACTAATTGTTAAATTTAGTGTTCATAGAGACTTCATTACATCCCCAAACGCTGGGAGATTATCATTTCTCACTCTCAAGAGCTCCTGAATATGCAAATTGCCAAGAAATCATATCCAGTCAAGAAATAAATAAGTCACTTATTGCCAAATAATTTCAGAAGCAAAATTTTGAAATTTTGCTCAAAAATATTTGATAGCAAAAAATCCATTTAATGTAGGATGTAGGTAAATTTGTAATATGTTCGATATACTGTCTGCTGAGCCCCCCCCCACAAATAAGTGTATCTAGGGTGTACAAAATTCTTAAAAAGGCTTTGTCATTCATCTGCTCTCCCTCCTTACTCACTAGTTAAGTAAATTAGGTAGAAGCTATTTCTTTTTTCTTTCTTTTTTTATTAAAAATTTTTAAAATGTTTTATTTATTTCTGAGAGAGAGAGACAGCATGAGCAGGGGAGGGTCAGAGAGAGATGGAAACACAGAATCTGAAACAGGCTCCAGGCTCTGAGCTGTCAGCACATAGCCTGAGGCAGGGCTCAAACTCAGAACTGTGAGATCATGACCTGAGCTGAAGTCAGCGCTCAACCGACTGAGCCACCCAGGCGCCCCAATAGACGCGATTTCTAACTGCGGCTCTTTTGTGAAGCGTTTGAGCTTTATGGTAGATTCGATTATTGTTGAATAAATATTCATTTTCTGCCTCTTGAGCTCACGACCAGGCCATGTAACTTAGCCCTGATGATGAGTGTAGGCTACTTTTCCACCTTTTGACTGTTGAATTGGTCATGTGACTTTCTCTGGCCAAAGGGGTGCGAGCAGGAGCGCCTGGGTGGCTTAGTCGGTTAAGCGTCCGACTTTCGCTTAGGTCATGATCTCGCGGTTCGTGGGTTCGAGCCCCGCATCGGGCTCTGTGCTGACTGCCAGCTCAGAGCCTGGAGCCTGTTTCAGAGTCTGTGACTCCCTCTCTCTCTGACCCTCCCCTGCTCACGCTGTCTCTCTCTCTCTCTCCTAGAAATAAATAAAAATATTAAAAAAAAAAAGGGATGCGAGCAAATCTAACTCCCGCAAATGCCTGCAATGTGCTTGTGTGATGAGGCTTTTCCTCTTGTGCTTCTGCCTTCTCCATGAGAACAACTTGCCTTCATTAGTTACTAGCTGTGGAAAATGACAGACTAGTGGAGCACAGTTTCCCCTGCATAACTGCAGACCAGCAGCCTCAAGCAGACTTGCCCTAGCTAACCCACAAAAGCATGGATGAGAAATAAACGCTTGCTGAGAATTTGTGGCTGTTTGTTCTACAGCATTATTATGGCCATAGCTGACTGATACATGTGTCTGCTTACAGTGGGGCTTACTTATGTTTCTGAAGCAATCACAGTTTGTTTTCAACCATATTACTGTTTATTTGTTATTTTGAACCATAGTGCAGGGGTTATAACTGAAGCAAGTGCAGCTACTTTGCATGTGCTGTTTCCTCTGCCTGAAAAGTTTGTCTCCCTGCTCTTCATATAGATGGCTCTGTTTGTCTTTAGCTCTGGCTTTAAATATTATTTCCTAGGAATAACCTCCTCAGATACATTATTTAAGTACCATCTGTGGTGGAGCCTGCTGTCTGCATGTCCAAACATCCATATTCTCTTCTCCCTTCCTTCTCTGAAATAAAGTCCTAATTCTACCCCACCCCCAGCACTTTTTGGGAAAATATCTCAAATTTGGAGAAAACTTACAACTACAAATAATTCCCAGCGCCCATCATTTGTGAATAAGATTTTCATGTGATGCCCACCATTTTCCAATACTTTACTGTGTATGTCTTAATAAAGGACCTTATCCTATATAATTATAATAAAACCTTCAAAACCAGGAAATTCACACTGATACATTGCTACCATCTAATCTACAGACCCCATTCATGTTCAGACTATTTCAGTAATGCCTTTTACAAAGGTTCTGATCCAGAGTCCTACATAGCACTTAGTTATGTCTTATTTGGAAAGAGTTCTTTAGTCCCCTTGTTACTTTCTTGACCTTGGTACTTTTAAAGAGTAAAGGCCACTTATTTTGTATAAGGTATCTCATTTTGGGGTTATCTGGTGCTTTGTCAAGATTATATTCAGGTTATATACCCATCTCAGGCTTCAACACGCCAACACCCAAGGCTTCTGTCCCTTGTCACGGATGCTTCCCTTGTTTGATTCCATTTAATGACTTTAAGACTGAATTTTTGAGGAAGAAAAGAAACTCAAACCCTAATTTTAATTAGGATAGCATAGATTCGGCTAAAAACAAAACAAAACAACCCCCCCACACACACACTTTGCAGTATCTCATGAAACTAGCTGTAGTCCTGTGAGTTAGTTTTGGCCAGTGAAATGCAAAGAGAAATTTGGACAAAGGTAAATATGGACATTTTCTCAGAGGAAGGGGCATATCTCTTTTTTTTTTAATCCCTTCTTCCTGCTGCTGGTCTGGGATTTGGATGCAATGGCTGGATCTCCAGATGTGATATTTCACTGGGAAGAAAAGTCCAAATGAGAAAAGAGGGTTCCCAAATTAATCCCTTGGTTTAGGACGTAAAGAGAACATGGCAGTTGGTTGAATGTGGGGTATAAGGAAGAAAGACTGAAAGATCCTGTGGTGATCTTTCGCTTGGGTAACTGGGTGAATGGAGATGATACCCACTGAAAAAGGGAGTCCAGAAATAGGAGTAAAATTATTTGGGAGGTAGAAAAAATTCATTTTTGGACAAGTGAGCGTTGAGGTACCCAACAGACATCTGACGGAGTTCTCTAGGGTTGCAGGCTCTGGAAACAGATTTCAGTACCAGTACAGTAGCCAGGGAGGTCAAACCATGATTCTGCTCACCAGTAAGAAGAGAAGCTGCAGGGGAGGGATATCTTGCGCGGCTTGTTCCTCTCCATGCCAGCCATGCCTTATTTTTACTGAGTGCTTTCCCTGTGTCAGATGCCATGGAGACTGAGCTCCAGTGGTTACCGTGGCTGGAAGACACTAGTACAGATTATTGGAGTCTTTATTCTAGAAGGGAGTGTTGGAGCAAACCCCTGCTCTGCATCTTTAAGCTTGTCTATCCTTCCTGGGATATGTGGTCCAGATTTTGTTTTGTCAATGAATCCCAACCCGGCTCTTTGTTTCTGGTGAACATCCCTCACCACATCCTACCCACTGATCAGTTCTTTGGTCAGGGTACTATTAGTATACCCATTGTACAAGTGGGGAAACTGAAGCTTAGAGAAATTAAGTTGCCTGAAGTTACTTGAACCTAAGTAGCCTGACTGAAGAGCTTCAGCTCTTACCCACCATGCTGTACTGCCTCCTGGGAGCACGTGCCCAGTGAATTTTTATTGCTGGTGGTGTTTCCAAGTTATGGAGAACTTTCACATCTCAGCCCCATGTGGTTCTTATAGTAGCTCTGTGGGGCAAGGAGGGCAGCACTGCTGGTCCCCTGTTGCAGATGAGGGTATGGATAGGATTAAATGACATGCCTGATGACCCAGCCCATGAATGGCAGAGTTGTGAGAATTCTGATTTTCTGATGTCTTCAGAGCACTGTCCCCCAGTCCCGCCGTACCTCTCCTTACTAGCATCCTTGAAAGAGATATGCCCTTTATTTAGGCAATTTTAGCTGCCCAGAAGCAAATAATACCATCAGCTGGCATTGTGATACTCATTTATTTTTAAAAATGTACCTGAGATCTTGGTTTTATTCAGGATTGGTGAGGCCACCAGTTCAGAACACGATTGCCACTGAAAAGGTGGTTTGTTACCTCCAGTTCCCATTAGAATGGGCATGCCCTGCTGTAGAGGGTACGTAGAGAAGCACCAAGGCCCGTCAGGAGGCAGCAGGAGCAGAGGGAAAGTGTGGGCCCAAGCATTTATTGTGGCTTTCATGGACAAGGCAAAGTTGGTACATGGAACAAACATAGGATCGGCTGTTTTGAATAACCTTGGAAGGCTTGGGCTATGGGGGTGGCCCCCAGTTATCTGATACCTGGCCTTGGTACGAAGTAGGGCAGAGAGATAGTGACCCAGGCTGCAGGAGCATGATAAAATAAGGTGGATAGGGGGATGCAGATTGGGGATTAATTGGTCCACGTTTCTTTTTTTTTTTTTTTAATTTTTAAATGTTTTATTTATTTCTGAGAGAGAGAGACAGCATGAGCAGGGGAGGGTCAGAGAGAGAGGGAGATACAGAATCTGAAGCAGGCTCCAGGCTCTGAGCTAGCTGTCAGCACAGAGCCTGATGCGGGGCTGGAACCCATGAACTGTGGGATCATGACCTGAGCCAAAGTCGGACACGTAACTGACTGAGACACCCAGGGGCCCCAATTGGTCCACATGTCAAAGAGATGCTCAAAGACAATTTGTTTTCTATCTATAGGAATTAGCAAACCCTGGGAGGGGCAGTCCCTCCCTGAGTCCAGAAGGCCCTAAAATGTCAAAGCATCATAAAATATGGAAAATAAAATCCATGATTAATCCAGTTTCTTAGATAGAAAATGGAGGTTCAGTGGATAAGGGAACCAGTCTTGGTAATCCAGTGTGTCTGCCTTCCCTGTGGCACTGGTGTTGCTGAATCACAGCTTAGTTGTGGCAGAGGCTGTGTGTACAGTGAACCACTTCACAGCTGGCTGGTAGGAGGTGGGGGCGTCCAATAACCAAATTACCCCCAGCAGAGAATAGTGCAAACCCAGACATTTTCCCAAACTGGGAATTATCACAAAGAAAGAGGAAAAAAAAAGAAGGAATTATAAAGGCTTCCAGCATGGTTCTTCTGGCACATCAAGCCAGCCTTTATAACTTCAAATTCACAAAGATATCGCAAAGAATTTCCAACTATATTAATTAAAGTTGGCTGGATCCCTTTGACATATGAAAGCTGTTACCTGTCTTCTCTGGATTGTGCAAGGATTCAGAGTCAAAACAAGCAACCTCAGCCGAGACTTTGAAGAATAGAAAAACTTCAAGAAATTGATTTTTGTTAATTGGAGTTGAATGATGAAAACATGCTTGAGATTGCTTTATCTCCTGGTCGGCCACTTGTGTTGAACCTCTTTGTTTTGCAAGTTGTTCTGGGAATGAGGTGTAACAAAGCACCTAAGTGAGCCTGCTGTTTCTTTTTTTCTTTAAAAAAAATTTTTTTTATGTCTTTATTTTATTTTGAGAGACAGAGAGTGAGAGGGGGAGAGGCAGAGAGGGAGGGAAACACAGAATCTGAAGCAGGCTTCAGGCTCTGAGCTGTCAGCACAGAGCCCGATGCAGGGCTCTAACCCACAGACTGTGAGATCATGACCTGAGCCGAAGTCGGATGCTTAACCAACTGAGCCACCCAAGTGCCCCGAGCCTGCCGTTTCAAGATCTCTGGTGCCAAAGAGGATTTCTGGGGTGAAGGTGCATCATTTTGTATAGAGAATTTCCTAGTAGGAAGTGGGTCAGAGAGGCTATTGAGCATAGTCCTTGAAAGCTTAGGCTGTCTTGTCAAACTGATTATCTTCAAATCATTTTTGAAGAACAGGGGCAGCTATTTTAATCTTCCTGTATCTCAGTGTTCTCATCTGTCAAATGAGATGATATGGTGATGAGTAACAGAATTTATATTTATATAAATATGTATGTATGTTCCTCAACATAGGGCCAGGCATGGAGTAAAAGAAAGCTTAATAAATAAAGTCATTAAAGTCAAGTGTTACTCGTTTCTCGCCCAGCCCTATCTTTATGAGGTTTAGAGTTCTATTTGGATACATGGGAATATTCCCAACTAATGCCTACTGATGGAGAAAGAAAGCAAAATTTTAGAACTGAAATTACCCCAGAGGAAATGGGTGTCCCAGCTGTTGACTCTGTTCACACTAGACTAGGAATAGATTGAGATGGGCCCGAATCAGGTCTGTAAGACAGGATCCTGAAGGCCCTAGAGGGGAACACATGCTTCAAGGTTTGAGTGTTGGCATACAAGTTCAAAGAGCTGACACCTGGGAGCTCAAGTGTGGAGGAGGACCACTGTGTCCTGGGTTGGGACTGGACTGTGTGGGCATCGACAGACAAGTAGGCAGACAGCCTGACTGTACTGAACTAGCTGTCGGCAGCGACACCTTGTGGCCATCTTGGGGGTGAGGAGGAGGAAAACAAGGCAGCCAGTCAATGGATCTGATGCCTCAGGAGTCTTTCTGTCTGGAGTTTGGAAGTAACCTTTTGATTATGTAAAGCTTCAGGATTTTTGGGCCGTGAGAAGGGAAATCTAGAGGGAGATACTAGATGTCTTGCTCCTGTAAGCTTAGTAGGAAGGCATGAAATTAATTGGTGAAATTAGAGATGTGGCTGTTTCCTGGGCTAATAAAATACATCATGCCTGGTGGACACATGAGAGCCCATTTCACCCTCATAACAAATCTTCAAGAGTGTGTTCTCCCAGTTCCTCAGGAAGCTGCACAGGCACTGTGTGCACCGACTCCTCCTTAGCTCCGGTTTCGTCCCCTGTTGGCTTTGACCTTCTCGCTCTCACCCAGCCCTACTGATGTCCATTCTCATGTGTGGACAAGCCAAGTGCTTTCTCACCTTGAGGCTTTTGTATCTGTTGTTCCCTGTGCCTGGAATGCACTTTTCCAGACCTTCAGATGAAACACTCACATGTGTATACCCTAAATGGTACCCTTTTAAGAGGTTTTCCCGTTCACACTCTTTGCTCCAAGTTAATCTCTGTCCCATCACCTTCTCTGACTCTGATGGTATTTGTTACTTTGTGGTTTGTCTGGTTAGAGGCTATTTCCTACATTGGACTGTAAGCTCCATCACAGTGACTTTGTGAGTGTTGCTTAAGGTCATATCCCCGAGGGGTTCCACAGTGCCTGGCGCATAGTAAGCAGCCTATAAACATTTGTGCAGAGAGTGAATGATTCCTCATTTTACAGATGGGGCACTGAGGGCAGAGGCATGAAATGGTTCTTCCACTGTTACACAAGGTAGCAGGTGCCCTCAGTGTTTCCCACGTAGCCTAACCCTTACCTCTGAGTGTCCACTTGTCCACACAAGTGCATTTGTGTTTCTTTGCTTGAGGACTTCGTCTGGTGGTAACTTTCTTCACTCAGCACATGACACATGGAAGTCTAGGGGCAGTCACATCTCTACTGGAGAGTGTCCCTCTCTTGGGGACTGACCTGTGTTGGTGGATGGCTCATGTCCACAGTGTGTGAGGGCTGGTTGTGCATCTTCCCCCAACTCCTTATTCAAGGTCATCATGTTGGTAGTTTGAAATTAACCAGGGTGGGGGTATTTACACCATGGAAATGAACAAACAATACACATCAGGGCTTTGTCTGTCTGTCTGTCTGTTTGTCTTCCTTCCTTCCTTCCTTCTTTCCCTTCCTTTTCCCTTCCTCCTTCCCTTTCTTCCTTCCTTCATTTCCTTATTTCAGTAGTTCCTTTTTTTTTTGGAAAGTCAGCCCATGAATGGGTGTGCTTCCCCCTGTGCCTGTCTCCCAGGGTTTCCCTGCAGGATTCAGCTCACTTGATGATTCTCCTTCCACTGTCTGCCTCCCCTCCCTTGTCTCACTCCCCACACCATGTCTCATTTTCTTCCCCAATAAACCACCCACGCCTGTATTCTTGTCTTAATGGAGATCCAAACTAAGGTGCACAATAAATAAGTGATGGAGCGACATTCACAACTAGACCCGGGAGGCTCCAAACCCAGGCATGTGTCACTGACATCCACTGACTCTCTGGCCTTCCTCGCTCTTTGCTCATCAGGGTGGCAGACATTCTCCGGATGTGATCGGGGAGGGGGCTCTCAAGGAGTGGGACAAATGCGTCATATTGATGAGATTAACTGGCGATTGACAAGTTATCCTTCTTATGTTAAGGGCTGCATTAATTAGAACATGAGAAAATCAAATTTACTTTGTAGATGAGGTTATGTGTGTGTGTGTGTGTGTGTGTGTGTGTGTGTGTGAATGTAAAACACAGTCATGGTTTCTATAAAACTTGTATGTGTCAAGACAGATTTTATTGCTCTCTTGTGGAATGATCCACATCATGCTTCCATTTCAGGCTTGTTATAATTTACAGTGTACAGTTTCCAGCTCTGTCTAAAGACTGGTTTGAATATTCAAGGGCCTCCCTAGGTGGTTTAACAGATATGATACACTGATGGTGTTAGGTGCAAACGGACAGACCCTCAGCTGAAAAGAGGCTGAAAGGAAAACCAGAAAGAGCTTAGGCGTCAGGGCTTTGAATTGATCAGGACACTTTTGATCACAATTGAGAGAGACTCGGCTCAAACTGGCCCTAATGCCTCAGGAAATTGGCAAAGAAAAAGAATGTGTCAGGAAATTGGAAAGTTCATGAATGCAGCATTAGCTTTAGATATGGCTGGATCAGGGGTTGCTTGCTTAATAAAGTGTCTTTCCCTCACTAGATTATAAGCTCTGTAAGGACAGGAGCCTTCTCCGTTCTCTTCATTGCTGTATTCTCCATTATACAGGACAATGCCTGGCATATAGTAATAATAATAACAAATATTTACCTTGAGCATTCTAAGGGGATAACAGTGTTCTAAGTGCCCAACACATATTAGCTCATTTAACCCTCTCAACCCAGTGAAGTAGGTAAGAATTATGTTCCTTATTCTTTTAGACGGGGAGACTGAGGCACTGAGAAGTCATGCAGCTAATAAGCAGGGGAGCTGGGATTTGAACAGAGGTCCTCTTGCTCTAGAGCTGTGCTTGTATCTACAGTGCTGTATTAACTCAGTTCCTAGTTGCTGATTGAATAAATACGTGTATAATGATATAACTTTTTAAAAATGTTTTTATTTTTGAGAGAGAAACAGAGACAGAGCATGAGCAGGGGAGGGACAGAGAGAGAGGGAGACACACCATCCAAAGCAAGCTCCAGGCTCTGAGCTGTCAGCACAGAGCCTGATGTGGGGCTTGAACTCATGAGCCATGAGATCATGACTTGAGCTGAAGTTGGACACTTAACCGACTGAGCCCCTCAGGCACCCCCATAATGATATAACTTGCCAGACATAGAATACTCAATAACTAGTGGTGATGGTATTTTTGTAGGCAGCCTTTGTCTTCTGTGTCCCATTATCTCTGGGGCCTGGCATCTTCCGCCTTCAGGATTCAGCATTGTTAGCCCTGACTGGAGAATGTTAGAGAGTCAGAAGAGGTCATGCCCAAGGAAATGAAGCTGGAGATATTTGTAGAATCATTTTTCTTCTGAATGAGGAACTTGGGGATTATGGATAGATAAGTCTTAGCCTGGGTTTTGAGAGGTCTTGACAGAGTTATCTGCTGCAACGACAGAGTCTGACAAATGGGAAATGCTTGGAAGGAAAACATCCCCAAACCAGACTTTTTAATAAGTCTTTCTGGACAACTGTAGTAATTATATGTCTCCCCTCCCCACCTTTGTGATGGGGAGCCGGATACAAAGACATCTGAGGCTATCTGGATGGGAATAAAATATAGTAAGGTCAGTTATGCCCCAGGGTAGTCTTTAATGCTGTTCATCAAGTATTTCCATGTCTCTGTCTTTTGGGCAAATGGCGGACCTTCCATTCCCCAGGAAAGGCAGGTGTGACCACGTGACTTGCTTTGGCCATCGACAAAGGCACAGAAGTGATGGTTGTCGTTTTCAGGCAGAAGCTTTAAGAGCCAGTATGAGGCAGCAATTCTGTCCTCTCTGCCACAGACACTGGCAACATCCCAGGTAGTGGTTGCTGTGTGTGCTTGGATCTGGGCATGAGGTCCTCATCTGACCTGTAAAGAACGTGTAGTGTGAGTGAGGAATAAAATGTTGTTTTAAGTTATGTTTTAAGTTACTGACAGTCAGGACTTGTTTACTACTGAAGCATAGCCTTGCTTATCCTGGTAATAAGCTGTTAGGCCTGTAGAAAGTGGCCATTGAGTTCAAAGAGGAAGGTGTAGAGGAATGATCACAGACTTTGAAATCAGAGGGATCAAGTTCAACTTGCCACTCACTGGCTGTGTGACCTTGAATAAACTCTACCCTCTCTCAGCCTTGTCCCCCACTTTGCATCGTTGAAATTAGAGTCATAAGAATTGCTTCACGGGGGCACCTGGGAGTCTCAGTTGGTTGAGTGTCCGAATCCTGATTTTGGCTCAGGTCATGATCCTGGAGTTGTGGGATCAAGCCCCACATTGGGCTCCATGCTGAGTGTGAAGCTTGCCTTAAGATTCTCTTTCTCTGTCTCTCTCCTCCTCTGCCCCTCTCCGCCTCTTGTACTTTCTTTCAAAAACAAACAAACAAAATGCTTCATGGGATTATTTTGAGTATTAAAATAGGAAACCTGTAACAGAGTAGATGATGATGAATGTTAGCTATTATTTTTGATATTATATAGTACAGAGTAGATAACTTTGACTATTTAAAAAAACCCCATCAGTGAAGGGTAGAGTGGCTTAATTAAGTAAAGTCTGTAAGCAAACAGTGATGGGTTTTAATTCTCTACTCTCCAATTATGGCTAGGATTTGATGGTCACATGAAGGCCTACAGGCTTGAGGACCAAGACACCTGGATATATACTCCCTTCTCATTCTTCCCATCAGTGTAACTAATTGTTTTAGGACATCCTTGCTACCCCATTCTCCCCAAACCCATCCAGCCTGGAGTGTTTATGGCCCTAGTCATGACTTAGCTAATGGGATATACAAAGTCGAAGATATCTTGGTATCAGAAAATCTGAGAGAGATGCTCAGAAATATCTAGGATTTCTCTATAGATGTCATGCAGAACATATTACTTTGGCAGAGGTGGATCCAGGTTTTATGGGGCCTGAAGCTGACACAATATGGGGACCTCTCTTTAGGAAAAATAACACAAACTTATGAATATAAAATTAGACACAAAAGAGAATACTTGTTTGGAATGAGAAAATACAGCAAATCCTTAGAGCCTTTGGTATTTACATTTCCATTCTTCTGAGATCTCTATAGGTAATTAATCAGAAATGTGAACCTGGAGGTGCTTTCTTCTTGCAACCTGGCTTTCCCTTTTCACAGGTACAGCATGGAAGGGAACCCCTGCCAGACAATGGCCCAGAAGCCCAGGCTTTGTTAGCGTCAGGGCAAATTCACTTCTGCTTTCCAGAGAAGTAGACAACTGAGTTCTCCTCTGAATATTGAGAACGATGTCTGTGTGTCCATGTTTGTGAGGCCCAGATGTATGTGGAAACCTGGCTTCATTTTCCTTTGGGTTGAGCTTGAACCTTTGGGGTGCTACCTCTCAGTATAAAACCATTTCTCCAAGTCTCAAAATATTCTGTCCGTTTCTTTCTTCCATCACCTTACCTGACCACACACCCATAAACACCCACCCCAATCCTGCCGACAGAGTGGTGGCTCCCGAGGGCTGACCATTGGCAAATCCTCTACTGGTATCTCAGTGCAGCTCTGTTCATTACTGACATCTTTCCCTTTCTAGGCTGGTGGCTGGTTTCCTTTTTTTTTTGCTTTGCTAACACTCTAGTTAAAACATAATATAGAATTTCTTTCCATAGCAAAATACAGATAAGGTGCTGGATGACAAATACCCCGTCTATATTTGACTTGGAAGCTTGTCCTGCTGTCAGGTATAGATTGTTAGAGTGACAGGGTGTTCATGCAGAATGTGTCCCCATTGGGCATGGAGGGTCTGATGCGACAGAAACCAAAAACAAACCACGTTCCCCAGGCGAACGCCCATTACTTGTGCGCTGCTCTCAGTACCCACTGATTCTGTGTTCCGAAGGTCTTTGCATGCGTGTGTGTGTGTGTGTGTGTGTGTGTGTGTGTGTGTACCTACTGTGTGCCAGAAGCTAAGTACTGATGGGCTGCCACGTATATTAGTTTGCTGCGGCTATGGGGACAAATACCATATGCAGGTTGGGAGACTTCAACAGAAATTTATTTTCCCTGGGGGCTGGATGTCTGAAATCAAGGGGTTGGTAGGCTTTGTTCTTTCTGAAGCCTCTCTCCTCGGCTTGTAGGTGGCTGCCTTCTTGCTGTGTCCTCACATGGCCTTTCCTTTGTGTGTGCGAGGCCCTGGTGTCTTTCTGTGTCCTAACCTTGTCCTCCTGTGAGGACAGCCAGTCAGATTGGACTAGAGGCCCACCCAAAGATTCTCAATTTAACTTAGTCAACTCTTTAGATGTCCTGTCTCCAAATTTGGCCGCATTGTGAGGTTAGGACTTCAGTGTGAATTTTGGGGTGGACACAGTTTTGTCCATAGCCACTACCCTGCCTCTGACCATGTGAGACCTGGCTGGACTTGAACAGGCCACTACACCCCACACTTTTTGCCTTATGGAGGGTGACCTAATTAGTGATCCTCTGAGCTCCTTCTCTTTCTTCATTCCCTAGCTCTGTCTCCTCCAGCACTACGAGAAGAGGCCATATGTCCTTGTCATAACAGTAGGGAAGAGTGCAGGCCCTTACTAGCTGAGTGGCCCTGGGCAAGTCATTTCACTTCACTAACCTCAGTTTCCCTTTTTGTAAATTAGGGGTTGATAGAAGTACCTCCCACATTGTAGATGGGATTAGGTGGGTTAGTGGGCATAGCACATTAAATTCTCACTGAATTCTAGCTACTGTTCATAAGGTTATTTTGGTTGTAAAGGACAGAAACTCATTAGAAGTAATTTAGACAATACAAGGGGAATTTATTGACTCCAGTAACTAAATCTGGGAAGGGTAGGGGTGGAGTTGGAGGGACAACCAGAACCATATAATAAACCATCCCCCAGTGCCTCTCAAACCTGTCTTCACTTCAGATTGGCTTTGTTTCCTCAGGTTGCTTTTCTATACTTAACTAGAACTGTGGCTCCAGTAACTTTCCTGTTGCAGAATGGAAGAGACTTCATTTGGCTACAATGTGAAAAGTGCCAGGGAAAGGCTCTCACTAGCTAGTCTTAGTTCACATGGTCACCGGTGTGGCCAGATCAGAGGCTAATGTGCAGGTCTCAGGAAAGCTTCTTAGAGCAGGGACTGATTGGTAGATAGAAATAATGGATGCCTCCATCTCATGGAAGTGTTCTCCATGTTGTGGCTGGCACTGGGTAGAAAGTAAACAAATTCCCCCCTTTTCCCTTTTATTCTCCTTCATGCCCACTTTCTGTTACACAGAAGAGTAATCCAGAAAAGAAAGCTCAACTGAGGGACTTGAGTAGTGAGGCAAGCAGCCTCTTAAAGAGCAGTCAGGAAGAATGGGGGCTGACGCCAGCATGGGCTCCAGAGGAGAGGGCACCTGCACTCAAATCAGGCACAGGCATCTCTTCCTGAAGACAAGACACATTTTAGGCCATGATTCACACTTAAGATTGGAAAGCTAATTGGAAATTGGCATGAAGGGCTTTAGCAATTGCTCATACTCATTGACCCCTCATGTTTACTTTCAGAGTGTTAAGAACTATGAAGGTCTGAGATACTACCCTGTGCACAAGCTAGCAAATTATCCCACCACAGTTTTCGCAGATGCAGGCAGAAGACATGAGACTCCAGGGTCAGAGACAAAGGGCTTTATTATTCCTGGCACGGGGAGAAGCATGTGCCAGTTCCCTGGACTCGTAAGCCTCGCAGGGGTGACTTGGAGGTATATTCAGGTAGACACCTTGCACACAGTAGGTTGGCATCCTAGCTGAGGAATCCCAATCTTTTCATAAAAATGCTGCTCAATCTTTGCCTTGGAGGGAGGTATGTCCTTTATAATCCTGGTCAGCAAATCTGCTTTCTGCTCTATTATGTCTGTCTTCCAATGCTGTTAGCTGTACAGACATCCTTGTAAAGATAGTTGGGAACAAAAACTGATATACGATGGGCAGAAACATGAGAGATGTGTAGACAGTTGTCTTCCTGTAAGGAGAATCTTTTCTAAGGAAAATATATCTGAAACATGAGCAAAACTTTATTCATAACCAAAAAGTCCCACATTAACTGGGTGGTTAAGCAGGCTGTTGTTGGAAATATTCTGCTGTTTCTAAAAATGTTCTGAAGACCTTGCAATGGAAAGTGGAAGTGTTCAACTTAAAACATAAAGTGGTGAGTTCAGCCTACAAAATTGAATATATATTTTTGTTAACTATGTAGGACAATCTATTATAGAAAATAATTGGAAGGATATTTGCTGAAATCTTGATAGTCTTTTTCTGGGCAGTGAGTCCAGGGGCAATTGTGGGTTTTTTTTTTTTCCATTTTTGAACTAAAATTTTTTTCAGTTTTTTAAAATAATGAACATGTATTACTTTTATAATAGGAAAAAACTCCAAGATAAAATGATTTTTTTTTCCAAAATAAAATGGTTTTTGAAAGCAGTGTCTAGCATTCACAATTTAGCAAAAACAGGGGAGGAAAGCATGAAATAAGTAAGGGAAAAAAAAGGTTTCAGTTAAATTAGATGTCCAATTAAGTGATTTGCTTGGCTGCAAAATATCTTTTTGACAGACAATTAGTTCTGGGCAAGTCAAATGTTTCAACAGTGCGTCCTTATGGAGCAATTAAAGTAATTCATATTTGATGTGCAGAAGTGTAGTGGTAATTGGGAAACTTTCCTGAATGGCAGTTGAAGTCAGGCTTGTGTTTTATTTTTCTTCCTTGAAGTTGTCCTGATTGAAGAAGATGTTAAGTCATTTCCTTGACAAGCTATGTGGCTGGATCTGCTAAGGGGCCTGGTGGTTTGTAGGATAGAATTTCCTATTGGCTGGAGGAAATTGTATTTGTGGTAGAATACAAGGTTCAACAGTAACAACATTAGCAACATTCATTATAGTATCATCAACATTTATACAGTGTCCACAAATAAATAGTTATCGACAGCAATGATACACTGGAGATTTTGAGTGTTTATGCTGTGCCAGAACTAAGTGAACTAAGGACTTTTGATATCTGTTGCTTTCTACAACTATCCTATGTGGTAGATTTGATTGGGGTCTCCCTATTACAGACGAGGAAACTGAGGGCCAGAGCGGTTAGGAGACTTGTCCAAATAAGTGATGTTGCTGGAATCTGAGTCCATCAGTGTGATTCTGACACCCTTATTCATATATTCTTGGACTTATGTACTGGGATTTCTTGGAAAATAATACTATTTTATACCTTTGTACTTTCCTGGATAAGGTAATCTGGCTTTGACCCCAGGGCAAACAAGGTATACCGTACATGCTTCATTTAAGAGAGATAAAAGCTGACACATAGAATGGATTAGGAATTTCTGTAAGCCATGTAGTTAAAGAGCAGAAAAATTTTGTTTTGAAGTTGGAGGGCTTTTTTTTAAATTGGTGCTGTTTGTAAATTTTAATTGATAATGTCTTTTGTATTCCATGAAATTGGATGAGAGGTGAGGTGCTGTATTAGCCAAACTTCTACAGTTAAATTTTGCTTCTGTTGCATGCAGCTACGAAGCCCACAGATATTACTGGACTTCAGAAATGGCTGGGTCCAGGTGCTTAGTTGATGTACTGTGCAGTCTTCTCTGATCTGTAGCTTTCAGCTCTGCTTTTGTTCATGTTGACTTCATTATCAGGCTCTTTCCTGTATCATCAGTAGTTCCCTATTTATCTTAGTAAAGCTTAGTAACAAACTGAGAAAAAGAACTTACATTACCAAGAGTTTTGACAGAAGCTTTGGGGCTGACTCTCATTGGGCATTAAGGTTCATGTGGCCATGGAAATAGAAGATGGTGATTGGTCCATCAAGGTCATGTGCTTACAGGTCGTGCCAGGGGATGGTGTTAATTCTACCCAAACTACATGATGAAAAATGAAAGAAATATATTTTTGCTCCAAAGAAAGCAGGAATGTTATTATCAGCAAAGGAAAGGATGCTAATTGGGCTAAAGTAATGGTTGTATTTATAGCCAGCCTGGGATAATACAAAGAACCTTACATAGGGAATCAGGAGATCTGGCTCTGGTGTAAACTGGCTCTGTGACTGCCATCAATCACTTACCCTCTCTGGGCCTCAGTTTCTCTAACTGTATAACAAAAAGGGTGGCCAAAGGGGTCTGGTGTTCAGTCTTATTTCAGAGGTTTCCGAGTGTCTGGTCTTTTGATTTGCAAGTAGCAAGCACTCAAAAGACAGGATAATCTTCTTACTGACTTATAGCTTTCCTTTTGAATGTCAGCTTTTGTTGTACATCAATGATACTTGTTCTCAGGGTGGGTAAAGTCATTTTATTAAAACACGTGTGTACACTAGTAGTTGAAATCAGATGCTTGCAAGGTTTTTTCAGCTTCATGCCTTGGGGGTTGAGATTGGGCATGCCTGCCTTGATTGTTGTTTCTGGTCACAATGTCTCACCTGCTCCCAGGAAGCAAGAGCAGAATCTACAATACCAAATTTAATCAGTAGATGTCATTTGGCAATTGGTTGATTATGTTGGAATTTTTGCTGCCTTTTTTAAGCTTATTTATTTATTTTGAGAGAGACAGATATAGCACAAGCAGGGGAAGGGCGGAGTGAGAGGGAGAGAGAGAGAATCCCAAGCAGGCTGCATGCTGTCAGCGCAGAGCCCATCGTGGGGCTCAGTCTCATGAACTGTGAGATTGTGACTTGAGCTGAAACCCAGAGTCAGACCCTTAACCAACAGAGCCACTCAGGTGTCCCACTGCTGATCTTATTCTAGAGAGTAGTTTGTTTGGTTGTGATTTGTTTTAGTCTTACAGAGAAAGGAAAGAAGCCACAGGTTTGGGAGGAAAGACTACTAGCATTTAGGGAGTCTCTTGTTGGCTGATATAATTTTTACATCACCTCCCGGGAGGCCGTTGATGGTGTCTTCATGATGGATGAGGAAACTGAGCTTAGAGATATTGGGCTGTTAGCATATCAGATTCATGTCTTTTTTTTTTTTTTTTTAATGTTTTATTTATTTCTAGGAGAGAGAGAGAGACAGTGTGAGCAGGGGAGGGTCAGAGAGAGAGGGAGTGACAGACTCTGAAACAGGCTCCAGGCTCTGAGCTGGCAGTCAGCACAGAGTCCGATGCGGGGCTCGAACCCATGAACCGCGAGATCATGACCTAAGTGAAAGTCAGACGCTTAACCGACTAAGCCACCCAGGCGCCCCAGATTCATGTCTTTTCTTGATGTTAATTCAGCAAATACCTGCCAAGCTCCCACTGTGTGCTAGGCACTATTCTTTTTTTTTTTTTTTTTTTTACAAATATTTTTTTTTAAAGTTNGAGCAGGGGAGGGGCAGAGAGAGAGGGAGTGACAGACTCTGAAACAGGCTCCAGGCTCTGAGCTGGCAGTCAGCACAGAGTCCGATGCGGGGCTCGAACCCATGAACCGCGAGATCATGACCTAAGTGAAAGTCAGACGCTTAACCGACTAAGCCACCCAGGCGCCCCAGATTCATGTCTTTTCTTGATGTTAATTCAGCAAATACCTGCCAAGCTCCCACTGTGTGCTAGGCACTATTCTTTTTTTTTTTTTTTT